>NC_057804.1:517459677-517771790 GCF_018294505.1 Triticum aestivum
ATGTTTTTACCCAGGTTCGGGCCCTCTCGATGGAGGTAAAACCCTACTCCTGCTTGATTGATATTGATGATATGGGTAGTACAAGAGTGGATCTACCACGAGATCAAGGAGGCTAAACCCTAGAAGCTAGCCTATGGTATGATTGTTGTTCTTGTTGTTGTGTCCTACGGACTAAAACCCTCCGGTTTATATAGACATCGGAGAGGGCTAGGGTTACACAGAGTCGGTTACAATGGTTGGAGATCTACATATCCATATCGCCAAGCTTGCCTTCCACGCCAAGGAAAGTCCCATCCGGACACGGGACAAAGTCTTCAATCTTGTATCTTCATAGTCTTGGAGTCCGGCCGATGATGATAGTTCGGCTATCCGGACACCCGCTAGTCCAGGACTCCCTCAGTAGCCCCCGAACCAGGCTTCAATGACGACGAGTCCGACGCGTATATTGTCTTCGGCGTTGCAAGGCGGGTTCTCCTCCAGATTCCATGTGCTTGCCGAATAGTGTCCGGCTTTCTTATAAATGTTGCGCTCCTTGGCATCCACGTCCAATAATGGCCCTCTTCCACGTGTCGCATGAATGTGAAAAGTCAGGGTATTTTTACGTTTTACCCCCAAGCTGTAGGAATAAGCTGCCTATAAGAGAGGCAAGGATCTAGATCCAAATCACACCATCCTCCTTCCGCGAGTACTCATCGGAGCGCCTCCGACAAAAATCCACTCCATCATGGACAGTCAACGTGGCTCCTCCTCTCGCTCTCCCAGCCCTCAGCCAGGAGATTGGAGGAGATGTTCAGTCCCGCACGGCGAGCTGGTGACGCTCCAAGCGGAGGGATACCTCCCTCCGGCCTTTATGGTCCCGGTTCGAGCCGGGCTAGCCACCTACAAAGGTAGAAAGCAGGCGGAGAACACCCCCAATCCCTCAAAAGGAGAGCGGGTGTGTTTCGTCCCTTATCTAATAAGGGGGCTCAGATTTCCCATACACCCGTTTCTCCAGGGGCTCCTGGAGTTCTACGGACTCCAGCTTCACCACCTTACACCCGCTTCCATTTTGCACATCGCGGGTTTTGTAGCTCTTCGCGAGCTGTTCTTGGGCATCGAGGCCCATTTCGCATTGTGGAAGAGATTGTTTTGCCTCGTACCCCGTTCTCACGAGGGGTCGATATATCAAGTGGGCGGAGCCGAAATATGGCGCATCGCCGGGACCGGGTATCTATCCGGAACCACGAAGAAGGCGTCCGAGGACTGGCCTTCGGAATGGTCTTATATGGAAGATGCCCCGCTGCCGGATCCAGTTCGGATCGGCCTCCCGGAGTTCAGGAACGCTCCTTTGAAGAAACGCCTGAGTTGGCGCCCGTGGAGCCCTCAACGGGAAGATGATAGAAGCGTCCAATATCTGATGGGCTGGATAAAGTTACTGGCCCACTCTGGGTTGACCATGATCGGAGTCATGGCCACGTGCATTATGCGAGGGGTGCAGCCTCTTCAATACAGAGGCCATCCCATGTGGGATTTCAACGGGGAGAATGATGCCACCCGTCACAGCCGCAAGGGGCCGGGATCGTCCGCCGATCTGGTGAAGATCCTGTCTGGCTTGTACAAGGGGGAGAGGGAGGACTTCCTCCGCACGAGTCCATTGAATGGATTCTCCATGAATAACCCTTGGAGCTGGGTAAGCGGACATTTATCTATCCGATCTGTGCTTTCAAAGTTAAGTGTCTTACTTTATGATTTTGACGCAGGAACTGCGCCGGGATGTGGAGGGAATACACAGCCCGGCTCCACAACCTGAGGATCCGGGACGATCCATTGATCCGGCCTCCGAGGAAGATCCGGATATAGAGGTGCAGCTGATCGATGGGGTGTTCCACCAACATAGCATGGACAATGCCTTAGTCGCCAATACGACCGACTACCCCGGTTTAACTCCGGCTTCCCAGGTAACTGCGACCGAGGTTTTATCATTATTACTCATCCATTCTTAATTCTGACCACCGTATACCAACGATGCTTCGCAGGAGGTACCTTTGAGGCGGGAAGCCGAACCCGCGACGACTGACCGGCAAGGGTCAGTGCGGCCCAGCAGGCGGAAGAGGAGTGCGGTGCGAATCGAAACGTCGCCGCAACGGTATGGAGCGCCATTGTTTCTAAGGAAAAGACTCCTGGGAGGTATATTAAAGCTCATGTTTTTTCCAGGAGAAAGAGTGCTCGCCGGACTGTGCCCGGAGAGGTTGCCAACCGAGCCTCCACCAGCCAGGCTCCAACACCTGGTCCGAAGGGGGGCGAGCGCAAGGCGCGAGCCGGACGCTCCTCCAACGGAGGATGCCGACAGACTGTCCGCCACCAGGTCTGAGGTGGAGAGCGCCATGAAGCACAGGTGCCGCCGGACAGTTCTTCGTGACGCGTGTTTCTCCCCGGAGGCGTTGAATGCCTTTAATGCGGGAGACGCGCACCTTCGTGCCGCTCAAGATGGTTTAACCAGAGCCACAGAGCAGTATGTGAAGGACATACGGGTAAGGAATTTTAATAGTTATATATGCAGTAGCCCCCGAGACTTAAAATAGTTAAAATAACTGATTTAAGGATCATTTTTTATGCATGATCTTACGGAGAAGAATACCCAGCTGTCTCAGGAGCTTCAAGAGTGCAAGGCCCAACTTGAGGCCGCACTATCCGCCGCCGGGGGAGCCACGGAGACCCTCTCTAGTAATACATACTTCGGAAAGATAAGTAGTTTATGAAGTGTGGCGTATGCGTAAGACTGCCAATAATATTGCAGAGAGTGCCGGACTAGATCCGGACAAGCAACATCTGCTGCGCCAGCTGAAGGCCAGCGAGAAGGTGCTTATGAGGGTGCAGCAGGAGAGGAACAAACTCCAAGATGCCAACACCCAGCTGGGCGAAGAACTAAAAGATGTTCGGGTCCAGCTGTCTGACTCCGTAAAGGAGAATCGGCGGCTTCGTCGCGGCATTTACAGTAAGTGCTTGAGCAAACTCTTTTGAAAATAAGAGTTCAGCGAGGAAGTCGATTGACAGAAATGTGTCTGTAGGTGTGCTCATGGGTCGTCCGGCGGAGGAAATGCCTGGTTCCACGGGTGACCTTCTTCCTGAGCTGCTGCAACTGCACAAACATGTTCGGCAGGCGATGAGCGGTGTCGTCCAGGCCTTCTGGCCGTCCGTCTCCCTACCCGAGGGTCTTGGAGGGCTTGCTGAGAAGCTTCAGGGAGTACGGCAGCGCTTCCGTCTGTGGAAGATATCGGCCTGCCGTCAAGGCGCCAGGGAGGCGTGGGCCATGGTGAAGACGTGGTACACGAAGGCTGATCCAAACCACATGGCCGAGGTCGGACCTGTGGGGCCCGATGGGAAGGAGATCCCTATGAGCCTAATGTACGGCCAAGTAGCGTTGGCCGCGAAATATTCCCAACGGGACTGTAAACTGGACAGCCTGTTAGATGGGATTGAAGAGGAGTACAATCAGTCAGTTTGACGATGTAAATTAAAATGACATGTAAAATGCCTTCTAGCCGGATTGTAGATCGTTTGTCTTTGCGGACCTTTTCGCTTCAACCTCGGGACCCAACAGTCCGGAGTGTGTCCGAATACCCTCACGGTTATATAAAAACCAGGGCATGCATGGAGACCAGGCGTAGGGGTCATGAGTGCTTTATCAGACAAGTGCCCAACTAGTTATGTTATATTACATGGTTAGTAAACATCTTTCAGGGAGAATAGTTCCGTTAGGGGTTCCTTTCCCTCGGAGGCATGCCCTAAAGTGCATGTCCGGACTGCGAAAAGAGCAGAAAAAGCATCTGGGGGCAGATAAATAAATGTAATAAATCATCTTTAAAGTCACCGACCGAATACTCCCTTAAGAACGCTAGCTTTCGGCTTCGCCCAGTCTGAGGTACACATCTGGCTGACCCGGCAGTAACAATTGCAGAGGTGCTCCCTTTACCTCCTAGCCGAACAATTGGGAACGTAGGGGTAAGCACAGGAGCCAGGCAACCCAGCTTGGCCAAAACTTAAGTCATATCGATGCATATAATGGCGAATGAAAGGTACACGCGGAAGTATGACGCATGTGTTGGGCATGAGGCCCGTATAGATAAGCTTCCATTAAAGAAGCCCCTAGGTATAATGAGTGCGAGTAGCACATCAAGTGTGTGCGAACAATGCGCAGATGCAGCCCTCAAAGGCTTTTACTAAAAAGGGAGGAAAAAGGAGGGAAACAAAAGACATCAAAATATAAAAGGTGGACGGAGGAAGGAGACGAACTCTGAGTCCGGCGCTAGGCATAGAATCTTCGGAGACGGGCTGCGTTCCATGGGTTTGGCTCGAGTCGGTTGTCAGATGCGTTACGTAGACGATATGCTTCGCCAGTTAGGACTTGGTTGATGATGAAGGGACCTTCCCATTTGGGCTTAAGTTTGTCCTTTTTCTTGTTCGGCAGGCGTAGAACTAGCTCGCCAACATTGTAAGTTTTGGCCCGTACTTCTTTGCTTTCATATCTTCGAGCCTGCTGCTGATAGAATGCGGAACGGGCTTTTGCCACGTCGCACTCCTCCTCTAAGGAGTCCAAACTGTCCTGCCGATCCAACTCGGCTTCTCTTTCTTCGTACATGCGCATGCGAGGTGAGTCATGAATTATATCGCAGGGCAAAACTGCCTCTGCGCCGTATACCATAAAAAATGGTGTGAATCCGGTAGTGCGGTTTGGCGTGGTCCACAGCCCCCAGAGTACGGAGTTGAGCTCCTCTACCCAGTGCGTGTTAGATTCCGTGAGGGACCACACTAATCTGGGTTTGATGCCGCTCATGATTAGACCATTTGCTCGTTCGACTTGACCGTTAGTTTGAGGGTGATAGACTGAAGTGTAGACGAGCTTGATGCCCATATTTTTGGACCAGAGTTTAACCTCGTCGGCCATGAAATTCCTGCCGTTATCAGTGATGATGCTATGGGGGACGCCGTAACGGTGTACTACCCCAGATATGAAATCTATCACGGGTCCGGATTCGGCCGTTTTGACTGGCTTGGCCTCTATCCATTTTGTGAATTTTTCCACCATGACCAATAGGTACTTTTGCTTGTGGGTTCCCCCTTTAAGGGGTCCGACCATGTCAAGCCCCCAGGCCGCGAACGGCTAGGTGATGGGTATAGGTTTGAGGGCGGTGGGTGGCATGTGGCTCTGATTAGCAAAGAGCTGGCAACCGACGCATCGTTGGACTAAGTCCTGAGCATCTGCCCGGGCCGTCGGCCAATAAAATCCTATACGGAAAGCCTTACCTACAAGTGCCCGGGCTGCGCGTGGTGCCCGCCGAGTCCGGCGTGAATTTCAGCCAGAAGATTTCGCCCTTCCTCTTCGGAGATGCACCTTTGAAGGACTCCGGTTGTGCTTTTCTTATAAAGCTCTCCCTCATGGACCTTGTAGGCTTTAGATCGCCGTACAATGCAGCGAGCCTCATTTTGGTCTTCGGGGAGTTCCTGCCTAATTAAGTAGGCTAGGAACGGTTCCGTCCACGGGGCAATGACTGCCATTATTTCGTGGGCTGAAGTTGTTATTTCATTGGTTGAGCCACCGATTGTGTCCGAATGTTCGGTGTTGGCTGGTGCGGTTGTTTTCGGATTGTTGCTCCAGGACTCCTCTTCCCATAATACGGATGGCTTAAAGAGCCGCTCCAGGAAGATATTAGGAGGGACGGCATCGCGCTTTGCGCCGATGAGTGCCAACACGTCGGCCGCCTGGTTATTATCCCTGGCTACATGGTGGAATTCGAGTCCTTCGAACCGAGCTGACATTTTTAAGATGGCGTTATGGTAGGCTACCATTTTCAGATTCTTGGCATCAAAGTCTCCGTTTACTTGGGATATTGCGAGGTTTGAATCCCCACGCACCTCTAGGCATTGAATACCCATGGAGATTGCCATCCGAAGACCATGTAGAAGGGCCTCGTATTCGGCTGCGTTGTTGGAGTCCTTGTACATTATTTGAAGTACGTATTGGACTGTGTCTCCGGTTGGGGACGTCAAGACGACGCCAACTCCCAAGCCGGCCAACATTTTACAGCCGTCGAAGTGCATGATCCAATTGGAGTATGCGCCGTACTCTTTAGGGAGTTCGGCTTCAGTCCATTTAGCAATGAAGTCAGCCAAAACTTGCGACTTTATAGCTCGCCGTGGTTTGTAGGTTATGTCAAATGGTAAGAGCTCAATGGCCCATTTTGCAATCCTGCCTGTTGCGTCACGGTTGTTTATAATGTCATTGAGGGGTACTTCGGAGTCCACTATTATCGAACACTCTTGAAAGTAGTGTCACAGCTTCCGGGATGCCATGAACACCACGTACGCTATCTTTTGATAATATGGATACCGGGACTTGCATGGAGTTAAGACAGTGGATACGTAGTACACTGGTTTTTGAAGAGGGAATTTGTGTCCTTCTATTTCTCGTTCGACGACGAGCACGGCGCTGACTACTTGATGTGTTGCTGCGATATATAATAACATTGGTTCGCCCAGGTTGGGCGCGGCCAGGACTGGGTTTGTTGCCAATATGGCCTTTATTTCTTCGAGTCCGGCCGTGGCAGCATCCGTCCATTCGAAGTGTTCGGTGCGCCGGAGGAGGCGATAGAGGGGCAATGCATTTTCTCCCAAATGGGAGATGAAGCGGCTTAGGGCCGCCACGCATCCAGTCAGTTTTTGTATTTGTTTGAGGTCTTTTGGGATATCCAATTGTGACAGAGCTCGGATCTTGGCTGGGTTTGCTTCAATTCCTCTACCGGATACAATGAAGCCCAAGAGCTTTCCGGCTGGTACGCCGAAAACGCATTTTTCTGGGTTGAGCTCAATGTCATATGCTCGGAGGTTGTCGAATGTGAGCCTCAAGCCGTCTACTAGAGTTTCGACGTGTTTGGTCTTGACGACCACATCGTCTACGTATGCCTCCACTGTTTTGCCGATCTGGGTAGCCAGACATGTCTAAATCATGCGCTGATATGTTGCGCCGGCGTTTTTGAGTCCGAAGGGCATTGTGTTGAAGCAGAATGGTCCATATGGAGTAATGAATGCCGTTGCGGCTTGGTCTATCTCCACCATCTTGATTTGATGGTAGCCGGAGTATGCGTCGAGGAAGCACAATGAATCGTGCCCTGCGGTAGCATCGATGATTTGATCGACGCGGGGAAGGGGGAAAGGATCCTTTGGACAGGCCTTGTTAATGTCTTTAAAATCGACACAAAGGCGCCAGGATTTGTCCTTTTTGGGTACCATTACCAGGTTCGCTAGCCAGTCCGGATGTTTTATATCTCTGATGAATCCGGCTTCTAATAGTTTGGCTAGTTCCTCTCCCATTGCCTGTCTTTTTGGTTCGGAAAATCACCGAAGAGCCTGTTTGACTGGCTTAAATCCTTTTAGGATGTTTAGGCTGTGTTCTGCCAGCCTGCGTGGGATTCCTGGCATATCTGAAGGGTGCCAGGCAAAGATATCCCAATTTTCCCGAAGGAATTCTCGTAGTGCAGCGTCTACGTCAGGGTTTAATTGTGCCCCGATGGAGGCCGTCTTTGTGGGGTACGTTGGGTGGACTTGGAATTTGACTATTTCGTCCGCTGGGTTAAAGGAGGTGGACTTGGATCTCTTATCGAGTATCACATCGTCCCTGTTCACCGTGGAGCGCAGCGTAGTGAGTTCCTCTGCCGCTAGGGCTTTGGATAGTGCCTCCAGGGCTAGTGCGGCTGTCTTGTTTTCGGCGCGGAGCGCTGTGTCCGGATCACTGACAAGAGTGATGATTCCATTGGGCCCGGGCATTTTAAGCTTCATGTACCCGTAATGGGGTATAGCTTGGAAAATTGTGAATGCCTCATGCCCTAATAGAGCGTGATATCCGCTGCTGAACGGGGCCACTTGGAACGTGACCTCCTCGGACCTGTAATTGTCCGGCGCGCCGAACACCACATCCAGTGTAATTTTTCCTGTGCAGCGTGCTTGCCGACTAGGGATTATTCCTCTGAAGGTTGTGCTGCTTCGCTCAATGCGGCTCCAGTCTATTTCCATTTTTCGAAGGGTTTCCTCATAAATGAGGTTTAATCCACTGCCGCCATCCATGAGTACCTTGGTAAGACGAAAGTCGTCCACTATTGGACTGAGGACCAATGCTGCTGGTGCTCGGGCTGTTCGGAATTTTGGTTCATCGCTGGCGTTGAAGGTGATGGCCGTGTCGCTCCATGGATTTGTTGTTGCTACTTGGTAGACTTCGGCGAGGCTGCGGATTGTTCGTTTCCGCATATTATTTGATGCGAAAGTCTCGAAGACTGTTAATACCGTACTGGTACTGTTGGGCTGGTTCTCCGGGGCTAGGAGCTCTTTGCCACTTTTGGCCACCTGCCGTAGTATCCAACATGCTCGAAGGCTATGTGTTGGAGTGGCGCCCTCTGTACTATGAATTTTACAGGGTCCGCTGAGCCATCCCTCTAGTACGGTTCCGTGTCCTTTAGGGGGTTTTTGCTTTTTGGTTTTTGTCCTAGGTGCCTGAGCATGATGCACCCTTTTATTTTGGACTAGGGTTGTGTTCGGAGCCGGATTGTCCCAAAATTTAGTTTCGGTTTTCAAGGCACTCTCTATCGCACAGTACTTTCGTACTATGGACGCCAGGTCGGCAAAGCGTATAATTTCGCGACGACTTACGGCGTTCAAGATTCCCTTGTCCGTGCAATTGTTGCAGAAAATTGAGATTGCGTTTTCCTCACGGTAGTCCTTTATCGTGTCCATAACCAGGAGGAATCTGGCCCAGTAATGATGTACTATTTCATCGGGCTCTTGCCGTATTTGAGACAAATCGCTTATGTTTGGGTGGGCGGGTGGAATTAAATTCGGAACCCCGCCCAATCTGAGGCTCAAAGGCCGAGGAGTTTCTGGATTTGGAAGCTTGGATTGCTGGATGTTGTCCAACGAATTTGGTCCGCTGCCTGACTTTAGGTTTAGTACTTGATTGACGTCCGTCCCTCCGCGGGAATCCGGCATGGAGGGATTGGGAATCCGGACATAACTGGTCTTTAACATAGAAGAAGAGTCGCCGCGTTGTTCCTCCACCACTGCAACGTGGTGGGTAGCCTCGGGAGAGTTGATCTCTCTCATATCGGTTTTAAGCCCAATCTGATCATAGTCTGCAGCGACTCCCAGGGTGGCGATGCGATCCAAGAGCTCGTTTACGGAGGAGAGCTCCATTGGATCCAGCAGCTCGACGAATTCCGAGTTGACGTGAAGATTGCTTTTGATGACCCGAGAGGTCGTTGTTGGAGTGGCGGCCGAACAGGCGGTCATAAGAAAACCACCTAGCCGGATAGTTTGGCCGGTGGCCAAAGCTCCCTTGGCAATGGTACCATCTTTAAAGACGGGAAGAGGCATCCTCCCTGATTGCGACGGCATAGAGGAACTCTCAATGAAAGCACCAATGTCGGTGTCAAAACTGGCGGATCTCGGGTAGGGGGTCCCTAACTGTGCGTCTAGGCGGATGGTAACAGGAGACAAGGGACATGATGTTTTTACCCAGGTTCGGGCCCTCTCGATGGAGGTAAAACCCTACTCCTGCCTGATTGATATTGATGATATGGGTAGTACAAGAGTGGATCTACCACGAGATCAAGGAGGCTAAACCCTAGAAGCTAGCCTATGTTATGATTGTTGTTCTTGTTGTTATGTCCTACGGACTAAAACCCTCCGGTTTATATAGACACCGGAGAGGGCTAGGGTTACACAGAGTCGGTTACAATGGTAGGAGATCTACATATCCGTATCGCCAAGCTTGCCTTCCACGCCAAGGAAAGTCCCATCCTGACATGGGACGAAGTCTTCAATCTTGTATCTTCATAGTCTTGGAGTCCGGCCGATGATGATAGCTCGGCTATTCGGACACCCCCTAGTCCAGGATTCCCTCACCAAGCTTGCCTTCCACGCCAAGGAAAGTCCCATCCGGACACGGGACGAAGTCTTCAATCTTGTATCTTCATAGTCTTGGAGTCCGGCCAATGATGATAGTTTGGCTATCCGGACACCCCCTAGTCCAGGACTCCCTCAGCAGCCATCCAGTGGGAGTTCATGCCGACCTAGTACATACCTGCCAAGAAGTTTTGGGCGATGGTGATCGGATCGAAGTTGAGGGAAATGATGTACGGTGACCCAATACATACCTGCAAAGAAGTTTCGTCTAATGGAGATCGGGATTGAAGTCGAGGGGCATCATGTACGCCTCCGAATCATGGTGAGCATCTCGCATGACCTGATAGTAGCAAGCAGGGTGTCTTGAAAAGCTTAGGCCTCGCTTCGACGATGGTTGTGTGCATGTCTATCGAGCATGCAGCTAGCCGCAGGGTGCTCAACATATCCATACACGAACAACAGAGGTCGAGGATGTCACTGGGGAGATTTCTCCAATCGCTGCTCATATGGATGATGCGCGGTTCGCGTTCGTCCATGGTGGAGTTTGGAAGGTGGGGTTTTTTGGGGGCTTGATTTATGGGGGAGAAGGCTGTCGGTGCTGGAGCGGCTAGCGAGGGAATAGTGGTACTGGGGGAGGTGAGCAAGGCGATGGTACGCGGGGGCACAGTGAGATGGAGACGGAGATGGAGGTGGAGTGGTGCTATGGGAGGGGAGAGGGAGACGAGGCGAGGCATGCTAATGTGCTATACAGCAGCGGTGACATACTGCACAGTGCACAGGGTGAGGCTGACTTTGGTAACCCGAACACGCTGCCTGGACTAGTGTCAGGCGCAGGGTGTTGTCACTTCACTGTGAGGACCGGATGATAGTATTTTGACCATCAAGTGTACCACAGTTGTACTACTACTAGTAGTAGTAGGAACATGAGTACTCCAGTACTGTATAGCGGAAATAGGTCTCCCGTGCTAGCATGCCTGTTCACTTCATCCTCCAGGTATCATCCATACTGCGAGCAGAACCAAATTCTTGTGCATGCGGAAGCGCGAAGATGGCCCTTTTCTTTTTTGAGGATAACCGTGTATTCCTTAACCAGAGAATGTTGTGTCTCCCACACATGCATCAATATCCATCTGAACCAGCTATGACACATTTTTTATCTGTTTGCATAGGTCCCACCTATCAGGAAAGGTGCAGAACTAAAAGGAATCATAAAATGTCTCGCCACGGTGATTCGAAAGAGTGACCTCAACTAGCCAGTGGCACATGTAGCACTAGAATGATGGGCACATACACGAACATGTACGACTCCTTAGTCTATCTGCATAGCCTTTTCGTTTAGTCTACCTAGCCGTCTAATCAACTGCATGCATGCCACTTCTCCCATTTACTTCTCCATCGGGAACCGATTTTCCTCGGCTTCTTCACCTCTCCTTCGTCTTCATTTGCATCCAAACCCCACTGTATTCATATTGTTTTAACCTCTTCACATACTCCTGGAGTAATTCCGAAGCCCCTTTAAATAATCATCTACTTCAGTTAGACTAGCCATCTAATCCTAATTCTCCAAACCATAGCCCTCCGTTCCAGCGGTTCCAAATGGCGAAACAGATCGAGATGCAGGTTTTTAGCGTCCAACATGGCCTCGTCGAAGGCTCGTTGAGCATAGTTGCCATCGTCACCGTCCACCCAACGGTTGTTCGGAAGTGGATCAACAATGTATCCAACTCCCTCGAAAAGGTAGAGATGAAGGTTATCAGTCTCAACGCAGAGTACAAGGAGCGTGCCACTGGGAAGATCCAATGCGTCGTCGTCCTTCAGCTGCGCCTCGAACATGATCTTTTGGTGTACCACATCATACACGCGCTCTCCATGCTCGGTGAGCTTCACGATTTCTTGTCTCAGGAGGACATATACTTCTGTGGGGCAGCCACCGAAGGGGACAAACAGAAGCTGGCACCGTACAACCTTGATTTGAAAAGCATCACTGACCTACAAACCAGAATCAAAATTCCTGTAGAAGATTGTGATAAACAGACACCATCCCTATTCGATGTAGCAAATTTTGTGCTCAGCATAAATCTTCAGAAGGGTGATGAGATGCGGGCATTAAGGTCGTCTGGATGGCAGAATTATCCCTTGATGTACGAGTGGATAAAATATGCTGTCCTCGATGCCCGTGTGAGTTTTGAGATAGCTGCATGGTCCAAAGAGCTTGTTGCGAAGCCGTCTCCCACAGAAAATGAGAATAATAATAATAATAATAATAATAATAATAATAATAATAATAATAATAAGAAAAGGCTGCACCAGCAGCAGGGCATTATGGATGGATGAACTATTTCCTTCTTGTAAAAAAATTGTTCCCTCTCGGTGTATATTGATATAGATGGACTATTTCGATGGTGTGCATGTCTTTGGAACAAGTAGTAGCATGGGTCCGCTTGACTATAAGGAACTATTTATCCGCCTAGCTTTCTCTACTACTCCTTCCAGTGATCGGTATGCAATGCATGTGTCTAAGGATGGCAATGGGTCGGGTTTGGATCGGGTTGAACAATATCAAATCCATATCCATATCCATGAAGACAGTCTTTGCCCACCCATGAAAAAATCCGTGGGTGAAAAATTGTGTCCATTTCCAAACCTGATGGATATCCATACCCACTGGATATCCATTGGGTCCTCTCTAGACATATAAATAAGACATAACACAATGTTAACATAAGCTCTTCCATTCTTCACTTCGTTGCATGCTAGGCTTCACTTATGGTAAATCAACCTCCACTAACAACATAAGGTCATTTAGTATTTTTCTAACAGATGAGAATGACGAGTCAGTTCACAAGGAGATAAAAATAAGGGAAGGGCGTTGGGGTATGTTATAGAGGGTATTGAATGTCAACTAATAAAAGTTATGATGGGGATTGTGTAATTTCTTTTGTATGTTTTGGATAAAAAAGTGTAAAATTGCACTGGGACATGTAACTGTGGGGTAGGGATAGCCGATTTTTGCCCATTAAGTCATACTATCAGATCGGGTTTGGATATACCCACGGGTACAAGATTATATCCATGCCCTACCCACGAGCAATCGAGTCGGGTTTGGGCGCTGCCCATGGACAGAAAAACATATCCAAACCCTATCCATTCGGGTCGGATATCCATGGATATCCATTTCCATGGATAAAATTGCCATCCCTACATGTGTCCGTAGACACGACAGCTTGTCCATGGAAGTTCAACTACGGCGACCATCATGTTTCATCCACTGCCACTTGCGATTCCCATGACGCCGCTCCAACCCACGACACCACATCCCCCGACGTGCGCCTCACCCCTCTCGGCCGCACCACCCCTCTTCCTTTGTGTGCATGACATGTGGGCCACCTAAAATGCGGCGAGCAACAAGTTTCTACCACAGCCACACGCGATTCCCACGACGCCGCTCGAACCCATGACACCACACGTCCCCCGACCTGTGGCTCACCCCTCTCGGCTCCACTGCCCCTCTGCCTTCGGGAGCATTACATGTGGACCAGCCACCTATCGGGTCCACGTGTTATTGACTCAAAGGAAGGTGTAGTAAGGCACTGAAGCTCAGTCCTGAGGGCGGTGAGAGGGAAATGTAACTCCTGCGCCAGCCTTGTGGTGCTACCGCTGCATGAACTCATGCCAAACTCGAGATTTATTTCTTTACTATACATGCACGCAACGATTTAATGGACATTGTAATCTCAACATGTGATGGGGAGCTCTAAATTTGAATTTGAAACTTATAAAACAAAAAAAATTCAACGCAAATAAACTGGGAGAGAGGGAGTATACCATAGGATGTGTCCCATACGAAACAAGTCCCCTGGTTTGTCACTACGAAGATGCAGTTAGAAAGGAGTACAACGTCTTCGTACTCGTACGGCAACAAATCGGCCACAGACAGCATGGTCCACCTTTGACCGTCGTGTGCAAGGTTCGTGCTATCTTCTTCATCTCACCATGGTTCCATCGTACCAACTCAGGCGGTGGCCTGTTGCATGGCTGATCCCAATGTTGGGCAAAGGTTCTACGGGAACGGTGTCACTGTTGTAAATGTTGTGCAAATTGATGTTGGTACCCTCCTGTGCATATGCAAGCCAATCTCCACTCACACCGAGCCTAACCTGTGAAATAGTGGGCAGGGAGAGAATTAGGAAATGGACAAGGAAGTAGTCTTTAGAATGCATTTACTACGTGATCAAACTTATCTTACCTGCTCATCGGAGGAAATCCGAGTGCCCCTCAACGTCGGCATCTCAAGGGGCGTCAACTTGCAACTACGGCCACGCCGCGCTGGAGAGACCCCCCAAGGAAACATCCTCGTGCGTTGCATAGAACATCAAGATGCATTTGTATGAGTAGTTTATCTTGTGAGAGAAAAGGATGAACGAGGGGAGGCCTTATTTGCAAATGTGGAGAGGGGTGTAGGTATAGTTTTGCAAAATTGCCATAGTTTTCTTCCCATCTGTTAGATATAAATCGGACGGCCTATATTGCAGGATGGCAGGCACACCATCATCACCAACTCTATTTTTTTATAAGACTAGCAATATGCCCGTGCGTTGCACAGAACATCAAGATCTTGTGGGAGAAAAGGATGAACGAGGGAAGGCCTTATCTGCAAATGTGGAGAGGAGTGCGGGTAAATTGTCATAGTTTCCTTCCTATCCGTCGGATATAGATCGAACGGCCTATATTGCAGGATGGCAGGCACACCATCATCACCAACTCTGCTTTTTATAAGAGTATATATCCTGCTAGTATAAGAGTACTAGCAAGATGCCCATGCGTTGTGCGGAACATCAAGATGCATTTCTATACCCCTATATAGTGTGCGGATAACTTTGAAAGATGGTCGCTGGATGAAGCTAATCCGACAATGCAGAGATGGCAAATCCGAGCACTACTAGCCGTTGGATATCATCAACATTCCACCAGATTCTGCCACATGTACAATTTAGAAGACTCCATGGTTGAACTTAAGCATAATGCACAAACCTCAAAACACAAGCACTTCTCCTTTGTTCTAGAATCTTCCGTATCATAATTGCCCAAACTTTTTTCTCTAAATGAATTGCCATTTTTTTTACTTTACGCTTTTCAATGCACAACCCCATGAATCTTAACATTTTTATAAAACTAATTGATTTTGAATGAGATGAACTATAAGAACTAAACGAACATCTACATCATGCATATATGACTCAAAGCTTTGCATGCTATAGTGAGTATTTATTCATAACTTGGTTTCCTCCTACGTTCAATGCATGTGTACCTTACTAGTGTATGAGTAGTTTATCTTGTGGGAGAAAAGGATGAACGAGGAAATGCCTTATTTGCAAGTGCGGAGAGGGGTGTGGGTATCTTTTTGAAAAATTGCCACAGTTTCCTTCCTATCCGTCAGATATAAATCGGACGGTCTATACTGCAGGATGGCAGGCACACCATCATCAAAACCTCTATTTTTATACGAGTAGAGTAGAGATAGAGATAGAGACTACTACTACCAATGTGTTGGCCCGTGCGTTGCAATGGATCCAAAGTAGTAGAATAATACTTGTTCACGGGCTTGAAATATAAACACTCTAGTTTTGATATACATGTGTCAGCAGACATGACAGCGTGTCCATGGAAGTTGAACCACGGCGACCATCACTTTTCTTGTTTCTACAACTGCCACACCCACACGCGATTCCCACGACGCCACTCCAACCCACGGCACGACGCCCCCGACGTGCGCCTCATCCATCTCGGCACCACCACTCCTCTGCCTTTGTGTGCATGACATGCGGGCCAACTGAACTGCGGCGACCATCAACTTTCCACCACAGCCAGACCCGATTGGACGCGGTTTGCCTGCTCCGCTCCTGTGCTCCGATCCGTACTCCCGCACCATCGAATTTTCAGACTCAACTCCCCTGACGTGCGGCAGGGTGCAGTTGGGTCACTGACATGTGGGCCATCCGACTGATGGGCTCACATGTCAGTGACCGAACTGCACACTACATTACGTCAGACAATCCTTGTCCCGAATTCTCATCCAGCGGCTGTGACACATTTCATCCCGGGCATCAAACCTCAGCTGGAGTACTTCTGTACTACAGGTAGTTGATGACCCACAAGTGTAGGGGATCTATCATAGTCCTTTCAATAAGTAAGAGTGTCAAACCCAACGAGGAGCAGAAGGAAATGATAAGCAGTTTTCAGTAGGGTTTTCTCTGCAAGCACTGAAATTGTAGGTAATAGATAGTTTTGTGATAAGATAAATAGTAACGAGTAACAAGTAAATAAAGTAAATAAAGTGCAGCAAGGTGCCCCAATCCCTTATGTAGCAAAGGATAAGTCTGGACAATTTCTAATAATGAGGAAGGAGCTCCCGAGGACACATGGGAATTATCGTCAAGCTAGTTTTCATCACGTTCATATGATTCGCGTACGGTACTTTGATAATTTGATATGTGGGTGGACCGGTGCTTGGGTACTGCCCTTACTTGGACAAACATCCCACTTATGGTTAACCCCTATTGCAAGCGTCCGCAACTACAAAAGAAGTATTAAGGTAAACCTAACCACAATATTAAACATATGGATCCAAATTAGCCCCTGACGAAGCAACGCATAAACTAGGGTTTAAGCTTCTGTCACTCTAGCAACCCATCATCTACTTATTACTTCCCAATGCCTTCCTCTAGGCCCAAATATTGGTGAAGTGTCATGTAGTCGACGTTCACATAACGCCATTAGAGGAAAAGACAACATACATCTCATCAAAATATCGAACGAATACCAAATTCACATGACTACTAATAGCAAGACTTCACCCATGTCCTTAGGAACAAACGTAACTACTCACAAATCATATTCATGTTCATAATTAGAGGAGTAATAATATGCATAAAGGATCTGAACATATGATCTTCCAACAAGTAAACCAATTAGCATCAACTACAAGGAGTAATCAACACTACTAGCAACCCACAGGTACCAGTTTGTGGTTTTGATACAAGATTGGATACAAGAGATGAACTAGTGTTTTGAGAGGAGATGGTGCTGGTGAAGATGTTGATGGAGATTGACCCCCTCCCGATGAGAGGATCGTTGGTGATGACGTTGGTGATGATTTCCCCCTCCCAGAGGGAAGTGTCCCCGGGAGAACAGCTCCGCCGGAGCCCTAGATTGGTTCCGCCAAGGTTCTGCCTCGTGGCGGCGGAGTTTCGTCTCGTAAGCTTGCCCACGATTTTTCCCAGGGTAAAAGCTCTCATATAGCAGAAGCTGGACACCGGAGGCCCACCAGGGGGCCCAGGAGACACGGGGAGCGCCTAGTAGGGGGGGCGCCCCCACTCTCCTGGCCAAAGTGTGGGCCCCCTGATGTATTTCTTTCGCTCAATAATTCTTATTAATTCCAAAAACAAGTTTCGTGGAGTTTCATGATTTTTGGAGCAGTGCAGAATAAGTTTCCAATGTTTGCTCCTTTTCCAGCCAGAACTCCAGCTGCCGTCATTCCCCCTCTTCATGGTAGACCTTATAAAATAAGAGAGAATAGTCATAAGTATTGAGATATAATGTGTAATAACAGCCCATAATGCAATAAATATTGATATAAAAGTATGATGCAAAATGGACGTATCAACTCCCCCAAGCTTAGACCTCGCTTGTCCTCAAGCGGAAGCCGATATCGAAAAATTTGTCCACATGTTTAGAGATAGAGGTGTCGATAAAAATATAATACGGACATGAGGGCATCATGATCATTCTTATAACAGCAACATATATAGATTTTATCATATGATTTCCTATGCTCAAGTGACAATCAATTCACAATGTCAAGTATGGTTCAAAAACTTCATTGGGAACTAACAAACTATAATCTCAGTCACTGAAGCAATTGCAATTTATCATAACATCAGAAAGAGTCAACAATAGAGCTTTTCAGCAAGCTCACATACTCAACTATCTTGTAGTCTTCTATAATTGCTAACACTCACGAAATACTTGTGGTTATGGAGTTTCAGCCGGACACTAAGAAAGATAGGGGCTTATTGTGTTGCCTCCCAACGTATTCACCTTTAGGTGATGTCAACAATAATAGCCCATGCTAACTTACATCCAATTGGATATATATATCATGATCTTTCAAAGACGAGGAGCTTGCCAAAGGATAAAATGAAAAAGGGAAATGTGAGGATCACCTTGACTCAAGCATAAAATAAAAACATAAAGTAAAAGACAGGCCCTTCACAGAGGGAAGCAGAGGTTGTCATGTGCGTTTAGGGTTGATGCACAAAATCTTAATGCAAAAGAACGTCACTTTATATTGCCCCTTGTATGTGGACCTTTATTATGCAGTCCGTCGCTTTTATTACTTCCACAACAAGATCGTACAAAGCTTATTTTCTCTTCACTAATAAGTCATACATATTTAGATAACAATTTTTATTGCTTGCAACATGACAACTTACTTGAAGGATCTTACTCAATCCATAGGTAGGTATGGTGGGACTCTCATGGGAAAACTGGGTTTAAAGGTGTTTGGAAGCACAAGTAGTATCTCTACTTGGTGCAAGGAATTTGGCTAGCATGAGGGGGAAGGCAAGCTCAACATGTTTGGAAGGTCAATGACAATATACTTTAACTGAGATGTGCGAAAACATAATCCATTACGTTGTCTTCCTTGTCCAACGTCAACTCTTTTAGCATGTCATACCTAATGAGTGCTCCCAATTATAAAAGGTGTCCAAGATAATATATTTATATGTGAACCCCTCTTTCCTTATCACTTCCTATTAATTGCAACGATGACCAAGACTACGTTTATGAACTCTCAACAACTTTTATGCCTCATACTTTCTACATGTGAAGCCATCACTATCCATAAGATCAATATGAACTATCTTTTTTCTACTTTCTCAAGATCATGGCAACATAGCAAAGCCCTTGACTCAACACTAATCTTTATTATAGATAGCTCACGGACTCGATTACAAAAAGAGATCACAAAGCAAAACTCAAAACTACTTGATATCAAAACTTCAATCTACTAGATCAAGATACTACTAAAAGGGATCGAACTAAATATGGTAAAGATAGGAGTGTGATGGTGATACAATACCGGGGCACCTCCCCCAAGCTTGGCAGTTGCCAAGGGGAGTGCCCATACCCATGTGATTATTTCCTCGGAGGTGGTGAGGTAGGAGTTGTTGATGATGTAGGCTTGTCGTCCGTCTTCCAAGGCATAGGCTCTCCATCATAGAAGGAAGATCGAGTCTCCGGGATCCTTAAATCTGCAGGCAAACTCATCCTCTTGAATCTATATTCATACTCACAATTCTGGTTTTGCAGGTCATAGATCTGGGCTTGGAGGTGCTCGATTTTCTCTTGAAGCTTGAAGATGGTCTCCCCAATGACTTTGGCATCCAGCTTGTGGTTGTTGGTGAACTCCATGATCATCATCTGGTTGGCGTTGTGAACACGCTCCACCATCCCTTGGCACTTGAAAACTTGCTGCTCCACGGCCTCGAGCTTTGCCTCCATGCTTCCGGTATGCCTTGGTCCCTCCACATCGTGGATGTGCAGCACCCCCACACGCATCTCAATGGATTGAGGGTGTTGCAGCACCTCCGCGAGATAGGGGTTGATAACCCTCTCAAAAAACTTGTCATTGGGAGCGCTTGGAGACGACATGATGCTCTAGATCTGAAACAGAAACAGCTCGAAATGAAAACAGAGGATATTTGCGTGATACGGTGGTCAAAACCTTCGGGAGTATATATAATGAATTTTTACGGACCAAAATACGTAACATGCAAGAAAACAGAGTCCAGGAGGCACACGAGGTGCCCACGAGACAGGGGGCGCTCCCAGTAAGGGTGGGCGCGACCTCCACTCTCGTGGGGGCCTCGTGTCCCTTTCGGACTACTTATTTCTTCCTAAAATTTTTAAATATTCCAAAACTGATAAAAATTGCCATTGGAGTTATTTTGGAGTTGGTTTACTTACCGTACCACATACCTATTCCTTTTTGGAGTCTGGAACATTCTTGAAAGTGACCCTTATGTATTCCTCAGGGGTTATGGTTTCAATAATATTAGTTTCAACATTGATAGGATTACCTGAAATATAATGTTTAATTCTTTACCCGTTTACCACCCTTGGACTTGTGCCTTCGAAGTTGTTGATTTTTATGGCACCAGAACGATAGTCCTCCTCGATAACGTAAGGACCTTCCTATTTTGAGAGAAGTTTTCCTGCAAAAAATCTTAAACGAGAGTTGAATAATAATACATAGTCTCCTATGTTAAACTCACGCTTTTGTATCCTCTTATCATGCCAGCATTTGACTTTTTCTTTGAATAGCTTGGCATTCTCATATGCTTGGGTCCTCCATTCATCAAGTGAGCTAATATCAAACAACCTCTTCTCACCAGCAAGTTTGAAGTCATAATTGAGCTCTTTAATAGCCCAATATGCCTTATGTTCAAGTTCAAGAGGTAAATGACACGCTTTTCCATAAACCATCTTATATGGAGACATACCCATAGAATTATTGTATGCAGTTCTATAGGCCCATAATGCATCATCAAGTTTTTTGGACCAATTCTTTCTAGATCTATTCACAGTCTTTTGCAAAATTAATTTGAGCTCTCTATTGCTCAACTCTACTTGACCACTAGACAGCGGATGATAAGGAGATGCGATTCTATGATTAACATCATACTTAGCAAGCATCTTACAGAAAGCATCATGAATAAAATGTGAACCACCATCAGTCATAGGATATCTAGGGACTCCAAACCTCAGAAAAATAACTTCTTTAAGCATATTAATAGAAGTGTTATGATTAGCACTACTAGTTGGAATAGCTTCTACCCACTTAGTAACATAATCAACATCAACTAAAATATGTGTATAACCATTAGAGGCAGGAAAAGGTCCCATATAATCAAAACCCCAAACATCAAACGGTTCAATAACAAGAGAATAATTCATAGGCATTTCTTGACGTCTACTAATGTTACCTACTCTTTGGCATTCATCACAAGATAAGACAAACTTACGAGCGACTTTGAAGAGAGTAGGCCAATAAAAACCAGATTGTAGTACCTTGTGTGCAGTCCTATCTCCAGCGTGGTGTCCTCCATAAGATTCAGAGTGACACTTGCGTAGGATCTGTTCCTTTTATGTCCTTGGGACATGGCATCTTTTCAATAGCATCAACTTTGGCTTTATCAACTTTAATACCTCTCTCGGAGATCTTATACCCCAAGACGATGCCTTCATTAACCATAAAGTGACACTTTTCCCAATTGAGCACGAGACTAGTGTCTTCACATCTCTGCAAAACTCGATCAAGGTTGCTCAAACAATCATCAAAAGAGGATCCATAAACGGAGAAGTCATCCATGAATACCTCACAAATCTTTTCACAAAAATCAGCGAATATAGCCATCATGCATCTTTGAAAGGTAGCAGGTGCATTACATAAACCAAAAGGCATACGTCTATAAGCAAAAAGTACCAAAAGGGCAAGTAAAAGTAGTTTTAGATTGATCCATTGCTGACACAGGTATTTGAGAGAAGCCATAATAACCATCTAGAAAGCAGAAATGTGTGTGTTTGGATAGTCTTTCTGGCATTTGATCAATAAAAGGTAAAGGGTAATGATCTTTCTTAGTAGCTTTATTTAACTTAGGAAAATCAATTACCATCCTATAACCTGTAATAATTCTTTGCGGGATCAATTCATCTTTATCATTAGGAACAACGGTAATACCTCCCTTAAACACAATGGACAGGGCTTACCCATTCACTATCAGCAACGGGATAAATAATACCTGCCTCAAGGAGCTTTAGTATCTCCTTTCTTACCACCTCTTTCATCTTGGGATTTAGTCGTCATTGAGGATCTCTAACTGGTTTGGCATCTTTCTCCACTATAATTTTGTGTTGACATAATGTGGGACTAATGCCCTTAAGACCATCCAGAGTATATCCAATAGCTGCTCGGTGCTTCTTCAGAGTTTTCAATAATCTTTCTTCCTCTTGCTCTAAAAGGTTAGCACTAATAATAACAGGATATATTTTCTTTTCATCAAGATAAGCATACTTAAGATTATCAGGTAATGTTTTGAGTTCAAACACGGGGTCACCCTTGGGTGGAGGGGGATCCCCAAGAATTTCAATGGGAAGGTTATGTTTTAGCATAGGTTCCTGTTTGAGGAACACTTCATCTATTTCCCTTCTTTCCTTCATAAACATATCGTTTTCATGGTCTAGAAAATATTGTTCTAAAGGATCAATAGGAGGCACATCAATGGAAGCAAGACCAATAATCTCATCCTTACTAGGTGGTTCCCTATCACGAGGTTGTCTATGAAACTTAGCAAAATTAAACTCATGAGACATACCATCTAAGCCAACGGTGACAATATCTTTTTCACAATCAATCTTAGCACTAGCTGTATTCAAGAAGGGTCTACCAAAAATAATGGGACAAAAATCATCTTGTGGGGAACCAAGAACAAGAAAATCAGCAGGGTATTTAACCTTCCCACACAAGACTTCAACATCTCTAACAATCCCAATAGGTTTAATGGTATCCCTATTAGCAAGCTTAATAGTAACATCAATGCCTTCTAATTCAATGGGTGCAATGTCGTGCATAATTTCTTTATATAGATCATAAGGTATCGCACTAGCACTTGCACCCATATCACATAAGCCATGATAACAATGATCTCCTATTTTAATAGAAATAACAGGCATGCCTACGACTGGTCTATGTATCTTAGTATCTGGTCTAGCAATATTAGCAGTCTCACCACAGAAATAAATAACATGCCCCTCTAAATCATCATCCAAGGGATCTTTAACCATAGCAATACTAGGTTCAACATTGATTTGCTTAGGAGGTGTATACGTTCTAGTATTACTCTTACGAACAACAGTCGAAGCTTTAGCATGATCCTTTATCCTAACAGGAAAAGGAGGTTTCTCAACATAAGTAGTAGGAATAATAGGATCACTATAGGTGACAGTCTTTTCTTCAACTGTAATAGGTGCAACTACTTTCACTTCAATAGGAGGATTATATTTAAACCACTTCTCTTTAGGGAGATCAACGTGAGTAGCAAAAGATTCACAGAAAGAAGCTACTATCTCAGAGTCAAGTCCATACTTAGCGCTAAATCCACGAAAAGCATCGGTATCCATAAAAGATTTAACACAATCAAACTTAGGTGTCTCCTTACCATCGTTGGAACCCCAATCTTCAGAGTTGCATTTAATTCTTTCCAATAAGTCCCATTTGAAATCAATAGTCTTCAACATATAAGAACCAACACAGGAAGTATCGAGCAGGTTGCGATTATCAAGAGAAAGCCGAGCATAAAAGTTTTGAATAATTATTTCCCGAGAGAGCTCATGATTGGGGCATGAATATAACATTGACTTAAGCCTCCCCCAAGCTTGAGCGATGCTTTCTCCTTCGCGAGGCCAGAAATTATATATGTAATTACGATCACGATGAACAAGATGCATAGGATAGAACTTTTGGTGAAACTCCAACTTCAATCGCTTATAATTCCAAGATCTCGTATCATCACATAGCCTATACCATGTCAATGCATCTCCCTTCAAAGATAAAGGGAAGACCTTATTTTTGACAACATCATCGGGAATACCTGCAAGCTTAAATAATCCACAAACTTCATCCACAAAGATAAGGTGTAAATCGGGATGCAATGTTCCATCTCCTGCAAATGGATTAGCTAGCAGTTTCTCTATCATACCCGAAGGAATCTCAAAGTAAATATTTTCATAAAGTTCAGTAGGTTGAGGAGGAATTCTTTGCTCTTCTGGTCGGGGTGAAGATACCCCAAACAAGACCCTCAAAGGATTAGTTTCCATAGTGACAAGTAACAGAAAATTTCAGCACACTATATAAATGTTTCCTTACCAAGTTCCACTCACCAAAAGCGCTACACTCCCCAGCAACGGCGCCAGAAAAGAGTCTTGATGACCCACAAGTGTAGGGGATGTATCGTTGTCCTTTCGATAAGTAAGAGTGTCGAACCCAACGAGGAGTGGAAGGAAATGATAAGCGGTTTTCAGTAAGGTTTTCTCTACAAGCACTGAAATTGTAGGTAATAGATAGTTTTGTGATAAGATAAATAGTAACGAGTAACAAGTAAATAAAGTAAATAAAGTGCATCAAGGTGCCCTAATCCTTTATGTAGCAAAGGATAAGCCATGACAATTTCTAATAATGAGGAAGGAGCTCCCGAGGACACATGGGAATTATCGTCAAGCTAGTTTTCATCACGTTCATATGATTCGTGTTCGGTACTTTGATAATTTGATATGTGGGTGGACCGGTGCTTGGGTACTACCCTTACTTGGACAAGCATCCCACTTATGATTAACCCCTATTGCAAGCGTCCACAACTACAAAAGAAGTATTAAGGTAAGCCTAACCACAACATTAAACATATGGACCCAAATCAGCCCCTGACAAAGCAACGCATAAACTAGGGTTTAAGCTTCTGCCACTCAAGCAACCCATCATCTACTTATTACTTCCCAATGCCTTCCTCTAGGCCCAAATAATGGTGAAGTGTCATGTAGTCTACGTTAACATAACGCCATTAGAGGAAAAGACAACATACATCTCATCAAAATATCGAACGAATACCAAATTCACATGACTACTAATAGCAAGACTTCACCCGTGTCATCAGGAACAAACGTAACTACTCACAAAGCATATTCATGTTCATAATCAGAGGAGTAATAATACACAAAAGGATCTGAACATATGATCTTCCACCAAGTAAACCAATTAGCATCAACTACAAGGAGTAATCAACACTACTAGCAACCCACAGGTACGAATTTGTGGTTTTGATACAAGATTGGCTACAAGAGATGAACTAGGGTTTTGAGAGGAGATAGTGCTGGTGAAGATATTGATGGAGATTGACCCCCTCTTGATGAGAGGATCATTGGTGATGACATTGGTGATGATTTCCCCCTCCCGGAGGGAAGTATCCCCGGCAGAACAACTCCGCCGGAGCCCTAGATTGGTTCCGCCAAGGTTCCGCCTCGTGGCGGCGGAGTTTCGTCCCATAAGCTTGCCCACGGTTTTTTCCAGGGCAAAAGCTCTCATATAGCAGAAGATGGACACCGGCGGCCCACCAGGGGGCCCAGGAGACAGGGGGCGCACCTAGTAGGGAGGGGGGCGCCCCCACTCTCCTGGCCAAAGTGTGGGCCCCCTGATGTATTTCTTTCGCTCAATAATTCTTATTAATTCCAAAAACAGGTTTCGTGGAGTTTCATGGTTTTTGGAGCAGTGCAAAATAGGTTTCCAATGTTTGCTCCTTTTCCAGCCAGAATTCCAGCTGCCGGCATTCCCCCTCTTCATGGTAAACCTTATAAAATAAGAGAGAATAGCCACAAATATTGAGATACAATGTGTAATAACAGCCAATAGTGCAATAAATATTGATATAGAAGCATGATGCAAAATGTACGTATCAGTATTACCCGCCGGTGTGGCCATCTACACCTCGTAACGCCCCGACGCCCAGCTGTGGCACCCTCGCCACGGCCATGCCACCACCGACCGGTTCATTTCAAACGAGTGAGTTGCGAACCACGCCACCACCATGAGAATGACATGTGGGCCAGCCACATATAAGGCCCGCATGTTATTGACTCATAGGCCGGTGCACTAAGCCACTGAAGCTCGGTCCCATGGGCCCCGAGAGGGAAATGTAACTCCTGCGGCAGGCCTTGTGGTGCTCCGGCAGTACGAGCTCGTGCCAAACCCAGAATTTGTTTCTTACTACTACCAACTAGTAAGGTACACGTGCATTGCACGCATGAGATCTGGTGGTTTGTGCATTACGCTTAAGGGCCTGTTTTGTTTGCAGCCTCAGGTTGCCACGCCTAAGCTTAGGCGTGCCACAATATCTTAGGCATGTGTTTGGTTCGTTGCCACACTTTTCTAGCTACATGAACTACATGTCATAGACTCAACTTCTTGCCAAACCTTGCCACACTTGTGGTAGCTGTCGGTGTCAAAACCGGCGGATCTCGGGTAGGGGGTCCCGAACTGTGCGTCTAGGCGGATGGTATCAGGAGACGAGGGACACGATGTTTCTACCCAGGTTCGGGCCCTCTCGATGGAGGTAAAACCCTACGTCCTGCTTGATTAATATTGATGATATGGGTAGTACAAGAGTGGATCTACCACGAGATCAAGGAGGCTAAACCCTAGAAGCTAGCCTATGGTATGATTGTTGTAATGTATGTTGTCCTACGGACTAAAGCCCTCCGGTTTATATAGACATCGGAGGAGGCTAGGGTTACACAGTGTCGGTTACAATGGTAGGAGATCTACATATCCGTATTGCCAAGCTTGCCTTCCACGCCAAGGAAAGTCCCATCCGGACACGGGACGGAGTCTTCAATCTTGTATCTTCGTAGTCTTGGAGTCCGGCGGATGATGATAGTCCGGCTGTCCGGACACCCCCTAGTCCAGGACTCCCTCAGTAGCCCCTGAACCAGGCTTCAATGACGATTAGTCCGGCGCGCATAATGTTCGGCATTGCAAGGCGGGTTCCTCCCTTGAATAATCCAGAGAAGATCATGAATACCAGGATAGTGTCCGGCTCTGCAAAATAAATTCCACATTCCACCGTAGAGAGAATAAAATGTACACCAGTCCAATCTGCTGACCTATTATGCGGCGTGACATCACACCGCTACCAAGCCACTGTTTGAATCGTTTTTTACTTATACCACCTCAGCACGTTTAGCGAAGCGGTTTCCTTGGCACGTCTTGTCGAAGCAGAGATCGTGTTCCCCTTATTCCGGGATTCTCATCAATACGGACGTGGGTAACCCAACCGCGCCATTGATGGTGGCGCTTGGGAGATAAGCGAGTTTTACCAGGCCGGTGGGGGACGCACAGTTCCGTCCGCCTATATATAAGGGATAAGGATTTACCTTCTCACCTACGCCTTCTTCCTCCTTTGCTTATCCATCTCCGCGCACTCAAGCTCCAACACCCAAGCTCGCACATCTCGCCTCGACCTTCTCCGAATATGTCCGGAGCGGGAGGCAAGTGGTTGGCCTCCACCGTTAAGGAGGAGCATATCACCAAGCTGCGCAGCGCCGGATACCTCTTCGGTGATATCTCGCATCGGCTGCCCGACGAGGGGCAGCTCATCCCTACCCCTGGGCCTCACGAGAGGGTCGTCTTCCTTCCCCACTTCCTCCGCGGACTGGGCTTTCCGCTCCATCCATTCGTCCGGGGGCTCATGTTCTATTACGGCCTGGATTTCCACGATCTGGCGCCGAACTTCATCCTCAACATCTCGGCGTTCATCGTCGTGTGCGAGGCCTTCCTCTGCATCCGGCCCCACTTCGGCCTGTGGCTCAAGACCTACAACGTCAAGCCGAAGGTTGTGAAGGGAACGCAAGCGGAATGCGGAGGCGCCATGTTGGGTAAATTACCCAACGTCCGTTGGCTCGAAGGGACCTTCGTGGACTCCGTCAAGGGGTGGCAATCGGGGTGGTTCTATATCACCGAGCCGCGCAAGCCCACATGGGTGGCGGCCCCCGAGTTTAGATCTGGCGTCCCCACGCAGCTCACCTCCTGGAAAGAGAAGGGCTTGCTGTGGGGCAATCCGAAGGAGGTGACGGGACTCCGAGCCTTCATCCAGAAGCTGGTGAGCAATAAGCTCAGGCTCGTCGACGTGGTCCAAGTCATGCTCATCCGCCGGATTCTCCCATGCCAAGAACGGGCATTCAATCTGTGGGAGTTTAATCCGGAACAGCACCAGGCGCTGAGCGGGCTCTTCGATACGACATACGAAGGCGCCTAGAGGGTGCTGTTCAAGGGTGCCAAAGCCCCCGCATCCGCGACGGAAGATTGCGGATTTAGCTCGCAGCATCCAACTGACGAGGTGAGTGATTCAACCCCATTACGGGACACTTTGTAGTAATCGAATTGATTCTAAGAGGGTTTCATTCTTTCTTTTCCTTTGACAGGAATGGATGGAGAAGGCCAGGCAGCTCATCAGCCCGGCTCCCATGCCAGAAGACCCAGTGGACGCCCGTTTAGCAGGGCTGCTGGTTCCGGCACCGCATGTGGTGCCGGAGAAGAAGGCCAAGAAGGTGGCCGCGGGGACTCGAAAGAGTTCCCGCAATCAGGTGTCCGACGACGAGGCGGACTCCTCCCCCGAAGACGAGGAGGAGGAGGAGGACTCTCTCCCGGAGGAGGGAGAGAAGAAGAGGAAGGCTTCCCCAATAGGGGAGGCCGAAGGGTCCAAGAGGGGGAGGACTATCCCCCTAGACAGTTTCGCCAACACCTCCGTTGGCGAGGACGAGTGGCCTCCAAGGGCCAGGCGTCCGGCAAGATCGTAAGTATCCGGATCCTTGATATGCAATTTCTTTCGTGCCGCGTAGTGTCCTTCTAACGCCGCATTCTGTCCGTAGTCCGGCCGATGATGATCTCCCCGCTTCATCAAGCGGGTCATTGGCCCCGTCGGATGTGGATTCACTTCCGACCGCCACTACCCCCCGTGGCGAAGACGCCGAGGTGGGATCCCAGAGAGGGACCCGTCGGGAGGAGGCTCCGGAGGCGCCGTCAGGCTGCCTCCCAGACTTTGTGCCGGACTCTACATCGGAACCCGCAGTGGTTCCAGAGTCCGGCGAGCGGCCCCTTCGAAGGAAGGGCAAGACCGTGACACCCGCGACCTCCGTCCAACCGGAGGCGCCGGATAACTTGTTGGAGGCGCTTAAAGGCGCTTCCATCGAGGAAGAACACCGCACTATCATGAGTGCGGTGATTCAGAAGGTTCAGCTCGCTAAGAGCGGGCTGACCGAAGCCTGCAGCAGCCTTTTAACAGGCTTTGAGGTAAGAAGTTAAAGTTATGTAATGTAATACCGCATAGACAGTAGCCCCTGATGCTCAGTTCGGTGTTCGGAAAGAAAAAGCCGGACTGAGGATCTAACAAGATATACGCAGGGTTGCTTAAAATATGTCAATATGGGTTTGCAGGCTGCGCTGCTGACCTCTGCCGCACTAACGGCGGAGGTCGATGTGCTGAAGAAGGATCTCGAGCGGTCCGAGCAAGAGCTCGGCCATGCCAAGAGGCAGCTCGAGGAAAAAGAAGGTGAGTAACACCACTTTGAATAATTACCTTACAGAAAAGGGTTTTGGTTGCGATAAAGTTAATAAGGATAATACGGGTATTGCAGGGGCCACTAACGAGGTGGCAGCCCTGAAGGAGGCTGTTTCCGCGGCTGAACGCAGTGCGGCCGCGGAACGGGTGGAGCGAGAAAAGCAGGAGGCACGGGTGGCGGAAGTTCGGCAAGAGCTCCAGGCTCTCATGGAGAAACATGAGAGTTTGGAGCGTGACTCCAAGACTCGAGAGTCCGAGCTTGCCTCGGCTCTCGAAAGTGCCAAGTCCGCCAAGGCCGAGGCCCATAAGGCCCTTCAGGAGGTTGAAGATATAAAGAAGATAGCGGCGGGTAAGGCATTTTTCATGCAAAGCAGGCATGTTAATGTAAACTACCTGACACTTACCCGCATTCGGAGCTCTCCAGGGGCGTTTGCAGATCTGCCGCGTAGTGCGTCTGATGCCGCCGCATTCTATCGTGGCGAGGAGGGGAGCTCGACGGAGAAGGTCTTCTGGTCTCAGTACGCTGAGGCCGGCCATCCGGTGCCCCCAAGCGACCAGCTGAAGCAGCTGGTCGAACTCCACAAGGTAGCTGAGGAGGCCATGAAGGGCCTTATAGTCCGGCTGTGGCCTGAACAGGTCATGCCTGGGAGCTACTTTGGCCTCGTGCGGCGGCTGGTGGATGCATGCCCCTGGGTGGATGTTATCAAGCGCTCCGCCTGTATTGAAGGTGCTCGCCGGGCCCTCGCCCGCACAAAGGTGCATTGGGGCAGGTTGGATGCGGAGAAGCTTCTCACGGACCCACCGCCACCGGGCAAGGAGTATCGCACGCCCGAAATGTATTATAAAACTGTCCTGAAGGGAGCCCGCGATATTGCGGATGAGTGCCCCAGAAATGTAATCTTTGAGTAAACTCGTTATGTATTATCCTGTGCGCTGAAACTTTGTTCATGTGCGCGTTAAGCAACTCTTGTTTAATTTAAAATATTACCTTCTGTGCGGCCGTTTATAAAATCTGAGAGATGGCAAGTCGTTGGCTTCAGCCCCCAAGCCACGAGTGCTGGGGTGTTCGGGATAAACTTGAGCACTCTTGTTCCCATTATTGGGTCCATCTAGGGAGGCGCTCAACACAACGAACAAGGCAACCGGACTTATAGTGCTTGAACACTCTCACTTAGCCATAGAATTCTATAATTTTAAATTTCGGCGAAGCCCCTGGTATTCGGAAGACCGAATCCGGGGCGCTATCCACGCCTTCATCGGACATTGTCCGGAACTTCGCTCGAAGCGGCGTGAGTCTTTAAGGACCCGAAAAAACCTCTCGAACAGCGACCAGTCTCTCGCCTTATCATGCCAGTCAGTTTTAGCTTTCTCCACTGAGGCGCTCGTCCGGCTCAACCGGGGCGCAATCGCAGTGGTTCTCCCAGTGCCACCTTAGCCGACAGAACAGAACGTAAGGCACCAAAACGTGGGAGCCGGGCAAACCCAACTATTGACCCAAGACATGATTCGGAGCCGATTCATATAATGCTATAAGTTCGGAGTGCCGCACTTATGAAAGTGTTCGGAGTTTATCACACCATAATTTGGGGAACGGAAGCCCCTGGCGTATTTGGCCGTACCAAAATATACGGGCGCAAGATGTCATATAATGAGCATATATATATAAGTTAATGCAATTGCAATGAAAAAGGTGCTGCATTATTTATGAAAGAAAGTTTGCTATGAGAGCGGACTGATACAAATAGTGCGGTAAGCAAGGGATTTGGACTAAGTAAACATGTCCCCCTCCAGGGGTGAGCTGCGGACTTGGTGTATATAATCGAATTTAATGCTCGTAATTGAGACCACCTGATTGTTCGTCGCAGCCTTCTTTAGCCCCTGACTGTTGCATCATGTGTTCGGCAGGTTCATCGCCGGACAGGGCCTCTGGTTAACGGAGTCCTGTGTACATAAAGGAGAAAAATAAAGAAAAATAATAAAAAAGGGGGGCACACTTGCGAGCCCCCGGTGTGGTCGAACCGCACTCTGGGTTCGTTACGATCGTGCCCCCTCCCCTGTGCCCATGGTATCTCCAAAGCGTAATGATGTACGCGGAGTGTTATTCTTGCGATCATGCGCGGGCGAGGGTTGGGGCCGCATTGCTACGCGTGCTCTGATCGTGCCAGGTGGTCTTGGTTGGTATTGCTTCGGGCGCGTTTTGCTGTATCCGGCCGTTTAACGGCCGGACTCGAGAATTGCCTTAAGAGGCTGCTCTGCACTTCTGCCGCGAGAGCCGTTGTATGTTCCTCCGTTCGGAGGGAGCGTTCCGTATTCCCGTTGACCGTGATGACTCCACGAGGGCCTGGCATTTTGAGCTTGAGGTATGCATAATGCGGCACCGCGTTGAATTTTGCAAACGCGGTCCGTCCGAGCAAAGCGTGATAGCCGCTGCAAAACGGGACTATGTCGAAGATTAACTCCTCGCTCCGGAAATTATCCGGGGATCCGAAGACCACTTCCAGTGTTACGGAGCCTGTGCAATTGGCTTCCACACCTGGTATGACACCTTTAAAGGTCGTCTTTGTAGGTTTAATCCTTGAGGGGTCTATGCCCATTTTGCGCACTGTATCCTGATAAAGCAGGTTCAGGCTGCTACCGCCGTCCATCAGGACTCTCGTGAGGTGAAATCCATCGACGATTGGGTCTAAAACCAATGCGGCGAATCCGCCATGGCGTATGCTGGTCGGGTGGTCTCTTCGATCGAAAGTGATCGGACAAGAGGACCATGGATTGAACTTCGGGGCGACTGGCTCCATCGCATAGACATCCCTTAGCGCGCGTTTCCTCTCCCTCTTGGGTATATGGGTCGCGTAAATCATGTTCACCGTCCGCACTTGTGGGGGAAAACCCTTCTGTCCTCTATTGTTCGGCGGTCGGGTCTCTTCCTCGTCGTCGCTGTTTAGCCCCTTGTCATTGTTTTCGGCAATTAACTTGCCTGCTTGCTTGAACACCCAGCAATCTCTGTTAGTGTGATTGGCTGGTTTTTCAGGGGTGCCATGTATCTGGCATAAGCGATCGAGTATTCGGTCCAAATTGGACGGACCCGGAGTGGTTCTTTTGAATGGCTTCTTCCGCTGACCGGGTTTAGAGCCTCGGAATCCGGCGTTGACTGCCGTATCCTCCTTATCGTCGCCGTTAATGCGGCGTTTGTTTTTGTTTCGACGTGACCTGCCGTTGTTGTCCTTAGTATCCGGACTGCCAGAATTTTTACGGAGATTGTTGCTGCGGGCTAGCCAGCTGTCCTCTCCCGCACAGAAGCGGGTCATTAATGATGTGAGGGCTGCCATAGATTTCGGCTTTTCCTGCCCCAGGTGCCGGGCTAGCCATTCGTCCCGGATGTTATGTTTGAAGGCTGCAAGGGCCTCTGCATCCGGACAGTCGACGATTTGGTTTTTCTTTGTCAAGAACCGTGTCCAGAATTGTCTGGCCGATTCATCTGGCTGCTGAATAATGTGGCTTAGGTCATCGGCGTCTGGTGGTCGCACATACGTGCCCTGGAAGTTGTCGAGGAATGCGGCTTCCAGGTCTTCCCAGCACCCAATTGACTCTGCGGGCAAGCTATTTAGCCAATGCCGAGCTGGTCCTTTAAGCTTGAGTAGGAGATACTTGATGGCATGGAGATCGTCGCCGCGGGCCATATGGATGTGGAGAAGATAATCTTCGATCCAAACCGCGGGGTCTGTTGTGCCATCGTAGGATTCGATGTTTACGGGTTTAAACCCTTCGGGGATTTGATGATCCATTACTTCGTCAGTGAAGCATAGCGGGTGTGCGGCGCCTCTGTGTTGAGCAATATCACGACGCAGCTTGAGAGAGCGCTGTCTGCTGTGTTCGGCCCGGCCGGGGTTATTGTATCCGGCGTGACGGTATTCGTCATGGGTTGTGGGGCGCCCACGTGATCCGTAAATGGATCTGGATTGCCTTGCTTTGTCCTCCAGTATGTCTTGCAAGTCCGGCGCGTTCCCTCTTGGCTTCGTACTTTTGGAGCGATGCCGGGGTACGGTCTTGGCTGGGGGCCTGGATGCCTCTCTGTCACGACCACGGGGTGGTCGGTCAGCCATATCGTGCGCTGGTGATTGAGGTATGTATGCTTCCTCCTCTAATCGGGGGAGCAGCTTGCGTCTTGGGTAACTTTTGGAGGGACGTTCGAGTTTATACTCTTCGGCTGGGAGGACCTCGGTCCATCGATCGGCCAGCAGGTCCTGATCAGCTTGAAGCTGTTGCTGCTTTTTCTTTAGGCTATTTGCTGTGGTGATAAGCCTGCGTTTGAAATGCCCTTGTTCGACGGGATCCTCAGGTACGACGAATTCGTCATCGTTGAGGCTTGCTTCGTCTTCGGAGGGAGGCATATAGTTATGATCCTCACCTCTTCGTCTGCCGCCCTCTCGTGAGGGCTTGCTTCTGCATCCTCCTGCGCTGAATCTTGCTGGAGGGGATTGTCTTCGGCACTCTCTGGGGTATTATTATCTCCTTTGCCGGAATCGCCATTCTTGGCTGTGGCGGGATTTAGAGCGGCTCCGCTGACGCAGGCGTTTGGGCTGCTTCTTTAAAGAATCCGCCTCCGCTGCTTCTTCACCGTCCTCGTCTTTTGGGGTGTCCACCATATATATGTCGTATGACGAGGTGGTCTTCCAGTGCCCTGTAGGCGCTGGTTCCTGTTCGTCTCCGGCATCGTCGTCCATAGCGTCGATGTCGTCGGAGTCGTAGTCTAGCATGTCAGTTAGATCGTCGACAGTGGCTACAAAGTGGGTGGTGGGTGGGCTCTGAATTTCTTCGTCGTCCGTACCCCAACCATCCTGGCCATAGTCCGGCCAGGGCTCTCCCGATAGCGAGAGATGCTTTAGCGAATTTAGGATGCCGCCAAAAGGCGAGTGTTGGAAGATGTCCGCGGCGGAGAATTCCATAACCGGCGCCCAATCCGAATTGATTGGTAGGGGCGCGGGAGGTTCGGAGTCCGGCAAGGAGTCCGGCACCTCGGAATCACAAGTTTCGCGGGGGGCAAGATCGATGTTCGGCTCCATCACCGTGGAAGTTGAAGCCCCTAAGGCGGCATCTATCCACCGATCCTCGATCTGGGCGATCGGCTCCGGACTGATGGCCGAAGCGGATTCATGGGCGGCCACCAAGGCACTGTTCGGCGGCAGAGCTAGATCATGCCCATCGTCACAGTGTGGCGCGCTCGGCTGTGGCTCGAGTCCGTCGAAGATCAAGTCTCCGCGGACATCGGCCGTGAAGTTTAGGCTTCCGAATCTGACCTGACGGCCAGGGGCGTAGCTTTCGATCTGCTCCAGATGGCCAAGCGAATTAGCCCGCAGTGCGAAGCCGCCAAACACGAAGATCTGTCCGGGGAGAAAAGTCTCACCCTGGACAGCGTTATTGGTTGAAGACGCCATCGGGCCTATCGGTGACGGCACAGAGGAACTCTCAATGAAAGCACCAATGTCGGTGTCAAAACCGGTGGATCTCGGGTAGGGGGTCCCGAACTGTGCGTCTAGGCGGATGGTAACAGGAGACAAGGGACACGATGTTTTTACCCAGGTTCGGGCCCTCTCGATGGAGGTAAAACCCTACGTCCTGCTTGATTAATATTGATGATATGGGTAGTACAAGAGTGGATCTACCACGAGATCAACTAGGCTAAACCCTAGAAGCTAGCCTATGGTATGATTGTTGTAATGTATGTTGTCCTACGGACTAAAGCCCTCCGGTTTATATAGACACCGGAGGAGGCTAGGGTTACACAGAGTCGGTTACAATGGTAGGAGATCTACATATCCATATTGCCAAGCTTGCCTTCCACGCCAAGGAAAGTCCCATCCGGACACGGGAAGGAGTCTTCAATCTTGTATCTTCGTAGTCTGGGAGTCCGGCGGATGATGATAGTCCGGCTGTCCGGACACCCCCTAGTCCAGGACTCCCTCAGTAGCCATTTTGTTAGCCACACCTTTCGTGGCAGCCACACTTTCCCTAAGCTTAGTTGTGGCAAAGTTAGCCATGAACCAAATAGACCCTAAGTTCAACCATGGAGTCTTCTGGATTCTACATGTGGCAGAATCTGGTGGAATGTAGATGATATCCAACGGCCAGTAGTGCTCGGATTTGCCATCTTTGTACTGTCGGATTGGCTTCATTCAACGACCAACTTTCAAAGTTATTCACACACTATATAGGGGTATAGATATAGATGTGCCGACCCGTGCATTGCAATGGATCCAAAGTGTTTAGGGGAGTGCACTCTAAACACATTATCTATTTATTTTTCTCTAACCTTTCGTAGCCATGCAACCAAGCCACATAAGCTTCATGGGTGCCCCCCCACATCATATTATTCATACTATGTTGACTGAAAAAAAGATAAATCACCCAAAACAAGATCTTCCCGTTTTTTGTTCCTACGATGTTGTGTCGTGCACGTACCTAGTTGTATAGTGGTAGTACTAGTTGTATAGTACAAACTTGGTACTAGTAGGAGTAGTAGTACGGAATGCTCCTACTCTATCAACGAGCCCCATCTGACACCAAATTTCTTGGCTTCCGTGCTACAACTAGATCTTCTCCTCGTTTCTGTTTTCCAACCAGGCGGCGGGCGAGGTGCAGTTTGCCAATAGTCGGTTTGCTCAAAGGTAGTCCCACATGAAAGTGAAAATGCTAGGCAACATGCCTTCCCTAAGCTATGTGGCATGACGGACGGGCCGTGGAGTACTCCCGATTCCGAGGCGTGTGGGGGTGCGACGTGAACGCGATAGGCCTTTTCCTTTTACTAGCAATGTGCCCGTGCGTTGAGATGGATCCAAAGTAGTAGAATAGTAGTACTTGTTCACAAACTCGAAAGAAATCACTCTTGTTTTGATATACTCCTAATATATTACTTTGCACTCAAAATATATTTCTCAGGCTATTTTTATGAGGTGAGGGAGGGATGTGGTTGCTTTCAAGATAATAAGGTGTTTTCTGCAAATTGGAGCAGAGAAGTGGGCTATTGTTGCAAAAATGCCACAACTTAGCTCACAACCATTAGATGCAGATCTAATGGTCAGAAACGACGGATGGCAGACACACCACCATCACCAACTGAGTCTTTTATAGGAGTAGGTGTAGAGAAACATGTATAAATTGTAACATTTGGTTCTGCTCCTTGGCACGATCGATAGATAGAAATAACGATTGGAAACGCTAGGGCGGGGCTATTTCCGCCAGATAAGCAGGGTACGTAGTAGCTAGGTTGGCGCATCGTCGGTTTGGTCACATGCGGTCTGACATGTTCTAGTGTTTCTAGCAGGATGCCCGCGCGTTGCGTTAAGTTGATGGAAAAGGTAAGCACAACTTATAAATTGACGGATGGAGTAGTAGTTAAACTGATGCATATAATTAAGCAAAGGGATCACACATGTCGGTATTGACTGGAACGAGAATGCAATAGCACAATAATAATTAAGGCCACGATGATGCGATCGCAGTGGTTGTTACAGGAGGCAAGAAGAAAGATGCATATATCAACGTACGACCTCCTCCTCCTCAACTTAGTGCGTCGGGCCACCGAACAGCGGCTAAGGAGCGGTGGCTTTTGTGGCGAGGTCAAGGTGCTTCTCAGAAAAGGCATCCAAGGCTTTGAGCCGGTTGACGAAGGCCAACGTCATAGTGTCCTCACTGGCCTTGTAGATACCTATGTACACAACTTGCTCATACACGTGGATGTGTAGGTCGATGAATTCTTGCAGTGCAAGGCGCCTCACGGGGAGCGCGACCTCCAGGTGGACATTCTTTGTGGCGTCGGCGGGCAGTCGCAGGGCCACCAATGCTTGAAAGAGGTTCCGGCCATGGAGGCCGATTAGGGTGGCAGGCAATGAGGAGCCCGGGTGCGCGGGCTGGAGGAGTACGGCGATGTCGTCCGCGAGCTTCTTGAGGATGGTGAACTTGTTGGTGGTGGCAACGATCATCTGGTCCAACTAAGAGTTGTAGTTGGCGTCGACGGCGGCTATCCACCAGCCGATCGCCAATGCCGTCTGGAGACGATCCTCAATGCCATGCCGTAGGCCGGCGTCGTGGACCATCTGGCACAACCTCTGGCCGCTCGCGCGCATCGCCGCCATGGGTCTGGAGTGAGCACTTTTGCACTTAGTGTAGGTGCTTAGTCAAATGCTTAGGTGCGTACGATGTGGAAGATGCATTGGAATGGAGGGGCGCCTTTATATGAGTGCAAACTGCGTTGCATTCACATCGTGCAGCCTATTTTCCCAGTCCTCCTCCCATTAATTCTCTCATGCATTAATCGAAGGAGGATGCATTTGTCGTTCAACATTTCGGGAACCGCTACCCCCTCCCTTGTCTGCATTAAAGCCATATCGGGAACTGCGCTGCCCACTATCAAATCGAATAGTACCGTGCCGCCCGCTGCACGCCCGACTGAACATGCTTCCTCGCATCCATCAAACCCCTCTGTTAAACCTGCATGCAAACCGAGAAACCTGCTCCGGCCACATGTCCGTTCATGAGAAGGCCAGAATTAAACGCAACACCGTCCGACCTCCTCCCATCCTCCCTAAGTTTAAACGAGGCCACACGCCGGCCAAGCTCCTACCGTTCGCCCTCTATTTAAACGAGGCCACACAGACACCGGGCAAGAATCGCACCCCTCCGCCGCTCCCCCATCTCTGCCTTCACCATTTTCTCCACTCTTCTGATGGCTTATGAGGAGCCGTTCTCCGACATACTACCCGGCTGGATGGCCTGCCGAGTCCTCCGGATACAGGCGAGGCCGCTCGGTGCTTCACCAACCTCGCTTGGCCCGACAGAGCCAGTTGCTGCCCCAAGCAGGCATGTGGTTCAGCAACTTGCCGCTCCAGTTCAGCTCGATGAGGAGTAGCGAGTTGCTCCACATTGGCACGGCGGCGAGCTAGCCGATACGGGCGTCATCGCTGCTGCGTTGTACCACGCCACCAATGTCTGCGGTGGCCGCACGACTCGTGTCTGTGGGTGCGCCTCCCGTGCCTGTGGCCGTGCCTCCCGTGCCTGCGGCAGTGCCATGCAGGCAGAGACAGAAGCCGGGTGCATGGAGAGCGACGAGTCGGTGGCCAGCTTCTCCATGTCCGCCGCCATCATCGAGTAGAACATGGGAGGCTGCCGCCACTTGGGTCCCATGAAGGCCACCACCGAGGCGACGACTGCACTTTCTGGTGGTTTCTTTGCTGCTTCGTCTCTTTTGAGGACCTTTGTCGACCCCGCAAGTGTCTGCCGGACATGAGGAAGATAGAGGGATCCGCGGGCAGCCATTTAGATTAGGTACTCCCTCTCCATCTGGCGGGAAATATTTGTTCTAAGAATGGATAAATTGTATGTATCTATAACTAAAATAAGTCTAGATATATCCATTTCTAGGACAAGTATTTCCGGACGGAGGTAGTATTAATTATACCAAGAGAGCCGGATTAGCACCACTTAGTTCATGTAAATGTAATGAAATCCATCATGTTTATATGAAGATCGGTTTTTTTACGAAATCCTCCATGCTTATATGAAAACAGTCCGTGTTTGCACGAATTTCATCTGGTTGGTTAGAGTTGTGAAAATGTTTGCCGCTGGCGTTTGATGTCGTCCTCCGCGGAAGGAAGTGGGAGGAAATTTGTCGGATGCTGTTGGAGATGCTCTTATGCTGGAAATAATAGAGTGACATCCAATCCATTTGAGTTAACTGCATGTATGATTTTCCCTCCATAAAAAGTTAATTGCATGTACAGCGTACACGTGACTTGCAGGGTGGCTACAACTTCATACAGAAAGTTAAAAAGAAACAAGTCCTTCCTTAATATTGTATTCTAAGTACCTTGTGGGTTCCGCTGTCAGTACAGTCGCGAAATAAGTATATATTAAATGAGTAATATATAATATAAAAATCTAAAGTTAAAGACAGAATTTGAACTCAGGTCATCGCGTTGTGAGCATCCGACACTAATCAGTCCAGCACATTTTTGTTGTAGACCATGCTGGAGATATATCTCCATGTCTACTCTTATACTCCATCTGTTCCTAAATATTTGTCTTTTTTAGATTTCAAATGGACTACCACATATGGATGTGTATGTACACATATTTTAGAGTGTAGATTCACTCGCTCCGTATGTAGTCACTTGTTGAAATCTCTAAAAAGATAAATATTTGGGAACGGAGGGAGTAGAAAACAGAGTTGGTGATGATGGTGTGTGTGCCATCCTGTAATATAGGCCGTCGGATTTATATCTAACAGATAGAAAGGAAACTATGGCAATTTTGCAAAAATATACCCACACCCCTCTCCATGTTCGCAAATAAGGCCTTCCCTCATTCATCCTTTTCTCTCACTAGATAAACTACTCATACAAATGCATCTTGATGTTCCGTGCAACGCACGGGCATCTAGCTAGTTTCTTCTAAAATTGTTACTGTGATAATTGGGTTCAAGTGATATATTTTATGTCTGCCCCAAATGATTTCAGATTCACTAGTAGTAACAAAGAAAATGTTGCCTTGTTAATTAATAGAAAATAGGATGAAAACTATCACATGAGGCCGGTAAAAACGAGGCACACTGGGTTCAGCATCATCGTCACTATAGCTGTGCATGCGAGAGAAGTATACATATCGAGGGGGCTACAGAGAAAAAGACGTATCGAGTGTGTCTGAGCAAGGCACAGAGAAACAATATTTGAGAGAGAAACCAATTGGCAGATTAAGATCAGATCAAGTTGTCACCCTTCTGCTGTCATTGTTGGGGTGGGGGGAGGGGGAGGGAGAGAAAGACATATCGAGAGTGTGCGTGGTAGGCACAGAGGCACACCTAGCGAGTGTGTGTATGTGCATGTGTTTGAAAGAGGAGTAGATAGGTTACTATCAAGATCGAGGTGCCACCCTACTCCTTTGGTGTCAGGTAGTGTGTGTGTGTGTGCATGTGTGTGTGTGTGTGTGTGCGCGCGCGCGTTTGAGAGAGAAGCCATTCGATAGATTAGTATCAAGATCGAGGTGTCACCCTACTCCTTTGGTGTCGGTAAGTGTGTGTGTGGGGGGGGGGCAGTGAAACTTACATATCTCTACTCTTATAAAAGTAGAGTTGGTGATGATGGTGTTCCTGCCATCCTGCAATATAGGCCATCCGATTTATATCCAACGGATAGGAAGGAAACTATGGCAATTTTGCAAAAAGATACCCACACCCCTCTCCACATTTGCAAATAAGGCGTTCCCTCGTTCATCCTTTTCTCCCACACGATAAACTACTCATACAAATGCATATTGATGTTCCATGCAACGCATGGGCATCTTGCTAGTAGGGAGAAGGAGTTTGTGTGACACATATCTAGCTATATTAAGGGATAGGTAGATAGCATGTGTGCGAGGCATACCTAAAGCATCACGAAGATAAACAAACGATGTGCGTGCAAGTGCCGGAAAAAATGAAGCGAGAAACAATGTGTACGCGCGCGCGCGTGTGTGTATGTGTGTGAGAGAGAGAGAGAGAGCGAAATCTCAAAACAAAAGGTGTTTTTGTGGGAATCCCATTGTATGTATTCATATGGTTCTAGAACTCGAGTTAACCTTAGGCATACGTGTGAGAGACATAATTATACTTTGAGACATTAGTGGCTGTGGGTGGGCAGAACTAAAGGGGTGGGCGTGTTCGATAGAGAGAGCGTGTGTGTTTCTGTGTGAGAGACTTGTCAGACGGGGTAGAAAGATGAATTCTAACCTTGACGGAGGTAGAGAAATACACGAAGTGCGTGTGTGTGATTCCGATGCCCACATGGCAATGAGATATGTATGCGTGTGAGAGAGCTTGCACGATTCATTCATGTATCACTATCTAGCGATCGTGGACGTGCATCGCTCGAACATAAATCAATATCTACTTCGTATCATGGCCAAAGGTACAATATCAATTCAACACTATAAAGATTGGACACTCACATATCACATTTTTTCTATCTAAATAAACCTTTTGAGTTGTGCATGCCAAAGTTATAGTGATGTTTCTTCAAATAACCAATGTAGCTGTCATGTACATGCACCATTGTTACTCGTGCATTCAAATTCATTAGTCTTGGATGATTTAAGGTTCTATTATGAGGTAATACATGTAATATTCATATATGAATTCAACGGGTACGCAATTTATGAAATGGAGGCTATGTAATCATATGAGGTAACACTTTTAAGTAGCGGACTACAATATCCATTTCTTTTGTGGGACTACAATATCAATTTCTTTTTGTGCGCCTCTACACTAACACATCAATGCATTATGTTTGAAGTAAATAATCAATGGCACTAAATTATCTATTTACACGAGAAATACATAGGCTGAGCATTTGCTCCTTTTTTTGTGAACGCGCCTCTACACCCGTACAATTGGTCACGCCCATGTGAATGTCCAAGTTAGCGGCGCATCATCCCGAGTTATTGTCTTTTTTCCTGGGGTGGACTTCACACCAGTTATTAACTACTGACGCGTGCCCCGTGTACACAGTCTCGCATGACCTTCCTGCTAGCACGGTCCAAAATTAGTTGAAAATGGATACGAACAATCCCACAGGCGGCAAATTCTCCCACCCCCTTCTAAAATTTCCGCCACCTAGTCTTTAGCATGCAAAATTCCCCTTTTGTCCTTGGTGCATGGAGACCAACAGTAACAATACCGCCGTCATCTACAAAATAGGTCGGGGCTGCTTTGGTATCTTCCGGTTCCCCCCACCACATGACACCCCCATTTCCTATCCCCCTCCAGCAAAAACGACTAACTCCACAACACCAAAGCATCTTACATCATGCCGTCTGTACTTCATCGGCCTTTCTACCCCTCCCCTCTCGAAACCCTAGACTATTCATCCACCGGCATACCAGAGCCCATTCACTACCAGTGGCGTCCACCTCGCTGGATCTGCTTCTGCGGCCGCATCTACCCCTTCCACCTCCCTAGAAACAAGTAGACTGCTCATCCACCACTGTACCACAGCCCATTTAGTGCCTGCCTTGTCCACGGCGCTAGATCTGCTTCACCGGCACTCTCGTCAACCGCAACGCATCTGCAGTGGCTCATTCATACTCCCCACAGGAGACGCTTCGTCCACACCCCCCGGAGCCGCCCCACCGATGCCCCCGTCGAGGGCCTCTGATCCTAACCCTACCAGAGCCGCTTTGCCGACACCATCGTCAACCCTACTGGAGTAGCTTTGCCTATACCATTCTCAACCCTACCGGGGCCGCTTTGCCAACTCACAAGTCCACAGCCTCAGATCTGCTTCCTCGCACCCTCATCCAACCTACCGGAGCAGCTTCGGACGCCCCGTCCACGGCCGTAGATCCGCATCGTTGACACCATCCTTAACCCAACCACAGGAGCAGCTTCACCGACGCCCTCGTCCACGGCGACATATCCGCTTTGCCCACACTGTAGTCCACCCTACCGTAGCCGCTCCACAAACACCCTACTCGAGGTTTCTAGATCTCCTTACCGGACCCCGATAGCTAGCGCAACATCATCACCCTTGACGTTTCTAACCTGATTCCCACCGTCTGGCAAGATGCCAAGCACCCTCCATAGCCTAGGTCCTTGTCACCTTTAAACCCATCCAGCATCACCTGCCCGGTGTACTTAAAATATACTAATAGGTCGTTGTTACCTGTTATGCAGCTGGCAAAAACTACAAGGACGATGTTTCTTCTGGATCTAACAGCTTGGCCAACCAAGTTCCTAGACTGAGGCATTGCTATGATCTTGTAAGTGTGTGTGTGTGTCTCTCTCTTGTATTGTTGTGTGCCTGCCAGCGTGCTTTGCTAGGATTTTCAACCAGTATATCCCTTTGTGTAGACAATGATTTCTACTATTGGCTACTAAATTAGATATGTAGATGTCATATTGATACTACCTCGTACCTCTGTTCCTAAATATAAGTCTTTCTAGAGATTCCACTATAGGCTACATACAGAGCAAAACGAGTGAATCTACACTGAAAATGCATCTATATACATCTATATGTGGTCCATACTAGAATCTCTACAAAGACATATATTTAGGAACAGTGTCATTACATTACAATCATAGGTGGCATGTAGGAATTCCAGTGCACTACATTAGGCTCCCTTAGAGTGCCTGCTAGTCCAGCACATAGAGTCATGGCTGGTTTGCTACACACATAATCATTAATTGGTGGTTTAAATATGCACAAGGGATATGCAATGTATTATCTTGTAGAGATGTCTGAAATTAGCCGTGTCAACTTGTAGATAGGTTACACAATGAAAAAGTACAAGATGTGTGTAGCAATTTCATGGAACATCGCAAAAAAGGAGAGGCAGTGGTGAGCCTATACAGTGTGCTATGGTAGGTCACTCCTCCATTACAATCATCATGACATGTTATTTGTATGGCAGTTCTATTGGCCAAGTTTCTTAGGGACAGTTATTACGAGTTATCCTACGAAAATAAGCACCTGTGAATATAAGCTCCATGTAATAAGCCAACCAGTTCTTTTCATTGCTTTCCTTTTTAGCTTATATTTGGTATGATCAGTGAAAAGTCTAGATTGCATTACATTTTTTCATTTTGTTGCCCATATGAAAATTAATTTGACTTGCAAACATCACAAGACCCAGTGCAATAATTAATATGATAGGAAAACAGACCATCACTATTTGTTCAAAATGCAAATACAAAGATACCATCTACTTGGCACAATCTAGTTTGGTCAGTGTCTTCCATAGAGATCCCATTGCCTAATTTAAACGAAGAACGCATGAACCACATTTAAATGAAGAACAATTATTTATTGAAATCCGATGGTCCAAGTGGCTGGTTATTATCATATAGCAGCACCACCTGAAAGCATCATATAGCAGCAGCAACAGCTCATAGCAACTCATCATACTGTTGCTGCAGTAGACTGTGCAATTCATCATACACCATCAACAGCTCATAGCAATTCATCATATACCAGCAGCAGGAGCAGCTCATAGCAATTCATCATATAGCAGAAGCAGGAGCAGCTCATAGCAATTCATCATATAGCAGAAGCAGGAGCAGCTCATAGCAATTCATCATATAGCAGCAGCAGGAGCAGCTTATAGCAACTCATCATATAGCAGCAGCAGCTCATAACAATTCATCATATAGTAGCAGCAGCTCATAGCAATTCATCATACAGTAGCAGCAGGAGTAGTTCATAGCAATGCATCATATAGCAGCAGCAAAAGAAGCTCATAGCAATTCATCATATAGTGGGTCAAAATGAAAATTTGGCAAAAAATTAGAGGAGATCCTCACCTTGTTGGATGAGCTCATCCTTCAACAGCACCTGAAGGCCATGGCCTGGGAGGAGGGGGGAATACGGTGCCTTCTGCCATAGTGTGGCATCAATCGTAGTTGTGCGGCGCCCGCCGGAGTAGTGCGTTGGATGGACCACAGTGGAGCAGCTGCTGGAGACCATGAGAATGAGGGGCGACGCCAGAGGGAGGAGCAGCCGAGGAGATTTGCCCCTACCCGCCGTCCATGTAGCCTAGCTGGACAGAGCATCATCAAGGACCAGGCCAGATGGGACCAGTGGCGATGACTCGCTGGAGGAACCCTAGTGCTGCAGGTAGGGGATGCAAGCGGGCAGGGCAATGAATGCTTGCGTGTTTGTTTTTACTTGAGGGTCAGGTGTGACGCGGGCGTGAGTAGTTGCATTTTGAGTGTAATATAGGCAGACAACAGAGTCGTTTCAGTATTCCCCTTCCCTTCAATTTTTAGCGAGGTTCTACCCGAAACACCCCCCTCCAAAGAGAAATAAGTTAAGACCAAGCCCATAAATAAAAAATGACTTCTTCACATCTTTTATGGCATATTTTGACAATAAGCCCTGAAAAGGCGGAATCGAACTGGCCTTAACCTGCAATTCAATTGTGCGTGCAATGATGAATCACTCCTGCCTGCTAGTGTACATTTAGGCATCATCATACATGGCATAACCTAATACATGTGCATTCCATTATAGAATCTGGAATATGTAATGTTTATGTTAGTTCATATGTTGCACATGATGTTTAAATGCCCCTTAAATCTGGTCAGTCAAGTGATGGTATTTAAGCCTCCTTCTTTGCTTCTTTTCTTGATATATAAGATTTGCCCACACATCTGTTCAATTGCCTGTTTGCATCAGCCAGCCATACTAGGATTGTTTGCTTTGATTACTTGTTGTTCTTTACCTAACACTCTAACAGAGCTTGTCAACGATTTAAACACTAAGGGTTGTTGTAGTGGGTCCTTGTCTAACTCATAGGTGACATAAAGGTTTGGTTGTACACTAAAGTAGGATCTCTAAGAGTACCTAGAGATCTAGTTCAAAGGTATGGCTAGTTTTTAGATAGTGCAGACATAGTAAATGCTCATTTCATTGTGTGCAAGTGCAAGAGATGTGGCATGTTTCATTATGTGGTGTTGTTTTGTTATAATCTCATCCTTTTGTATTGTTCACAGACTGGAAAGTATGCATATTTATCTTCCAAGGAGACGAGTAACTAGTTTGTGTCACCTTGGAGAGGGGGTGCAATGAAGATAAGATTGAGGATTTCCAAGTACAAGATGTTAGGAAGGAGCCTTGCAAGAGAAGTACGAGCTGCGCTGAGCCTCTTCAACCAGTTAAGGTAAGCCACGGTATCCAACTCAACAGTTCAATTCCTTGTTTGTTTTAGGCATAGTTAATTTGCTGTTTTAAATTGCTTTATTTGTCATCGGTTAATGAGATGCCCAAACAATGATGCCTGATGTTAGGTACTTGTGTAACTATAAGTTGACATAATTAAAGGCCTTACCGTTTAATTACTCTGCCGAAGTGTGCCTGAAGCTTTGAAGTCTATTAACCAACTATTATTGCATGAGGCTCACAATCTAGTTTATACTAGGCTAATGATTGCATAGTTTTGCTTGCTGTAGTAGGTCTGTATGAATCCCTCTGTTGTTCATTATGCTCCCTAAGACTTAAATTGAGCTACACAATGGCCAACTGCTTGCTTACTTTACGCAACGTGCTGTCTAAATTTGTAACTTGTCTGTGTTTTGGATTGGGCCCCAACATCATGCTCCTCTGGTGAGCTAGGAGAGATTTTTGCATGCAGGCTGCACATACTACCTTTTTTATAATTTTTAGAATATCACCTGCTTATGCTTCATGATGTGTAACATTATTGTTAGTCCTGTTTTGCCATGTACAAAATAGTCTGTCTTGCTCGCTTCACTGTTGTAACTATATTTTTGCCCTAGTCATGTGTACTTACAGAAACATTTCAGGATGAAGTGACATCAACACAAAGATCTGCGAGCAGTGCGGCATGGCCGTTACTGAATGATTATGCATTGGAATAGGAATGTGCTAATGTTCTCGAGCATCAACTAGAGGTGGCAAGACAAAATGTACATGATTCTCAACGTACAATCAACAAGTTGAGACTGGACATGCATGTATTAGATGCAGGAGTCAAAAAATGAAACAAGACAATGAGGTAAATGTTGGGGAACGTAGTAATTTCAAAAAATTTCCTACGCACACGCAGGATCATGGTGATGGTATAGCAATGAGAGGGGAGAGTGTTGTCCACGTACCCTCGTAGACCGTAAGCGGAAGCGTTAGCACAACGCGGTTGATGTAGTCGTACGTCTTCACGATCCGACCGATCCAAGCACCGAACGTACGGCACCTCCGAGTTCAGCACACGTTCAGCTCGATGACGATCTCCGGGCTCCGATCCAGCAAAGCTCCGGAGATGAGTTCCGTCAGCACGACGGCGTGGTGACGGTGATGATGTTCTACCGGTGCAGGGCTTCGCCTAAACTCCGCGACGATATGACCGAGGTGGAATATGGTGGAGGGGGGCACCGCACACGGCTAAGGAACGATCCGTAGATCAACTTGTGTGTCTATGGGGTGCCCCCCGCCCCCGTATATAAAGGAGCCAGGGGGGAGGAGGCGGCCGGTCAAGGAGGGCGCGCCAAGGGGGGAGTCCTACTCCCATCGGGAGTAGGACTCCCTTCTTTCCAAGTAGGAGTAGGAGAAGGGGGGAAAGAGGAGGAAGAGGGGAAGGAAAGGGGGGGCGCCGCCCCCTTCCCTTGTCCTATTCGGACTAGGAGGGGGAGGGGCGCGCGGCCCCCTCCTGCCTCCTTCCCTCTTCCACCTCGAGGCCCATGTAGGCCCAATAACCCCCCGGGGGGGTTTCGGTAACCTCCCGGTACTCCGGTAAAATGCCGATTTCACCCGGAACGATTCCGATGTCCAAATATAGGCTTCCAATATATCAATCTTTATGTCTCGACCATTTCGAGACTCCTCGTCATGTCCATGATCACATCCGGGACTCTGAACAAACTTCGGTACATCAAAACTTATAAACTCATAATAAAACTGTCATCATAACGTTAAGCGTGCGGACCCTACGGGTTCGAGAACTATGTAGACATGACCTGGAACTATTCTCGGTCAATAACCAATAGCGGAACCTGGATGCCCATATTGGTTCCTACATATTCTACGAAGATCTTTATCGGTCAAACCGCATAACAACATACGTTGTTCCCTGTGTCATCGGTATGTTACTTGCCCGAGATTTGATCGTCGGTATCCAATACCTAGTTCAATCTCGTTACCGGCAAGTCTCTTTACTCGTTACGTAATGCATCATCGCGTAACCAACTCATTAGTTACATTGCTTGCAAGGCTTATAGTGATGTGCATTACCGAGAGGGCCCAGAGATACCTCTCCGATAATCGGAGTGACAAAACCTAATCTCGAAATACGCCAACTCAACATGTACCTTTGGAGACACCTGTAGTACTCCTTTATAATCACCCCGTTACGTTGTGACGGTTGGTAGTACCCAAAGTGTTCCTCCGGTAAACGGGAGTTGCATAATTCTCATAGTTACAGGAACATGTATAAGTCATGAAGAAAGCAATAGCAGTATACTAAATGATCAAGTGCTAGGCTAACGGAATGGGTCATGTCAATCACATCATTCTTCTAATGCTGTGATCCCACTAATCAAATGACAACACATGTCTATGGTTAGGAAACATAACCATGTTTGATTAATGAGCTAGTCAAGTAGAGGCATACTAGTGACTATATGTTTGTCTATGTATTCACACATGTATCATGTTTCCGGTTAATACAATTCTAGCATGAATAATAAACATTTATCATGATATGAGGAAATAAATAATAACTTTATTATTGCCTCTGGGGCATATTTCCTTCAGTCTCCCACTTGCACTAGAGTCAATAATCTAGATTACATAGTAATGATTCTAACACCCATGGAGTCTTGGTGCTGATCATGTTTTGCTCGTGAGAGAGGCTTAGTCAACGGGTCTGCAACATTCAGATCCGTATGTATCTTGCAAATCTCTATGTCTCCCACTTGGACTTGGTCCCGAATGGAATTGAAGCGTCTCTTGATGTGCTTGGTCCTCTTGTGAAATCTGGATTCCTTTGCCAAGGCAATTGCACCAGTATTGTCACAGAAGATCTTCATTGGTCCCGATGCACTAGGTATGACACCTAGATCGGAAATGAACTCCTTCATCCAGACTCCTTCATTTGCTGCTTCAGAAGCAGGCTATGTACTCCGCTTCACATGTAGATCCTGCCACGACGCTTTGTTTAGAACTGCACCAACTTACAGCTCCACCGTTTAATAAAAACACGTATCCGGTTTGCGATTTAGAATCGTCCGGATCAGTGTCAAAGCTTGCATCGACGTAACCATTTACGACTAGCTCTTTGTCACCTCCATATACGAGAAACATATCCTTAGTCCTTTTCAGGTATTTCAGGATGTTCTTGACCGCTGTCCAGTGATCCACTCCTGGATTACTTTGGTACCTTCCTGCCAAGCTTATTGCTAAGCATACGTCAGGTCTGGTACACAGCATTGCATACATGATAGAGCCTATGGCTGAAGCATAGGGAACATCTTTCATTTTCTCTCTATCTTCTGCTGTGGTCGGGCATTGAGTTTGACTCAACTTCACACCTTGTAGCACGGGCAAGAACCCTTTCTTTGCCTGATCCATTTTGAACTTTTTCAAAATTTTGTCAAGGTATGTGCTTTGTGAAAGTCCTATTAAGCGTCTTGATCTATCTCTATAGATCTTGATGCCCAATATGTAAGCAGCTTCACCGAGGTCTTTCATTGAAAAACTTTTATTCAAGTATCCCTTTATGCTATCCAGAAATTCTATATCATTTCCAATTAATAATATGTCATCTACATATAATATCAGAAATGCTACAGAGCTCCCACTCACTTTCTTGTAAATACAGGCTTCTCCAAAAGTCTGTATAAAACCATATGCTTTGATCACACTATCAAAACGTTTATTCCAACTCCGAGATGCTTGCACCAGTCCATAAATGGATCGCTGGAGCTTGCACACTTTGTTAGCACCTTTTGGATCAACAAAACCTTCTGGCTGCATCATATACAACTCTTCTTCTAGAAATCCATTCAAGAATGCAGTTTTGACATCCATTTGCCAAATTTCATAATCATGAAATGCAGCAATAGCTAACATGATTCGGACAGACTTAAGCATCGCTACGGGTGAGAAAGTCTCATCGTAGTCAACCCCTTGAACTTGTCGAAAACCTTTCGCAACAAGTCGAGCTTTATAGACAGTTACATTACCATCAGCGTCAGTCTTCTTCTTAAAGATCCATTTATTCTCAATGGCTTGCCGATCATCGGGCAAGTCAACCAAAGTCCATACTTTGTTTTCATACATGGATCCCATCTCAGATTTCATGGCCTCTAGCCATTTTGCGGAATCTGGGCTCATCATCGCTTCCTCATAGTTCGTAGGTTCATCATGGTCAAGTAACATGACTTCCAGAATAGGATTACCGTACCACTCTGGTGCGGATCTTACTCTGGTAGACCTACGAGGTTCAGTAGAAACTTGATCTGAAGTTTCATGATCAATATCATTAGCTTCCTCACTGATTGGTGTAGTTGTCACAGGAACCGGTTCTTGTGATGAACTACTTTCCAATAAGGGAGTAGATACAGTTATCTCATCAAGTTCTACTTTCCTCCCACTCACTTCTTTCGAGAGAAACTCCTTCTCTAGAAAGGATCCGATTTTAGCAACGAAAATCTTGCCTTCAGATCTGTGATAGAAGGTGTACCCAATAGTCTCTTTGGGTATCCTATGAAGACACATTTCTCCGATTTGGGTTCGAGCTTATCTGGTTGAAGTTTCTTCACATAAGCATCGCAGCCCCAAACTTTAAGAAACGACAACTTTGGTTTCTTGCCAAACCACAGTTCATAAGGCGTCGTCTCAACGGATTTTGATGGTGCCCTATTTAACGTGAATGCGGCCGTCTCTAAAGCATAACCCCAAAACGATAGCGGTAAATCAGTAAGAGACATCATAGATCGCACCATATCCAGTAAAGTACGATTACGACGTTCGGACACACCATTTCGTTGTGGTGTTCCGGGTGGCATGAGTTGCGAAACTATTCCGGCATTGTTTCAAGTGTAGACCAAACTCGTAACTCAAATATTCTCCTCCACGATCAGATCGTAGAAACTTTATTTTCTTGTTACGATGATTTTCCACTTCACTCTGAAATTCTTTGAACTTTTCAAATGTTTCAGACTTGTGTTTCATTAAGTAGATATACCCATATCTGCTCAAATCATCTGTGAAGGTGAGAAAATAACGATACCCGCCGCGAGCCTCAACATTCATTGGACCACAAACATTCAGTATGTATGATTTCCAAAAATCAGTTGCTCGCTCCATAGTTTCGGAGAATGGCGTTTTAGTAATCTTGCCCATAAGGCACGGTTCGCAAGTACCAAGTGATTCATAATCAAGTGATTCCAAAAGCCCATCAGTATGGAGTTTCTTCATGCGCTTTACAATGATATGACCTAAACGGCAGTGCCACAAATAAGTTGCACTATCGTTATCAACTCTGCATCTTTTGGTTTCAACACTATGAATATGTGTATCACTACTATCGAGATTCAATAAAAATAGACCACTCTTCAAGGGTGCATGACCATAAAAGATATTACTCATATAAATAGAACAACCATTATTCTCTGATTTAAATGAATAACCGTCTCGCATCAAACAAGATCCAGATATAATGTTCATGCTCAACGCTGGCACCAAATAACAATTATTTCGGTCTAATACTAATCCCGATGGTAGATGTAGAGGTAGCGTGCCGACCGCGATCACATCGACTTTGGAACCATTTCCCACGCGCATCGTCACCTCGTCCTTAGCCAATCTTCGCTTAATCCGTAGTCCCTGTTTCGAGTTGCAAATATTAGCAACAGAACCAGTATCAAATACCCAGGTGCTACTGCGAGCATTAGTAAGGTACACATCAATAACATGTATATCACATATACCTTTGTTCACTTTGCCATCCTTCTTATCCGCCAAATACTTGGGGCAGTTCCGCTTCCAGTGTCCAGTCTGCTTGCAGTAGAAGCACTCAGTTTCAGGCTTAGGTCCAGACTTGGGTTTCTTCTCTTGAGCAGCAACTTGCTTGCCGTTCTTTTTGAAGTTCCCCTTCTTCTTCCCTTTGCCCTTCTTCTTGAAACTGGTGGTTTTGTTAACCATCAACACTTGATGCTCCTTCTTGATTTCTACCTCCGCAGCTTTTAGCATTGCGAAGAGCTCGGGAATAGTCTTGTTCATCCCTTGCATATTATAGTTCATCCCGAAGCTCTTGTAGCTTGGTGGCAGTGATTGGAGAATTCTGTCAATGACACTATCATTAGGAAGATTAACTCCCAGTTGAATCAAGTGATTATTATACCCAGACATTTTGAGTATGTGTTCACTGACAGAACTATTCTCCTCCATCTTGCAGCTGTAGAACTTATTGGAGACTTCATATCTCTCAATCCGGGCATTTGCTTGAAATATTAACTTCAACTCCTGGAACATCTCATATGCTCCATGACGTTCAAAACGTCGTTGAAGACCCGGTTCTAAGCCGTAAAGCATGGCACACTGAACTATCGAGTAGTCATCAGCTTTGCTCTGCCAGACGTTCTTAACGTCGTCAGTTGCATCAGCAGCAGGCCTGGCACCCAGCGGTGCTTCCAGGACGTAACTTTTCTGTGCAGCAATGAGGATAATCCTCAGGTTACGGACCCAGTCCGTGTAATTGCTACCATCATCTTTCAACTTTGCTTTCTCAAGGAACGCATTAAAATTCAACGGAACAACAGCACGAGCCATCTATCTACAAACAAACATAGACAAGCAAAATACTATCAGGTACTAACTTCATGATAAATTTAAGTTCAATTAATCATATTACTTAAGAACTCCCACTTAGACAGACACCTCTCTAGTCATCTAAGTGATCACGTGATCCAAATCAACTAAACCATGTCCGATCATCACGTGAGATGGAGTAGTTTCAATGGTGAACATCACTATGTTGATCATATCTACTATATGATTCACGTTCGACCTTTCGGTCTCCGTGTTCCGAGGCCATATCTGTATATGCTAGGCTCGTCAAGTATGACCTGAGTATTCCGTGTGTGCAACTGTTTTGCACCCGTTGTATTTGAATGTAGAGCCTATCACACCCGATCATCACGTGGTGTCTAAGCACGAAGAACTTTCGCAACGGTGCATACTCAGGGAGAACACTTCTTGATTATTAGTGAGAGATCATCTTAAAATGCTACCGTCAATCAAAGCAAGATAAGATGCATAAAGGATAAACATCACATGCAATCAATATAAGTGATATGATATGGCCATCATCATCTTGTGCTTGTGATCTCCATCTTCGAAGCACCGTCATGATCACCATCGTCACCGGCGCGACACCTTGATCTCCATCGTAGCATCATTGTCGTTACGCCATCTATTGCTTCTACAACTATCGCTACCACTTAGTGATAAAGTAAAGCAATTACAGGGCGTTTGCATTTCATACAATAAAGCGACAACCATATGGCTCCTGCCAGTTGCCGATAACTTCGTTAACAAAACATGATCATCTCATACAATAAAATATAGCATCACGTCTTGACCATATCACATCACAACATGCCCTGCAAAAACAAGTTAGACGTCCTCTACTTTGTTGTTGCAAATTTTACGTGGCTGCTACGGGCTTAGCAAGAACCGTTCTTACCTACGCATCAAAAACCACAACGATAGTTCATCAAGTTAGTGTTGTTTTAACCTTCACAAGGACCGGGCGTAGCCACACTTGATTCAGCTAAAGTGAGAGAGACAGACACCCGCCAGCCACCTTTAAGCACGAGTGCTCGTAACGGTGAAACCAGTCTCGCGTAAGCGTACGCGTAATGTCGGTCCGGGCCGCTTCATCTCACAATACCGCCGAACCAAAGTATGACATGCTGGTAAGCAGTATGACTTGTATCCCCCACAACTCACTTGTGTTCTACTCGTGCATATAACATCAACGCATAAAACCTAGGCTCGGATGCCATTGTTGGGGAACGTAGTAATTTCAAAAAAATTCCTACGCACACGCAAGATCATGGTGATGGTATAGCAACGAGAGGGGAGAGTGTTGTCCACGTACCCTCGTAGACCATAAGCAGAAGCGTTAGCACAACGCGGTTGATGTAGTCGTACGTCTTCACGATCCGACCGATCCAAGCACCGAACGTACGGCACCTCTGAGTTCAGCACACGTTCAGCTCGATGATGATCTCCGGGCTCCGATCCAGCAAAGCTCCGGAGATGATTTCTGTCAGCACGACGGCGTGGTGACGGTGATGATGTTCTACCGGCGCAGGGCTTCGCCTAAACTCTGCGACGATATGACCGAGGTGGAATATGGTGGAGGGGGGCACCGCACACGGCTAAGGAACGATCCGTAGATCAACTTGTGTGTCTATGGGGTGCCCCCCGCCCCCGTATATAAAGGAGCCAGGGGGGAGGAGGCGGCCGGCCAAGGAGGGCGCGCCAAGGGGGGAGTCCAACTCCCACCGTGAGTAGGACTCCCTTCTTTCCAAGTAGGAGTAGGAGAAGGGGGGAAAGAGGAGGAAGAGGGGAAGGAAAGGGGGGGCGCCGCCCCCTTCCCTTGTCCTATTCGTACTAGGAAGGGGAGGGGCGCGCGGCCCCCTCCTGCCTCCTTCCCTCTTCTCCCTCGAGGCCCATGTAGGCCCAATAACCCCCCGGGGGTTCCGGTAACCTCCCGGTACTCCGGTAAAATGCCGATTTCACCCGGAACGATTCCGATGTCCAAATATAGGCTTCCAATATATCGATCTTTATGTCTCGACCATTTCGAGACTCCTCATCATGTCCGTGGTCACATCCGGGACTCCAAACAAACTTCGGTACATCAAAACTTATAAACTCATAATAAAACTGTCATCGTAACGTTAAGCGTGCGGACCCTACGGGTTCAAGAACTATGTAGACATGACCTAGAACTATTCTCGATCAATAACCAATAGCAGAACCTGGATGCCCATATTGGTTCCTACATATTCTACGAAGATCTTTATCGGTCAAACCGCATAACAACATACGTTGTTCCCTTTGTCATCGGTATGTTACTTGCCCGAGATTTGATCGTCGGTATCCAATACCTAGTTCAATCTCGTTACCGGCAAGTCTCTTTACTCATTACGTAATGCATCATCCCGTAACCAACTCATTAGTTACATTGCTTGCAAGGCTTATAGTGATGTGCATTACCGAGAGGGCCCAGAGATACCTCTCCGACAATCAAAGTGACAAAACCTAATCTCAAAATACGCCAACTCAACATGTTCCTTTGGAGACACCTGTAGTACTCCTTTATAATCACCCAGTTACGTTGTGACGTTTGGTAGTACCCAAAGTGTTCCTCCGGTAAACAGGACTTGCATAATTCTCATAGTTACAGGAACACGTATAAGTCATGAAGAAAGCAATAGCAGTATACTAAAGGATCAAGTCCTAGGCTAACAGAATGGGTCATGTCAATCACATCATTCTTCTAATGTTGTGATCCCACTAATCAAATGACAACACATGTCTATGGTTAGGAAACATAACCATCTTTGATTAATGAGCTAGTCAAGTAGAGGCATACTAGTGACTATATGTTTGTCTATGTATTCACACATGTATCATGTTTCCGGTTAATACAATTCTAGCATGAATAATAAACATTTATCATGATATGAGGAAATAAATAATAACTTCATTATTGCCTCTAGGGCATATTTCCTTCAGTAACCACGAAGGAATTGGAGATTTTGCAGACTGAAATTTGTGCTATCTGAATCCAGCCAATCCTATTTTCTGAAGAGATTATAGTTCAAATGGTAAGTTCTGTTGATGCGTGTCCATGATGTATGAGCTTTATTTGTCCAGTGTATCTAATTTGCTATTTGTGTATGCTTTATTATCGTTGGTGCCGAACTATAATGCCCAGTGGGTATATTTGGCTGTAATTTCTTTATTGTACAGTGTAGGATTATTCTACGTTTCTATGCCTTAGTCTTTTCATTGTTTAGTGTATGTTTTCTAGAGGCGATATTATAGAGTAGGATATTTCTTGAATATACTAAATCGTTAAAACGGGGGCCAACACGCCCAAACATTTCATGGACGCCATACAAACGAACAAACATGTGTAGTCAAAGCGGGTCTTAATTGGGCTTGTCAAAATAATATTAAGTGGATCCCAAATGATGTGGCCCACCGTAACAACGACTCTTAGCAGGCCATCAACAGGCCTAAAGCTTGATAGGTCCGTGTAAATGAAAATGGCACGCGGGCCTTTAGCAGGCCAAAATAAATGTCAATTTTGTCTCGGCCCTTTTACTTTACGGGCCAGTAAGAGGCCGAAAGTGTTATGGGCCAGAGGAGGCCCAATTTGCAAACTAGGCTTTTAACAGGCCGAAAGTCGCGTTGGGCTGAAATGATGCCCTACGAAACATGGGCCCCTTGTGGACCTAAAGTCAAAGGCCCAACTATTATGTGGGCCGTTAACAAGCCGAGAGACAAAATGGGATAAGAGTTGGCCCATTTACCGAATGGGCCAAGGACAGGCTTAAAGTCACAGTGGGCTAGAATTGGCCCAACTGCAGAATGGGCCGAGAAAAGGCCAAAAGATGTTTCGGGCCGTTAACGGGCTGGAACTGATGATGGGCTGCTAACAGGCCGAAAGAAGCCCGGGCCGCAATTGGGCCCAAAAACATAGCGGGCCGTTAACGGGCTTAAACTGATGATGGGCTAGAAATTGTGGAAGCTTGAGTGGGCCTTTGATGTGACGATTCTGTGTAACTTGTATGGGTTGTGCTTGTAAATAGGCCTGACTCAAGTAGGCCGCTAATGGGCCGGCCCTCTTATTTTGACAGGCCCGACCATTTCACCAGAATGGGCCTCTGTTGGGTCGTGCTACATGTCGACATATCATAGGCGGCTCCTGTCCAATGAGTGGATGACATCTGTCCCAACAGTGAGGCAACACGTGTTTCCTCCGGCCAATGAGAATTTTACACATGGAAAATCCCCATTGGTCCGGGCTATTAACGGGTTATCGGATCCAAAACCAAACCCGATAGCTTAATAGCGAGCCATTACAGTCGATGCCACGTGTCGGTCACCCTTGACGAAAGCACTTCTATGACGCGCGATTTATCGTCATGGAAGTGGACGCTTCCGTGATGATAATTTTGGTAATGTCATGGAACACTTCTACGACAGCACAGGTATGACTATCTTGATTTTGTCATAAAATCGACATGGATGTACATGCATGACAGAAAATGCGACTTGCTGTAAAAAACATGTATCATCATGGAAGTATATTTTTTTGTAGTGAGAACATATACACTAGACCAACAGATTGCATGGTTAAATTAGATAACACAATTCACTAGAATTTGTTAAGGAAAGGCAGGAGCAGCACACGTAACGGGTAAACCGAGCATGCTTAACCGGCATAGCTAGCAAATGGCAAGGTGCTCCTCCAAGATCTGTTGGTCGGCACGAATGGCAGCCATCACGACCTCATCCATGCGTCCGGCCGCGATTTGCTGCTCCACTGCCAAATGCTCCTTGAGCTCCTGGCTATACTGCGTGCACCATGGCTTAGGGTGACGCTTTTTTGGTGGAGGGGTCGGTGATTTGGGTGGAAGGTGTTGCGCCGGTGGTCAGGGCATGTGGGATGTGGAAGGAGGACGATGGGGGTCGGGTGTGGATTACCTGCCTAGATAGACGAGGCCGAGCATCATGAAGGAGGGTCGCCGGCGAGGAGGTGGCACTGCAAGCATGGTGTGAAGGCTTCAACTTGGAAAGGAAGGTGGAAACAGGGGAAATGTGGCTTTTGGTAAGGGGGAGAGGCGGGGAGGTAGATATTTCCGCAGAAGCCGAAAATTTTGAATTGGCTTCAACGAAAAAACTAGCGCGCAAAGTGTCATCAGACACAGTCCCATATATATTCAGAACTGTGTATGATATGTGAACATCACAAACGATCAGATAGCTTAACCCGTGTGTGATAAGTTTGAAGGTCAAAATTTTTGGTTCCAATTTCCCTGGTTACAGTGGTCATCCATGTCCTTGCATAATTTGGGTACACAAAGGAGACTACAGCACTCCCACACTTCTTAATCGAGCAAGTTCAACAATTAAACAGTGCTAGCTGACATAAACATTACTCTAAACAAATTAAAGACCAACGCTCTTAATTAAACAAAACAAAGAGTACTACTACGGCTGGTGCTCGTCAATCTCCGTCGCCTCCTCCATGTCCAGCTCGCACCCGATGGTCTCCTGTCGAAGGGGCTCCATGGCATACATTACACCATACTCGGCAAGCATCTCACCATCCCCATCCGCCATCTCTTTGGAAAAGGCCACCACGAGCTTTGCGTGGACGGCCGCGATCTGGGCTTAGACGGGCTCTGTCGTGGCAAGGTATGCGACAAAGGAAAGGATGGCTACTCGAACACTCTCGGCGATTGCCAACTCATTAGCCGTGGGTTGCCGACTATTGTCATAGAAGCTTCGTTCTATTTGTGCGCTGACCGCCACGAGCTGGGCATGGGCGGCCTCGACATGGTTGTGGGCGGCCTCCATCAGGGCTAAGGCCGCCACTGCGGAACGGACAGCTGTTGTGCCGCTCTCACCGGTTGCTATCCCCGAGGCAGATGTTGCTGCCACCACCCGAGAAGCAACAACTATCGTTTGGGCTACCTTGGCCGCCCGGTCGCAGATTGCGGCCGCGCTCATGCACCTTGTCAGCATGCGCATGGCGGCTGCGGCCACGCTCTCGCCGGAGTGCTCCGTCGGAGTTGCCCTCACGAAGCGGGTCCATGTCCCCATCTTTCACCGGCGACGGTTGAACAGTGAAATGATATTTGGGGAGCGAGCTAGTGTGCTTGACACGCCAGCTATGGACTGTAGCCGATGCACCTTCTCGCGTAAGCCATAGGCATATTATAAACCGACGGTGCTCCAGGACATTTTGTGTTGGGGAACGTAGTAATTTCAAAATTTTCCTACGCACACGCAAGATCATGGTGATGCATAGCAACGAGAGGGGAGAGTGTCGTCTACATACCCTCGTAGACCGAAAGCGGAAGCGTGAGAGCAACGCGGTTGATGTAGTCGTATGTCTTCACGGCCCGACCGATCAAGCACCGAAACTACGACACCTCCGAGTTCTAGCACACGTTCAGCTCGATGACGTCCCTCGAACTCCGATCCAACCGAGTGTCGAGGGAGAGTTCCGTCAGCACGACGGCGTAGTGACGATCTTGATGTTCTACCGACGCAGGGCTTCCCCTAAGCACCACTACGATATTATCGAGGTTGATTATCGTGGAGGGGGGCACCGCACACGGCTAAGAGATCCAAGGGATCAATTGTTGTTATGCCTAGAGGTGCCCCCCTGCCCCCGTATATAAAGGAGCAAGGGGGAGGGGCGGCCGGCCAGGAGGGGGCGCGCCAAGGGGAGTCCTACTCCCACCGGGAGTAGGACTCCCTCCTTCCTTGTTGGAGTAGGAGAAGGGGAAAGAGGGGGAGAGGAAGAAGGAAAAAGGGGCTGCGCCCCTTGTCCAATTCGGACCAGAGGGGGGGGGGAACAGGCCTCCTTCCTTTTGGCCTCTCTCCTCTATTCCCGTATGGCCCAATAAGGCCCATATACTCCCTGGCGAATTCCCGTAACTCTCCGCTACTCCGAAAAATACCCGAATCACTCAGAACCTTTCCGAACTCCGAATATAGTCGTCCAATATATCGATCTTTACATCTCGACCATTTCAAGACTCCTCGTCATGTCCCCGATCTCATCCGGGACTCCGAACTCCTTCGGTACATCAAAACTCATAAACTCATAATATAACTCTCATTGACACCTTAAGCGAGCGGACCCTACGGGTTCGAGAACAATGTAGACATGACCGAAACACGTTTCCGGTCAATAATCAATAGCGGAACCTGGATGCTCATATTGGCTCCTACATATTCTACGAAGATCTTTATCGGTCAAACCGCATAACAACATATGTTGTCCCCTTTGTCATCGGTATGTTACTTGCCCGAGATTCGATCGTCGGTATCCAATACCTAGTTCAATCTCGTTACCGGCAAGTCTCTTTACTCGTTACGTAATGCATCATTCCGTAACTAACTCATTAGCTACATTGCTTGCAAGGCTTATAGTGATGTGCATTACCGAGAGGGCCCAGAGATACCTCTCCGACAATCGGAGTGACAAATCCTAATCTCGAAATACGCCAACCCAACATGTACCTTCAGAGACAACTGTAGAGCTCCTTTATAATCACCCAGTTACGTTGTGACGTTTGGTAGCACACAAAGTGTTCCTCCGGTAAACGGGAGTTGCATAATCTCATAGTCATAGGAACATGTATAAGTTATAAAGAAAGCAATAGCAACATACTAAACGTCAAGTGCTAAGCTAACAGAATGGGTCAAGTCAATCACATCATTCTTCTAATGATGTGATCTCGTTAATCAAATGACAACTCATGTCTATGGTTAGGAAACTTAACCATCTTTTATTAACGAGCTAGTCAAGTAGAGGCACACTAGTGACACTATGTTTGTCTATGTATTCACACATGTATTATGTTTCCGGTTAATACAATTCTAGTATGAATAATAAACATTTATCATGATATAAGGAAATAAATAATAACTTTATTATTGCCTCTAGGGCATATTTCCTTCATTTTGTACTACATCTCACGCGGTTGGTGATAATAAACTGTGTGGGGTCTACTTGATTTTTCATCTTGATTTGAATTACATAATGGGGTCCCAGCGGCAATGGACGGTGTTTGAATTACTAGACCTTTTACCTCTAGTGAACATGCAACTATATGTGTGTCTTGAAAAATTGGAATTATTCAGGGTTCGTTTGGACATTTTATACATTAAATTCGTTTTCTAGCCATTTCAGGTGCACAATTCTAAATTAAACTACATGCACATGCTCTGGTGCACCAACATGGGTTGTAAAATCATATATGTGTCCATGGGTTTAGGCTTATGTCCCATGCAAGAAATGGGGATGAATTTCGAACACCATGGCACCGTGGCTCTCCGGCAAACGTTGAGGTACTTGCTTTTGGAATTCTATTAAATCCAAAACCCGTCTGAAATTCATGAACCTTGGCAAGCTATCGTGGAATGACATCAAAATGCTGGGGTAAACAATATTGTCCCATTTGGGGCAGGTTATGGTATAAGCTTCTCACAAACGAGAGCTTCTCACAAGAAGCCTCATTGTTCTGTTAGGGAAACGTGTCACCTTTGTGGACAAAACGATATTCGTCACCAGTTGTTCCTTTCAATTTTTTTCCTAGTGTCAATATAGAACAACAGGAGTGTCATGTTAAATTTTGGATTTTTTTTGGGGGATCATTTGGACATTTTTATATGTTAATTGAGTTTCTAGGCATTTATGTGCATAATTCAAAATTGAACTACATGCACATGCTCCAATCCATAAAAATGGGTTGCAAAATCAAATGTTTGTTCTTGGTTGCAAGTTTAGGTCACATGCAAGAAGTGAGAATTAATGTCAAACACCTTGATATTGTCGCTCGACCGCTAACATTGAGATACATGGATTTAAAATTCTAGTAAATCGAAATCTCATCTGAAATTCATGAAACTTGCATGATATCATGGAACGGCATCGACATGCTGTGGTAAAAATATTGTCTCATTTGGGGCAGGTTTGGGTATAAGCTTCTCGCAAACCAGAGCTTCTCTCACAACAAGCCTGATGGTTTCGGTAGGGAACCTGCCACCTTGGGAGACGAAACGATATCTCTTGCCTCTTCCTACTGTCAAATTTTTTCTTGTGCCAACATAGAACAACGCGAGTGTTGTGCCAATTTTTGGGATTTTTCGGGGTTCACTTGGACATTTTTATACATTAACTGAGTTTTCTATGCATTCATGTGCATAATTCAAATTTGAACTACCTGCACATGCTCCAGTGCATATAAATTGGTTCAAAATTGGAATGTGTGTCCTTGGTTACATGCTTAAGTCCCATGCAAGAAATGAGAATGAATGTCAAACACCTTGCCACTGTCGCTCGGCCGCTAACATTGACATACATGGTTTTTAAATTCTAGCAAATCAAAAATGCGTCTGAAATTTATGAAACTTGACATGCCAGCACGGAACGGCATCAACATGCAGTGGTAAAAATATTGTCCCGTTTGGGGCAGGTTGGGGTATATAAGCTCCCAAATCTTCTCACAACAAGCCTCATGCTTACGGTAGGGAACGTTTTACCTTTGTGGACGAAACGATATCCGTTGCCTCTTCTTGATTTCAATTTTTTTCTAGTGTCAACATAGAACAACATGAGTGTTATGTTAATTTTAGAAATTTTTAGGGGCTCGTTTGGACATTTTTATATATTAATTGAGTTTTCTACGTATTTATGTGCATAATTCAAAATTAAACTACATGCACATGCTCTAATGCATATAAATTGGTTGAAAATTCAAATATGTTTCCTTGGTTGCATGCTTAGGTCCCATGCAAGAAATGCGAATGAATATCAAACACCCTGCCAGCGTCACTCGCCCGCAAACATTGAGATACATGGCTTTTAAATTCTTGTAAATCCAAAACTCATCCGAAATTCATGAAACTTCGCATGCTATCATGGAGCGGCATCAACATGTCATGGTAAATTTTTTGTCCCATTTGGGGCAGGTTTGGGTATAAGCTTTTCACAAACCAGAGTTTCTCACAACAAGCCTGATGGTTTCTGTAGGGAACGTGCCACCTTTGGGGACGAAACGATATCCATTGCCTCTTATTGCTTTCAAAAAATTTCTAGTGTCAACATAGAACAACAGGAGTGTTGTGTTAAATTTTGGAATTTTTCGGGGTTGGTTTGGACATTTTTATACATTAACTGAGTTTTCGATGCATTTATGTGCATAATTCAAATCTAAACTAGAGGCACATGCTCTAATGCATATAAATCAGTTGAAAATTCAAATCTGTGTCCTTGGTTGCATGCTTAGGTCCCATGCAAGAAATGGGAATGAATGTCAAACACCCTGCCACCGTCACTCGGCCGCAAATATTGAGATACCTGGTTTTTAAATACTGTTAAATCCAAAACTCGTCTGAAATTCATGAAACTTGGCATGCTATCATGGAGCAGCCTCAACATGTCATGGTAATTTTTTGTCCCATTTGGGGCAGGTTTGGGTATAAGCTTCTCACAAACCAGAGCTTCTCACAACAAGCCTGATGGTTTCGATAGGGAATATGCCACTTTTGGGGACGAAACGATATCCATTGCCTCTTATTGCTTTCAAAAAATTTCTAGTGTCAACATAGAACAACATGAGTGTTGTGTTAAATTTTGGAAAATTTCAGGGTTCGTTTGGACATTTTTATACATTAACTGGGTTTTCTAGGCATTTTATGTGCATAATTAAAATTTGAACTACATGCACATGCTCCAGTGCATATAAAATGGTTGAAAATCAAATTTGTGTCCTTGGGTGCAGGCTTAGGTCCCATGCAAGAAATGGAAATGGATTTCAAACACCAGGGCACTGTTGATTGCTGGCAAAACGTTAAGATACTTTGTTTTTAAATTCTAGTAAACCCAAAACTCGTCTCATGAAACTTGGCATGCTATCATGGAATGGCACCCGACATGCTGTGGTACTTTTCGTGTCCATTTTGACAGAAGGCGCACTCGAATAACAGCCAACAAAGGCATTTTGAAAAAATAGCTGCCACTTTAATATCGCAAACGTTTGTATAATTCAAATCGTGTGCATTATGTTAACCATTCACACAACGCCACATGTCTTGGTTTTAATGGCTATAGGGGTGCTGTGCGAACAGCTGCTTGACTGAATGGGAGGCGTGCAAATGCATTCTAGTGCGCAGGCAGACCGAGAGGCATGCAAGCTGTCCTCCAATGCGTAGGCTCACTGGGAAGCGTGCAAGCTGTACGCTGCACAAGCTCACTGGGAAGCGAGCATTTTTACTTCCATGGCCACCCGCCTTACTCTCCATTAATGGCGCCCGAGCCGCTGTTTAATACGGGCGGCCTTACTGTTCGCCTCCCGTTCCCCTCCTCCCGCGGACCTCCACCAACGCCATGGCGTAGAAGGATCATCTGCCACTAGTTTTCAAGTTTGGTGAAGTCGACTCCGAGCTGGAGGAGATAGAAAATAAGGAGTAATGGGGCCTCATGGACATGGCCCTGAACGAGTTGGCTGCGACATTTGCTACCCCCGCTCCCGTCCCAGCTCCCATCCCCACACCCGCACCGGCGACCAGCCCCGTAGCATTGACAGGCTAGTCGCCGAGCACTATCACAGAGCTGGAAGCCGCGGGCTCCAGCGAGGTCTCCGCAGACCCGCGCGAGCTCGTGTACATGCCAACACCAGCGCTCGTGCCCGTGCGCGCCCCTCCATCCACTGCGGCACCGGTCCCCGTGCGTTTGGCTGCACCCGCCGCGCCTGTGCCCTTGCGCGCGCCCCCCTCAACGGCATGGGACGCCGCCGTCGACCGCTACCTCTCAGCACCACCAGTTGCTGTCCTCCCACGCCCCGCCCGTCGATCGCGCGACGACATGAAGTTTGATTTACAAGTGAAGAAAATTTTGTGTTGCCTTGAAAACTTCAACAACGGCGTCCCGGAGGATGACAACGACAATGACAGCATGGCACGCCGCCTCCGCCGCCGCCGAAAATATTTTTTGGGGGGTTTAATATTGTATCTCGATCATATGAATATAAATTCGCAGTGTGACTGAATGAAAGATATGGTTTGAACGAACTTGCATTTTTCTCTCTTAATGTACAGACTTACCAAACAATTTTATTTTGAAAAAAACATCAATGGTTTTTAAATATAAAACACTCATCTCAAACGTTTTTGTTAGAACACCAGTATGTAAACCGACAGCTTCCCCAGGAAGCCAAGGGAAAATGTGCCAAGCAGGATTTGTGCAGCTCTTGATCGCAAATGTTTTAGATAGAACACCCATATACAAAGTGAGACCTATGGTCTTCCCCCTTAAGTCAAGGGAAAATTCACAGCGCAGGATTTGTGCATATCTTCAATGCAAACAGTTCGGATTGAATATGGTATGCAGATCCAGACTTCGGCGCTAAGCCAAGAGAAAATGTGCCGAGCTGGATTTCTGCATCCCTTCAGCGCAAACGGTTGTTTTGGATGACCCGTGTGCAACCACTTACAAACAATTTGGTAAGATTTGCATCTGTCATACTGGGTATGTTGCCATTTGTCCAACTGGAAAGATTGACATTTGTAGATCTAGTAACATTGCCATTTGTCAACCTTGTAACACTGCGATTTGTCAAAATATGCAGCTAAAAATCACTAGCAGCATCTTATTTTTGCAACTAAAATGTGGTAATTAAGCATAGATTCCATTCATAGATTAAGCAGTCGTTCTTTATACAAAAAGTTCAACTCGACAGCTGAACCGACCAAAGTTTTCCCTAATTATTGCCAACCACGTACTGAAATAGCTAGTTCAAATATATATACTAGCTAATTTGAAGTATGTTGTACAGTTCCACCACATCTATGGAATAAGGAGTGGCAAGAGCCTAAGCTTGGGGATGCCCAAGGCACCCCAAGGTAATATTCAAGGACAACCAAAAGCCTAAGCTTGGGGATGCCCCAGAAGACATCCCCTCTTTCGTCTTCGTCAATCGGTAACTTTACTTGAGGCTATATTTTTATTCACCACATGATATGTGTTTTGCTTGGAGCGTCCTATATGATTTGAGTCTTTGCTTTTTAGTTTGCCGCAATCATCCTTGATGTATGCACCTTTTGGGATACACATGCATGAATCATGATTTATTAAAATACTCTATGTGCTTCACTTATATCTTTTGAGCTATGCAATATTGCTCTAGTACTTCACTTATATCTTTTTAGAGCACGACGGTGGCTTTATTTTATAGAAATTAATGAACTCTCATGCTTCACTTATATTATTTTGAGAGTCTTTTAGAATAGCATGGTAATTTGCATTGGTTATAAATTTAGTCCTAATATGATAGGCATCCAAGAGGGATATAACAAAACCTTTCATATAAAGTGCATTGAATACTATGAGAAGTTTGATTCTTTATGATTGTTTTGAGATATGAAGATGGTGATATTAGAGTCATGCTAGTGAGTACTTTGTGATTCCCATAACATGCACGTATGGTGAACCGTTATGTGATGAAGTCGGAGCATGGTTTATTTTTTTGATTATCTTCCTTATGAGTGGAAGTCGGGGACGAGCGATGGTCTTTTCCTATCTCCCCCTAGGAGTATGCGTGTAGTACTTTGTTTCAATAACTAATAGATTTTTGCAATAAGTATGTGAGTTCTTTATGACCAATGTTTAGTCCATGGATTATACACACTCTCACCCTTCCGCCATTTCTAGCCTCTCTTGTACCGCACAAATTTCACCGGTACCATACACCCACCATATACCTTCCTCAAAACAGCCACCGTACCTACCTATTATGGCATTTCCATAGCCACTCCGAGATATATTGTGTTCCGTTTATTATGACACGCTTCATCATTGTCACATTGCTTTGCATGATCATGTAGTTGACATCGTATTTGTGGAAAAGCCACCATTCATAATTGTTTCATACATGTCACTCTTGATTCATTGCACATCTCAGTACACCGCCGGAGGCATTCATATAGAGTCATATTTTGTTCTAAGTATCGAGTTGTAATTCTTGAGTTGTAAGTAAATAAAAGTGTGATGATCTTCATTATTAGAGCATTGTCCCATGTGAGGAAATGATGATGGAGGCTATGATTCCCCCACAAGTCGGGATGAGACTCCAGACGAAAAAAGAGGCCAAATAAAAAAAGGCCCAAACAAAAAAAATGAGAGAAAAAGAGAGAAGGGGCAATGTTACTATCCTTTTACCACACTTGTGCTTCAAAGTAGCACCATGGTCTTCATCATAGAGAGTCTCCTATGTTGTCACTTTCATATACTAGTGGGAATTTTTCATTATAGAACTTGGCTTGTATATTCCAATGATGGGCTTCCTCAAATTGCCCTACGTCTTCGTGAGCAAGCAAGTTGGATGCACACCCACTTAATTTCTTTTTGAGCTTTCATACACTTATAGCTCTAGTGCATCCGTTGCATGGCAATCCCTACTCACTCACATTGATATCTATTGATGGACATCTCCATAGCCCGTCGATACGCCTAGTTGATGTGAGACTATCTCCCTCTTTTTGTCTTCTCCACAACCACCATATTCTCTTCCACCATAGTGCTATATCCATGGCTCATGCTCCTGTATTGCGTGAATGTTGAAAAAGTTTGAGAACATCAAAAGTATGAAACAATTGCTTGGCTTGTCATCGGGATTGTAAATGATTTAAATATTTTGTGTGATGAAGATGGAGCATAGCCAGACTATATGATTTTGTAGGGATAGCTTTCTTTGGCCTTGTTATTTTCAGAAGACATGATTGCTTTATTAGTATGCTTGAAGTATTATTGTTTTTATGTCAGTATTAAACTTTTGTTTTGAATCTTACGGATCTGAACATTCATGCCAAAATAAAGAGAATTACATGGATAAATATGTTAGGTAGCATTCCAAATCAAAAATTCTGTTTTTATCAATTGCCTACTTGAGGACGAGCAGGATTAAGCTTGGGGATGCTTGATACGTCTCCAACGTATCTATAATTTTTGATTGTTCCGTGCTATTATATTATCTGTTTTGGATGTTTTATATGCATTAATATGCTATTTTATATTATTTTTGGGACTAACCTATTAACCTAGAGACCAGTGCCAGTTTCTGTTTTTTTTGCCTGTTTTAGAGTTTCGCAGAAAAGGGAATACCAAACGGAGTCTAAATGGAATAAAACATTTGTGATGATCTTTCTTGGACCAGAAGCAAACCAGGAGACTTGGAGATGAAGTCGGAGAAGCAACGAGGCGTCCACGAGGGTGGAGGGTGCACCCCTACCTCGTGGGCCCCTCGGAGGTCTCCTGACGTAATTCTTTCGCCAATATATACTCTTATACCCCAAAACCTTTAGAGGGAGCAAAAAAACACTTTCCCACCACCACAACCTTCTATACCCGTGAGATCCCATCTAAGGGCCTTTTCCGGCATCTTGCCGGAGGGGGATTCGATCATGGAGGGCTTCTACATCAACACCATTGCCTTTTGATGAAGCGTGAGTAGTTTACCACAGACCTACGGGTCCATAGCTAGTAGCTAGATAGCTTCTTCTCTCTCTTTGATTCTTAATACAATGTTCTCCTTGATGTTCTTGGAGATCTATTCAATGTAATATTGTTTTGCGGTGTGTTTGCCGAGCTCCGATGAATTGTGCATATATGATCAGATTATCTATGAATATTATTTGAGTCTTCTCTGAATTATTATATGCATTATTTGATATCTTTGCAAGTCTCTTTGAATTATCGGTTTAGTTTGGCCTACTAGATTGGTTTTTCTTGCAATGGGAGAAGTGCTTAGCTTTGGGTTCATTCTTGCGGTGTCCTTTCCCAGTGACAGTAGGGGCAGTAAGGCACATATTGTATTATTGCCATCAAGGATAAAAAGATGGGGTTTCCATCATATTGCTTGAGCTAATTCATCTACATCATGTCATCTTATTTAATGCGTTACTCTGTTCTTCATGAACTTAATACTCTAGATGCAGGCAGAAGTCTGTCGATGTGTGGAGTAATAGTAGTAGATGTAGAATCGTCTCGGCCTACTTGACACCGACATGATGCCTATGGTCATGATCATTTCCTTAGATATCATCATAATTATGCGCTCTTCTATGATTGCTTGGCAGTAATTTGTTCACCCACCATATTATTTGCTATCTTGAGAGAAGCCACTAGTGAAACCCATGGCCCGGGTCTCTTTTCCATCATATTAAGTCTCTTTTCCATCTTATTAGTTTCCGATCTACTATTTTGCAATCTTTTACTTTCCGTTCTATAAACCAAAATACCAAAAATATTTACATTACCGTTTATCTATCTCTATTAGATCTCACTTTTGCAAGTAACCGTGAAGGGATTGACAACCCCTTTATCACGTTGGGTGCAAGTTTGTTTGATTGTTTGTGCGGGTATTCGGTGACTTGTGTGTTGTTTCCTACTGCATTGATACCTTGGTTCTCAAACTGAGGGAAATACTTACTCTACTTTGCTGCATCGCCCTTTCCTCTTCAAGGGAAAAACCAATGCAAGCTCAAGAGGTAGCAGTATCCATGCCACAGAGACAAACTACACTTGTCCCCTCTCACGTTCCAGTAGGCCAACCACCCTATATCTTTGAAGTGGGCACACACAAATTCGATGGCACTCTTTATCGATCACGCACACACACACACATCATCATCATCCCTCTCGTTGATTATATGGATACCTCAAACAGATGATACCTCCACTATCTTCTCGTGGATCGCCCCCTCTATAGATATATGATATATCCAGGCCTCTGATTCACACACATTGCATATGTTACATTTTTGATTGAAATATCATCGACACAGATCCCTGTCTATCTCTCACCCCCCCAAATACACACTCACGAACCCACACACTATATCTCTCTATGTTTATATCTCTCTCACACAACCCACATAGGTGGTGTACGTACACGAAGAGAATAGGTGCACGTACTCACACTTGATGCGCAGCCACACCCGCGTGGGTACACGGTGGAGCTCATTTTTGTACGAAATGGAAGCCCACATGCTAATTTGAGCGCCTGTAGCGGTTGTTTACGTACGAAGGTCGTGTACCACGCGTGCACGAAACAAAGTTCGACTTGATGCGTCGGTGCGTTATTTTCAAATAAAGTTATATCGCTCAATGGTACGTGCGCAGAATATAAAACGATTTTTATGGAGAAAAAGGTAGTCCGCTCCGCTATATACAATGGAGCCTGCCTGCCGGGATTTGTCTCTCTTCAGAGTATCTCACACAAGGCAGTGGTGGCCTCTCTCTCTCACAATTGGTCACTGACCCGGCCGCATCCCGCCTGCCGGCAAAAATGGAGGATGTGCATCATTTCTCTGTCCGACGGCGCCGAGGCAGCACTTCCTGATCTGCGGTACCCGTCATTCTCTCTGACCAAGCTCCGGCTCGGTAGGGCCTATTCCACTTGCTTGTTGCCGCAGTATGGGCAGATTCCGCCCGCCGCCGCTCTCCTAGTTACATCCCGACAACCCCCAGGTATCCCCTCCGGCCTTGCTCCACTGCCGATCTTCCCACGTCGTTGCATGTGGAAAATCTTGCATGCGGGTCTTCCCTAGTTCTTTGCCCAAAATGTAGCTCGACCGGCGTACTTTCAATATTGCAATCTCGTCCTCACACCATTTTAGAGAAACGCAACCGTGTTGTTATCTTCTCTTAGGACAAGGAATATGCTTCTTTTTTGTCGTCCTATGTGTCATCAACTGTTATTGGCCAGTAATTGTTTCCTTACTACCTCTTTCTTGCAAACAGAGCTATCCATTTCACCTCGTGGCTATTGCGACCTTTCGGTGAACTGCACAAATCACTTTTTTCTTAAGAATGTTTTGTGCAGTTCTACTAAAATGTCACACGAGCAACGTCTCTACATTTCAGTGCGACTGCACAAAAGGAGATTGGTTTTTCTCTATCCTCCTCATCCAACTACGAGCGTAATCTTCTCCAACTATTTGCTTGATCTTCTCCAACTAGTTAGTCTTAAGAGAGACTACAAAGGTGACCGACTTCTATTTGTGTGTTTATTGTTTCATCAACAGTCCTCTGTTATTGTAATCACACTTAATATCTTTGGAACAGGGACGCTTAAGTCTGTTTTAGTGGAATTGCACAAAATGATCAGAATGTTGCATGCTCCGGACAGCAACTTTTTCCCAACATGCCTTGTTGATTTAGACAAAGCTAGGGGAAAGTTGCTGCCAATGAAAGCATGGATCAATTTTAATTTAACACCTTCTCACAACTTTGTCTTCAGTTGTGATGTAAATATTAGCTCTGATCAGCTAATCATTGAGATGCATTAGCAAGAAGTTAGTTTTTTATTTTTTTCCGAAAGAGCATGGATGGCAAGACACACGAAACAAAAGCTGAAAGCTCAGAGCATTGTACAATTTCATGTTGCTGGAAAATTATTTGTATAGTACGTCAATTATGTTGCTAGAATCTTGATAGCATTGCCAGAAGCCTCTTCAACATTCGGGTCCATGTGCCATGCATAAAATTATACTCCCTTCCTTCCTAAATATTTATCTTTTTAGAAATTTCAAATTGACATATTTTAGAGTGTAGATTCACCCATTTTTCTTCGTATGTCATCACTCGTTGAAATCTCTAGAAAGACAAATATTTAAGAACAGAGGGAGTAGTGCACAACCGCATGGGAGACTCAGCCAGGCCGTTGCGCCGCACTAATAGTGAGTAATGAGTAGTCAAATCATAAGCCCCACCTTTCCCACTGTAAGTTGCTCGGACCATCAATACACTCTTCTTTGAATCCACTCATACTACTCCCTCCGTCACTATTTGCTTCAACAATCTCTAGGACCAAGGCGACTAGCGATCGGCCTGAAAAATAGGATGTCTATTACTAGAGGAAATATGCGTACACACATGCATGCAGTGCTTCCACCCCAGGTACACACATGCATGCACTTACTCCACTCCGCGTACACACCTACATCGAGAGAACATTGTGGACTTGATTGCGGTTACCACGGCCTAATTAATTGAGCATTAAACCAAACATGTCTAAAATCTCTATGGTGGTGGAAATGCATGGAGGGAAATGCATGAGAATGAAGTGTGCCTTGTAAACTGTGACGGAGGGAGTAGTAGTATGAAGGTGCAAAACCAAGTACGCGTATGGCCAGTCGGTTAACGCACTTCCTCTTGGCATATCACTGACATGTGGGACCGGAGTGTGAGCAAACTGATCTCAATTGATGGCAAAATGGCCAACCCGCCATTCCTTGAGAGAGACGAGGAGCGAGAACACACAGACAGGCTTGCACGGAGGCCAAGAGATATTCAAGCATGGTTGATCGATATCATCATTACATGTTTGATGCTTTTAATAGTACTATTGGGCTGCCGTTTTCTGTACTTCTCCCTATAAAAAATGTGTATTTTATCAGAGATTAAAACAATAAGAGTACAGACGCTCCACCATGCGGTTCCTAGTACATGTATACTAGTAGTAGTACTACTCGTACTACTAAAACTTGCGCTTGGCTCTTCGCCTCTTCGTGAAGTCGAACAATGATGTTACTACAGTGTATGCCTCTGGCAATCTGACACCGAATGAACTGCTGCACGTCCATCGCCTGGGCGAGGGTAGGTTGCATTAGTCAAAAACTTCTCGTCATCCTGTGAGTCACCAGGCTTGAGGTAGATAGAGAGGGTGTAAGCAAGCTTCACCTTGTCCCGCAGGCTTCTCCTCATTCTGCGAGTTGACGGGACACACCAAAAAGTAGTGCTAGTCCATACTCCCTCCTTTCCGGTTAATACGGATTAATCTTTTTTGCGGGTAAATGAGAGAGCTTTATTCATATATAAGCATTCTTAGGACGATCAACCGAGATACTGGTCACTAGGAAGGGAGGTATCCTGCAAAAAAAGAAGGAAGCGAGGTGTTTCATCAAGCCAACTCTCGGTCACATTCAAAGTGCAGCAAGCACGGTGCACACAAAGATGCACCGCAAGGTTTGCTAACCTGTTTACATGCTGAAAAACAAAAAAAGAGAAAATATTACTGAGCGTCCTATTTCTAACAGGATATAGGACCAGAATTAAGCTAGAATTGTGGCGAGTGTTCCATGCAATCAACTTCCATTATCACATGCGAGAACCCTTGAAGAGAACCAAATGTGTTGAAGATTGCTTTATCACAGATTAAAATAAAATAAGAGTGCAGACGGTCCACCATCCGGTTCCTAGTACCTCTATAGTACCCCTAGTAGTACTAGTAGTAAACTTTGCGCTTGGTTGTACGCCTCTTTGGGAAGTCGAACAATAATGGCACTAGTACAGTGTATGCTTCTGGCAATCTAACACCGAATTAACTGTTGCACATCAACCGCCTGAGCGAGGGAGAGCTTGCATTAGTCAAAAGTTTCTCTTTATACTACAAGCCACCGAGTACAAGCTCCTCCCATCCTGCAAGCTTCTCCTCGTTCGGCAAGTTGACGGGACACAACAAAGTAATGCTAGTCCATACCGCCTCCTTTCCGGTTAATATGGCTTAATTTGAAACAATATAAATACACTCTGTCACTGTACATTTGTAAAAATACGGTCAGTCGACTTCATAATACGCTCATTGCGCTCAATATATACATTTTCCGGTGTTTATGCGGTCACTAGCTCACCCTGGCTGAGTATGTGTGTGCATGCACGTGTAGGTTGAGCACTTGAGTGTGACCGTGTGTGTTCCGCCGTGTTCTCAGATATGCATGAATTAGGGCGTCGCGCGTGTGTTTTGCGTCCATGTGTACGTGTGACTGTTTCTTGCATGCAAGAGGTTGTAGTCCCTCACATTCATATGTTCATAAGTCAATGCTTTGTCAAAATGTTGCATGCAAGGTTTATTCATTCGTTGTTCACACATGCATTCCCGATATTAATATGTTGGTAAAGACAATTTCTTGAGGAAAACGAGCCCATGAATTGAGTACAAAGGGGACCAATAAGCCAAAACGGAGGGAGTACTAGTACTAAACCGGAAGGAGGGAGTAGGTAGTAGTAGTAGTACTACGTAACAATGTGCAGTAACAAAATCCCTCTATGTGCATCATGTCTACGTGTCATGCAAGAAAATAGAGATAAGTACAAGTGAGACTCAGGAACGGCCATACACGTAGGGGGGTACGTGTATGGGCCACTCAGGAGCAGTCAGATCACATAGTAAGTTAGTCGGAAGAAGCAACCATCATTTCACTCATCAATAACATGTACGCAATATAAAATGGTTGATATGGAGAGAAAAAGAAAAACTTTCCACTATATATACACTAGCAGGAGCCTAAGCTACAAGCCTGCTTGCTTGAGGTGGTCTCTTCACTATATAGAACGACGGTGGCCACACCGTTGGTCACATATCCGGCTTGATCCCGCCGCTAGAGGAAGGGGACGATGTCCTACGTAGATGCGATCGATAGTGGCGAGGGAGAAAACCCACTATCGGTACGTCTCGATCGGGGGTCCCCGCGGTATGGGCTGATGCCACCTCCCAACCGCCCTTCTAGCTACATCCCGACGTCCCAAGTACAACTTCCTTTTGGAGCCGGCTTGCTCCACTGCCGCAGCTCCCCACGTAGCTCCATCTCCATGTGGATCTTTCTCTACTTCTACCCGCTTCTATTTGTGATGAGTTTATGTCTCATGAACTAGTACCACTACTATTATTCTAATTGCACTTCTTCAATATCTTTGCCAACAGGGATGCTCAGCTCGATGTTAGTGGAACTGCACAAAAGCATCGTATGATCCGAGCGTGCCAGCCATCTTTCCTTCGATAGGTTCTACCTAGCCAGGAAATTAAATCTTGTTTAGGGTTTACGGCATAGAGACCCCATGAGTAGTTTTTTTGTACACACTCTCACAACTTTTGTCTTTAGTTGTGAAGTAAATATTGGCTATGATCTATGAATCATTGAGATGCATCAACATGCATGTTAGTTTTCCTTTATATTTGATGGAATGTGGTAACGGGGCAACCTTGGAGTAGGAATGAAAATGGAGCAGAAAGTTTCTGTTTATCCAGAGAAAAAATGGAAACGAAGATAAACCAACATTTCGTTTCGTTGGATTGCACCATTGAGCAAAACCAGCGTTTAAATCACGTCTGTCGCGTTTGTGTCTGACCCTCCTCCACAGCTCCACCCCACACGGTCGCTCGACATGCCACTCACTGCAAACCGACTATACCATAACTTTCCCGCCTACTTGTCGATGGATCGTGCCATGGAGTACTAGCACTACTGGAAGAGATTGACAAGGAGGGGGAGTATAGCTAACTGTAGCACGGACTCCGAAGAACTTTTAACATTGATGTTGTGGCTGGCTGTAGCGACCTTTGAACGCGAAACAGTTGCGTGCACTGGGAAGCGACGCAGGCGGCACACTGTTGGCCGGCGCGCCGCTTCAATGCCGGTGCCAGTGAGAGGTCGCGTCCACCCTGGCCGGGCATGAATGCGGCACTGGCCGTTTTGGGCGGGAAGCACACACGGGTGATGAAGACGGTTTGGGTAGGTCAAGAGTGGGCATGGCAGCCGTCCGGACGCCCACAAACAAGAGATGTTGTACGTAAATATTGGTGCGCATATAATTAATTACGTAAATAATGTGCCAGTTGGACAAATATGATTGGAGATGGATATGGATATGAAGATGGATGTGGAATTTTACGTAAACAGGGATATGCATTTCTATGTCTATGTGTGTGTGCGTGACGACTCTCGCGACTACCCGTACACACCATCGATGTCTCGTTCTCCCTACACGCACACAAACTTAGTACCGCCTCATTTTGTTCCTAGGATAGGAATATCATAGGAGTGGGAAACAATATGAAGTGAGACAAATGGAGTACGAGGTTCAAGAAGAAATGTACATGCACTCATTCTGCCTCCGAGATACCCGCGAGTACATGATGGAGCGCATTTGTACACAAAGAGGTAGCTTACGTATGTAGTAATTTTACCCTTTAATTTGTTCACTTAATAATGGAGGGTCGGGGACCACACGTGAGCAATACAAACTGCGACCTGGAAGGGGGGCATCTTTTTGATCGAGTTTCCTTTCTTGGTACGTTAAAAAAAGTTTTGTCTGCTGGTTTTCGTTCCTTTTTTTCAGGAACGCACGTATTCTATGTAAAACCACTGCTATGGAGAGATTTTTTTTATTTGATAGAGTTTCTCGCGTCTCTCTCTCTCACCCTCACCATATGTAAACAAGATGACAGTGTCCACTCTATCTCTCTCTTCACTGGTGGTCACAAATCTGGCCGAATCCCATCCGCTGCGGGAGGTGAGCAGGTGCAGCGTTGATGTTGTCACCGTCGGCGATGGAGGCAGCCGATGCGAACCGTCCTCTCTGAGACGGTGCTGTCGCGGACGAAGGTCCTCCGCGCCCTTGTTCACTGCCATCGTGTGGGCAGATCCCGCCCGCCTTCCTAAGCGGCATCTTGCCCACCTGAGGTATAACTTCTTTTGATTTTCGTGCTTCATTGTACTGGTCCAGCTCCCCAAGTCACTTCATGCGGGTTTTTTTCTATGACATTACTCCCCACCTGCCCATGTATAGTATCTAGGGTTCGTCGGCAGGTCCAACATCACCTATTTTTTTACTATTATAGAGGAAAGGCCACTCGAAAAATTGTCCTGGTTTATGCCTCGGTGGAGGTATACATGTTTTTTTGACAAAAAGTACATGGTGATTGTGCGGTCATTGTCCATATGCTCCTATTGCTGCTACTAATCTAATACTATCACTGGTTAAATGAAAGCAATGCCCATGGTAAAGTGATGTCCCTTTTATGTAATGCTGATGTCAATCCAGAGGTGTCGATAAATGCTTCCGTCCTGCTTTTTTTCTCGGGTATCCTGGTTTAATTCCCATCAAGATAATCATGATGCTTTTGTTTGTTGGTGTACTTTTCATTAATTCTTATTGACAAATTAGATGTCGTTGTTAATCTTGTACAACTGCCAAAACAAAGTAACAACACTATATCCCTTTTTTATATTTTTGCAAACAGCGATGCACATATCCATACCCGGGCATGTCTTCCTCAATTTTAGTGGAAGTGCACAAAATTGGATGGCCATTGTTGTTCCGCCTCACTGTCCTCTGCCACGTGGTTCTTCCTTCCTCGAGCTTCATTACCGAGAAGAAACAGACCATAGTGAGGATTTGTCAAACTTCATTGGTGCCTCACCCAAATTTGATGCCAAATGGATGATGCATCACCACGATGACCTACCAATGCTCATGGTTGTGTCTCATGGTTGCATCGGCTGGTAAAGCTCATCAATTTTTGACAAAAAACAAGTTGTATTCCATCAGTGCTCCTTGCTTGTTACCCACAAAGATGATATCCTTCATCAGTTCACCTTCGTTGCATTGGAGACGCAGTCGTCTTTCACGTTGGTGCAATTTTATCACGCAATTGGCTATGAACCAAATGTTTCCTCGAAGAAGCACCGACATTGGTACTAAGAGCATAAGTTTTGTATTGATTTCTAACCTTCTCATAACTTTGTCTTCAGCTCCCCTGTAATTTTATTTGTCCAGCTATTAACTAAATATGTGGTCAGACTTTGATTAAAAATATGGTGTGGACTAAAAACCCGGATGGACGTAGTAGCCCTTCGTTTTTATTTACTCTGCTTATTAGATTTGACTGAAGTCAAAGTTTGTAAAGTTTGACTAAGTTTAGGCCGGACACAACAAACAATAATTATTGAGAGAGGGCAAACTGCACATACTCTCAAACCTTTCAGATAATTGAAATTAAACTTCTTTATTTGTACACACTCTCACACCTTTCCGCTAATTTGGCATGTGTGTGGTTGTTCACTTAACGGAGGTTAGTGTACCACACATGAATGACAAGAAGTGCGGCCAGGGCGCGTCGATCGTTAGTTCATCGTAAGTAGTTTTCTTCACTAGTACATTAAATAAAGAGTTTTGTTTCATACTTACACAATTTAAAATGATTGTTATGGAGAGAAAAATAAAACCACTCCACTATATATTAGTAGTATACACGAGTACTATATAAGTACTATATAAGTTGGAGCCTCAATGCTTGTTCGCTAGGGTTTGCACTCTCCACACTCTCGCCGCACTATATATATATATATATATATATATATATATATATATGCGCTCGAGGCTCAGCGTTCCTTTGCTAGGATTTGCTATATTCATAGTCTCTCACCCCCTTCACCAGATCTAAACAGGACTGTGTTAGCCTCTGTCTCTCTCCCCCCTCACAGCTGGTGAAGGAGTTGTACGGATCCCGTCACATCGGGAAGGGGAAGAAGTGAAGCGTTCACTCTGTCACCTTCGGCGAGGGAGGCAATCCACTGCCGGCTGCGCTGTTCTCTTTCGCCCAGCGCCTGTGCGGGAGGGCCACCGACCCCTTCTTCCTCACGGCAGTACGTAGTGTGGGCACATTCGGCCTCCCGCCACACACCTAGCCACATCCCGACGACCCTAAGGTATAACTTTCTTTGAAACCATCATTGCTCTAGCTGCATGCAGATCTTTTCCCATTCTGTAGTCGAATCTAAGTCTTGGTTCAAAGAGGAAAGAATGGTGGTGTCGGAGTAATGGGCCACGGGTAGGCTAACCCGAGTCCCAGGACCTTTCAAGACATCGGGGCAGGCAGCGCCCCTCAGGCCCTCGAGGCGACTCCCAGATTAAGCCGAGTCCAAGAGGCGACTCCAAGATAAGCCGAGTCCAAGAGGCGACTCCAAGATAAGTCGAGTCCCGGAGGCGACTCCAAATAAGCCGAGTCCCAGAAGCGACTCCAAGTAAGCCGACTATAGAGAGTCGGCCTCCAACTCCAACCACCCCGATAATTAAAGGCAGGCATGGCCACAGTGCGCCGTACCCACAGAGATCTCCGCCCGGCGCGGCACTGTTGCCATGCCAGCCCTGACATCAGCCCTTGGGGGTGGAGCCCTGTACCCATGACGGCCTGTCTGTACGGCCCGGAGACGGTGGGGCCTACCAGTCAGCAGGAGTACTGAAGACGGCGAGAGCGCCAAGAGTCGGACCCGTTGGGAGTCGGACCCCAGGAGTCGGCCGGCCCCTCCCACGGGCCCCACACGCCATTAACCAGACACAACAGGGGAATGGCAACAGTGATCGCCCGACAGGCGGCGGCACTGTTGCCATGACCCCATGACCAAGATCGCATTATTAGAAGCATGGCTACAGTAATCTGCAGCCGGCACGACCCGCCCGCGGCGGACAAGGGCTGACGCCCTTGTACCAGGCCAATCGGCGGGACCCACCAGTCGGCGGGCCCCAGGAGTCGGCGGAGAAGACGGCGCCTGAGAGACAGACGGCTGGGACCCGCGCCCAGCCGGTTTTACCATTGTACCCCTGGGGGTGGGCCTATATAAACCCCCCAGGGCACCCATGCAAAGGGTTCGAATCCATTAGCCCTAGACCAACCATACAGGGAGGAGAAAGCTAGCCCTGCCTTCTCCTACCTCCAGAAACAGCTCTAGGAGAAACCTTGTATTCACTTTGCCATAGTGACCATGCGGAGACCCCGCAGAGCAGCAGTAGGGGTGTTATCTCCTCGGAGAGCCCCGAAGCTGGGTAAGATCCGCCGGCGTGCATGTCTTCGCCTCATCTCGTTTCCAGGCACCGGCGATGTTCTACTCGCCCCCACCATGATAAGCCATCCTTTGGCATATGTCGCACCCAACCCCCGACAGGTGGGGTGGGATGGAGCATGAATCTAGGACGTGGTTCAATGAGGAAAGAAGGGAGGGAAAGTAGTATAGACTGGCTATCCAACCGCTTTGTTGGTCGAAAAGGGAAAAAGGGGGTAACCCAGTACACACATATGTAAGGAACTGATCTCTTTGTTGAAAAAGGAAAGAAACTGGGAGTCGGGTAGTTTGTCTAGGACTAGATTTGCTGCCCTCACATAGGAAAAAGGTTCAAAGAGAACAAATATGGGACCAACGCATGTTTCATCCTCCTTTATTGGCCAGTAATTGATTCCTTTTTTACCTCTCTTAAAACATGGATATCTATTCAACTTGTTGCAATTGCGACATTTTGCTTCGCTACGCAAAACACTTTTGTTTTAACAGTGTTCTGTGCAGTTCAAATTGAATGTCACACCGGTGACTTTGCTTAATTTTCGTGGAACTTCACAAAAGGAGATCGGGTTTCCATATATGTGTTGAGATTTCTTTCAAGTCCTCCTCGTGAGTTGTTTCAAATCTTGGTCAAGAAAGGTCAGTACGGACTTTCATCCACATGATGGTGCAGTGTGCTTTGATATGGTGTGTGATATGTCTCCAATGTATCTATTTTTCCTAACGCTTTTCCTCTTGTTTTGGACACTAATTTGCATGATTTGAATGAAACTAACCGCGGACTGACGTTGTTTTCAGCAGAACTGCCATGGTGTTATTTTTGTGCAGAAATAAAAGTTCTCAAATGGAACGAAACTTTGCGAGGATTTTTTTGTATCAAATAAGAGAATTTCTGGAGCCAGGATGGACCTGAGGGGGGAACCTGGGTGGGCACAACCCACCAGGGCGCGCCAGCCCCCCAGGCATGCCCTGGTGGGTGCTGCCCACCTGGTGGCCCCGCTGACCCTCAAACCAACGCTATAAAATTCCATGTTTCCGGAAAAAAATTAGGAAGAAAGAATTATCACATTTCACGAGACGGAGTCGCTGCCGTCTCCTGTTCTTCATTGGGAGGCCAGATCTGGAGTCCATTTGGGGCTCCAGAGAGGGGGATCTTCGATCTTCGTCATCACCAACACATCTCCATCGCCAATTCCATGATGCTCCCCACCGGGAGTGAGTAATTCCTTCGTAGGCTCGCTGGTCGGTGAGGAGTTGGATGAGATTCATCATGTAATCAAGTTAGTTTTGTTAGGGCTTGATCCCTAGTATCCACTATGTTCTGAGATTGATTTTGCTATGACTTTGCAATGCTTAGTGCTTGTCACTTTGGGCCTGGGTACCAGGATTTCAGATCTAAACCGTTTATGTTATCACCATTATATCCATTTTCTAGATCTAATCTTGCAAGTTATAGTCACCTACTACGTGTTATGATCCGGCAACCCCGGAGTGACAATAGTCGGGACCACTCCCAGTGATGATCGTAGTTTGAGGAGTTCATGTATTCACCGTGTGTGAATGCTTTGTTTCGGTTGTCTATTAAAAGGAGGCCTTAATATCCCTTAGTTTCCAATAGGACCCCACTGCCACTGGAGGGTAGGACAAAAGATGTCATGCAAGTTCTTCCCATAAGCACGTATGACTATTTACGAAATACATGCCTACATTATGTTTATGAACTGAAGCTAGTGCCGTATCGCCCTAGGTTATAACTGTCTCATGATGAATATCATCCAACGAGTCACCGATCCAATGTCTACGAATTTATCTTATATTGTGCTTGCTAAGTTACTATTGTTGCTACTGCTATCGTTACTGCTACAATATCACTGCCATCACTATTACTGTTATCGTTACTATTGCTGCTATCATCAAAACTATCATACTACTGTGCTACTAATCACTTTGATGTAGATAATTAATATCCGGTGTGGTTGAGTTGACAACTCAGCTGCTAATACCTTCAAATATTCTTTGGCTCCCCATGTGTCGAATCTATAAATTTGGGTTGAATACTCTATCCTCAAAGACTGTTGCGATCCCCTATACTTCTGGGTTATCAAGACCTTTTTCTGGCGCCGTTGCCGGGGAGCATAGCTATATTTGTTGAGTCACTTGGGATTATTATCACATTATCACTATGAAGAATCTGAAGGATGCTAAGACTACAATTTTTCCCTCAAAGACGAGGGGAGGTAAGGACCTGCCATCCAGTTCTGCTTTAGATTCACCATCTGTTATAAGTAAACTTGCAACTCCACAACATGCTATTAATTTTGATATGTCGCAAGTTATTGATGATGCTACTTCTGCTATGAATGCTACTCATGATGATGCTAGTACCTTGCTTGATGATGATGTGCCACTAGGTGAATTTCTTGATTAACAAATTGCTAGAGTAAGACAACATGATATTGTTGAATCTTATGATGAACTTGAAACTAAAAATACCCAAACACCTCCTAGAACTAGTCCTCCTAGATATGAATTGCCAAAGGTACTGGAAGGTTATACTATGAGTGAGGAGGCAACTAGAGATATTCTTGCTTGTAAGGATAGAGATGATCTTGAGAAATTATTATGCAAGTATAAAGAAAGATCTCTGAATGCTGAAATGAAATGTGATCCTGAGTTTGCTACTTCACCTATTGTTATTGCTGATAAGGATTACGAACTCTCTGTCGACCCCGAGTTAATCACTTTGGTTGAATCTGATCCTTTCCAAGGTTATGAAACTGAAACTGTTGTGGCACATCTTACTAAGTTGAATGATATAGCTGCCCTTTTTGCTCATGATGAGAAGATTCACTATTACTATATTCTCAAGCTATTTCCGTTCTCATTAAAGGGTGATGAGGGAGTCCTGGATTAGGGGGTGTCCGGATAGCTGAACTATCACCTTTGGCCGGACTCCTGGACTATGAAGATACAAGATTGAAGACTTCGTCCCGTGTCCGGATGGGACTTTCCTTGGCGTGGAAGGCAAGCTTAGTGATACGGATATGTAGATCTCCTACCATTGTAACCGACTCTGTGTAACCCTAACCCTCTTTGGTGCCTATATAAACCGGACGGTTTTAGTCTGTAGGACGAACAACAATCATACCATAGGCTAGCTTCTAGGGTTTAGCCTATTCGATCTCGTGGTAGATCTACTCTTGTACTACCCATATCATCAATTTAATCAAGCAGGAGTAGGGTTTTACCTCCATCGAGAGGGACCGAACCTGGGTAAAAACATCGTGTCCCTTGTCTCCTGTTACCATCCGCCTAGACGCACAGTTCGGGATCCCGTACCCGAGATCCGCCGGTTTTGACACCGACATTGGTGCTTTCATTGAGAGTTCCTCTGTGTCGTCATCTTTAGGCCCGATGGCTCCTCCGATCATCAACAACGATGCGGTCCAGGGTGAGACTTTTCTCCCCGGACAGATTTTTGTATTCGGCGGCTTTGCACTGCGGGCCAATTCGCTTGGCCATCTGGAGTAGATTGAAAGCTATGCCTCTGGCCATCAGGTCAGATTTGGAAGTTTGAACTATACGGCTGACGTCCGCGGAGACTTGATCTTCGACGGGTTCGAGCCACAGCCAAGCCCGCCGCACTGTCACGATGGGCATGATCTAGCTCTACCATCGGACAGTGCCCTGGAGGCTGCACAAGTGTCCGCTCCAACCCTTAGCTCGGAGCCAACTGCACCGATCGAGGATGGGTGGCTGGACACCGCCTCGGGGGCTGCTATCTCTATGGCGATTGAGCCGAACACCAACCCTGTCCTTTGCGAAGCTCGTGACTCCAAGGTGCCGGACTCCTCTCCGGACTCCAAACCTTCCGCGCCCCTGCCGATCGAATCCGATTGGGCGCCGATCATGGAGTTCACTGCCGCGGACATCTTTCAGCACTCGCCCTTTGGCGACATCCTGAATTCGCTAAAGTCTCTCTCTCTATTAGGAGAGCCCTGGCCGGATTATGGTCATGAAGGTTGGGATGCGGACAACAAAGAAATTCAAAGCCCACCCACCACCCACTTCGTAGCCACTGTCGATGATTTAACCAACATGCTCGACTTCGACTCCGAAGACATCGACGGTATGGACAATGATGCAGGAGACGACCAAGAACCAGCGCCTACAGGGCACTGGAAGGCCACCTCATCAAACGACATATACATGGTGGACATCCCAAAAGATGGGAATGGTGATGGAACAACGGAGCATGACCCGTCCAAGAAACAGCCTAAGCGCCAGCGTCAGCGGCGCCGCTCTAAATCCCGCCACAGCAAAAACGGTGATTCCGGCACGGGAGACAATAACACCCCGGATAGTGCCGAAGACAACCCCCTCCAGCAGGATTCAGCACAGGAGGATGGAGAAGCCAGCCCTCATGAGAGAGCGGCAGACGGAGAGGTAGAGGATGATAATTATATGCCTCCCTCCGAAGATGAGGCAAGCCTCGACGATGACGAATTTGTCGTGCCTGAGAATCACGTCGAGTAGGAGCGTTTCAAACGCAGGCTTATGGCCACGGCAAGCAGCCTCAAGAAAAAGTAGCAACAGCTTAGAGCTGACCAAGATTTGCTAGCCGACAGATGGACTGAAGTCCTGGCGGCTGAAGAGTACGAACTCGAGCGCTCCTCCAAGAGCTACCCAAAACGCAGGCTGCTACCCCGATTAGAGGAGGAAGCACCCAAACCTACATCACCAGCGCATGATACGGCCGACCGGCCACCTCGTGGCCGCGACAGACAGGCCTCTCGGCCCTCCACTCAAGCCGCACCCCGACGTCGCTCAAAAAGTACCAAGGCACGGGGAAATGTGCCAGACCTGTGAGATATATTGGAGGACAAGGCAAGGCAAACAAGATCGATCTACGGATCGTGTGGGCGCCTCACTGCATGTGAGGATAGCCGTCATGCCGGATACAGCAAATCCGGCCGAGCCGAACACAGCAGACAAAGCTCATTTGAGCTACGTCGTGATATAGCCCAGTACATGGGCTCCGCACACCCACTATGCTTCATAGATGAAGTAATGGATCATCAAATCCCCGAGGGTTTCAAACCCGTAAACATCGAACCATACGATGGCACAACAGATCCTGCGGTATGGATCGAGGACTACCTCCTTCATATCCACATGGCCCGCGGTGATGATCTACATGCCATCAAATACCTCCCACTCAAGCTTAAAGGACCAGCTCGGCATTGGCTTAACAGCTTGCCAAAAGAGTCAATTGGTTGTTGGGAAGACTTGGAAGCCGCATTCCTCAATAATTTCCAGGGCACTTATGTGCGACACCAAACGCCAATGACCTAAGGCACATAATTCAGCAGCCAGAGGAATCGGCCAGACAATTCTGGACATGGTTCCTAACCAAGAAAAATCAAATCATCGACTGTCCGGATGCAGAGGCCCTTGCAGCCTTCAAACATAACATCCACGACGAGTGGCTTGCCCGGCACCTAGGACAGGAAAAGCCGAAATCCATGGCAGCCCTCACAACACTGGAGAGGAAAGCTGGCTAGCTCGTAGTAACAATATGACCAAGAGCCCTGGTAATTCGGATACCAAGGACAGCAACGACAGGTCGCATCGCAACAAGCACAAGCGCCGCATTAATGGCGATAATGCTGAAGATACGGCAGTCAATGCCAGATTCAGAGGCTCTAAACCCGGCCAGCGGAAAAAGCCATTCAAAAGAAATACTCCGGGCCCGTCCAATTTGGACCGAATACTCGATCGCTCGTGCCAGATACACGGCACCCCCGAAAAAACAGCCAACCACACCAACAGGGATTGTTGGGTGTTCAGGCAGGCAGGCAAGTTAAATGCCGAAAATAATGACAAGGGGCTGCATATCAACGACGAGGAGGAGCCCCAGCTGCCGAACAATAGAGGACATAAGGGCTTCCCCCTACAAGTGCGGACGGTGAACATGATATACGCAACCCACATACCCAAAAGGGAGCGGAAGCATGCACTAAGGGACGTATATGGGATGGAGCCAGTCGCCCCAAAGTTCAATCCGTAGTCCTCCTGCCCGATCACTTTTGATCGAAGGGACCACCCCACTAGCATCCGCCATGGAGGATTCGCCGCATTGGTTCTAGACACAATCGTTGACGGATTTCACCTCACTAGAGTCCTGATGGACGGCGGCAGCAGCCTGAACCTGCTTTATCAGGATATAGTGCGCAAAATGGGCATAGACCCCCCAAGGATTAAACCCACAAAGACGACCTTTAAAGGCGTCATACCAGGTGTAGAGGCCAACTGTACAGGCTCAGTTACACTTGAAGTGGTCTTCAGATCCCCGGATAACTTCCGAAGCGAGGAGTCAGTCTTCGACATAGTCCCGTTCCGCAGCGTCTATCACGCACTGCTCGGACGAACCGCATTTGCAAAGTTCAATGCGGTGCTGCACTACGCATACCTCAAGCTCAAGATGACAGGCCCTCGAGGAGTCATTACGGTCAACGGAAACACCGAACGCTCTCTCCGAACGGAGGAGCATACGGCGGCCCTCGCGGCGGAAGTACAAAGCAGCCTCTCAAGGCAATTCTCGAGTCTGGCTATTAAACGTCCGGACACCGTCAAGCGCGCCCGGAGTAACCTACAACAAGACCGGCTGGCGCGTCCCGAGCACGCGTAGCACTGCGGCCCCAACCCCAGCCCTCGCGAAATTGCGAAACCAGTACTACGCGTACATATTTACGCTCTGGAAATACCATGGGCATAGGGGGAGGGGCACGACCACGGCAGGCCCAGAATGCGGCTCAACCGCACTAGGGGCTCCCAATTGTGTCATTCTTCCTTTTTCTCTTACTTTCAGGACTCCTTTCTCAAGAAGCCCTGTCCGGCAGTAGAATCGCCGAACACACGATGCAACAGCCAGGGAAGCAGAAAGCTACGTCGAGTGTCCATGTGGTCTCTATAATGAATAGTATACTTGTTTTACATATCATCCTGCAGCTCGCTCCTGGAGGGAGACATGTCAAATAGTCCCGTCCCTTGCTTATCGCACTATTTGTATCGTTCTGCTTTTACCGCAGCTTTTTTGAATAAACAACGCATAGCTTTTGCCTATTATTGCATTCCTTTTTTATCTATATATGTTCACTTATGACATGTTGCATCCGTACGCTTTGGTACGGCCAAATACACCAGGGGCTTAAGTACCCCAAAATATGGTGTGATAAGTCCGAACACTTTCACAAGTGCGGCACCCCGAACTTATAGCATTATATGCATCGGCTCCGAATCATGTCTTGGGTCAATAGTTGGGTTTGCCCGGCTCCCATGTTTTGGTACCTTACGTTCCGTTATATCGGCTAAGGTAGCGCTAGGAGAACCACTGCGATTGTGCCCCGGTTGAGCTGGGTTAAGCACCTCAGTGTAGAAAGCTAAAACTGACTGTCATGATAGGGCGAGTGCCGGTCGCTGTTCGAGAGGTTTCTCGAGTCCCTAAAGACTTATGCCGCTTAGAGCGAGGAGTCGGTTTTGTCCGGCCCAGGCATGGATAGCGCCCCGAATTCGGTATTCCGAATACTAGGGGCTTCGCCGAAATTTAAAATTATAGAATTCTATGGCTAAGTGAGAGTGTTCAAGCATTATAGTCCGGTTGCCTTGTTCGTTGCGTTGAGCGCCTCCCTTGAAGGACCCAAGAATGGGAAAAGGAGCGCTCAAGTTTATCCCGAACACCCCAGCACTCGTGGCATGGGGGCAATGAAGGAAATATGCCCTAGAGGCAATAATAAAGTTATTATTTATTTCCTTATTTCATGATAAATGTTTATTATTCATGCTAGAATTGTATTAACCGGAAACATAATACATGTGTGAATACATAGACAAACAAAGTGTCACTAGTATGCCTCTACTTGACTAGCTCGTTAATCAAAGATGGTTATGTTTCCTAACCATGAACAATGAGTTGTTATTTGATTAACGAGGTCACATCATTAGTTGAATGATCTGATTGACATGACCCATTCCATTAGCTTAGCACCCGATCGTTTAGTATGTTGCTATTGCTTTTCTTCATGACTTATACATGTTCCTATAACTATGAGATTATGCAACTCCCGTTTGCCGGAGGAACACTTTGGGTGCTACCAAACGTCACAACGTAACTGGGTGATTATAAAGGAGTACTACAGGTGTCTCCAAAGGTAGATGTTGGGTTGGCGTATTTCGAGATTAGGATTTGTCACTCCGATTGTCGGAGAGGTATCTCTGGGCCCTCTCGGTAATACACATCACTTAAGCCTTGCAAGCATTACAACTAATGAGTTAGCTGTGAGATGATGTATTACGGAACGAGTAAAGAGACTTGCCGGTAACGAGATTGAACTAGGTATTGGATACCGACGATCGAATCTCGGGCAAGTAACATACCGATGACAAAGGGAACAACGTATGTTGTTATGCGGTCTGACCGATAAAGATCTTCGTAGAATATGTAGGAACCAATATGGGCATCCAGGTCCCGCTATTGGTTATTGACCAGAGACGTGTCTCGGTCATGTCTACATTGTTCTCGAACCGTAGGGTTCGCACGCTTAAGGTTTCGATGACGGTTATATTATGAGTTTGTGTATTTTGATGTACCGAAGGAGTTCGGAGTCCCGGATGTGATCACGGACATGACGAGGAGTCTCGAAATGGTCGAGACATAAAGATTGATATATTGGACGGCTATATTCGGACACCGGAAAGGTTCCGGAAGTTTCCGGAGAAAACCGGAGTGCCGGAGGGGTTACCGGAACCCCCCGGGGAAGTTATGGGCCTTAGTGGGCCAAGAGGGGAGAGAGAGGGCCGCACCAGGTGGTGGCGCGCCCCCCCCCCCCAAGGGAGTCCGAATAGGTCAAGGAGGGGGGGGGGCGGCCCCCCCTTTCCCTCTCCCTCTCCCTCTCCTTCCTTCCCCCTTCCTCCTTCCTAGTTGGACTAGGAAAGGGGAGTCCTACTCCCACTAGGAGGAGGACTCCTCCCTCCCTTGGCGCACCTCCTAGGGCCGGCCGGCCTCCCCCTTGCTCCTTTATATATGGGGGCAGGGGGGGCACCCTAGAACACACAAGTTGATCCTTGAGATCGTTCCTTAGCCGTGTGCGGTGCCCCCCTCCACCATAATCCACCTCGGTCATATCGTAGCGGTGCTTAGGCGAAGCCCTGCGTCAGTAGAACATCAAGATCGTCACCACGCCGTCGTGCTGACGGAACTCTCCCTCCCCGAAGCTCTACTAGATTGGAGCCCGAGGAGCGTCACCGAGCTGTACGTGTGTCAAGAACTCGGAGGCGCCGGAGTAACGGCGCTGGGATCGGTTGGATCGCGAGGAGAACGTACGACTACTTCCTCTACGTTGTGATCGCTTCCGCTTCGGTCTACGAGGGTACATAGACAACACTCTCCCCTCTCGTTGCTATGCATCACCATGATCTTGCGTGTGCGTAGGAAATTTTTTGAAATTACTACGTTCCCCAACAGTGGCATCCGAGCCTAGGTTTTTATGGTTTGATGTTTTTGCACGAGTAGAACACAAGTGAGTTGTGGGCGATACAAGTCATACTACCTACCAGCATGTCATATTTTGGTTCAGCGGTATTGTGAGATGAAGCGGCCCGGACCAACATTACGCGTACGCTTACGCGAGACTGGTTTCACCATTACGAGCACTCGTGCTTAAAGGTGACTGGCGGGTGTCTGTCTCTCTCACTTTAGTTGAACCGAGTATGGCTACGCCCGGTCCTTGAGAAGGTTAAAACGGAGTCTATTTGACAAACTATCGTTGTGGTTTTGATGCGTAGGTGAGATTGGTTCTTGCTTAAGCCCGTAGCAGCCACGTAAAACATGCAACAACAAAGTAGAGGACGTCTAACTTGTTTTTGCAGGGCATGTTGTGATGTGATATGGTCAAGGCATGATGCTGAATTTTATTGTATGAGATGATCATGTTTTGTAACCGAGTTATCAGCAACTGGCAGGAGCCATATGGTTGTCGCTTTATTGTATGCAATGCAATCGCGATGTAATGCTTTACTTTATTACTAAACGGTAGTGATAGTCGTGGAAGCATAAGATTGGCGAGACGACAACGATGCTACGATGGAGATCAAGGTGTCGCGCCGGTGACGATGGTGATCATGACGGTGCTTCGGAGATGGAGATCACAAGCACAAGATGATGATGGCCATATCATATCACTTATATTGATTGCATGTGATGTTTATCTTTTTATGCATCTTATCTTGCTTTGATTGACGGTAGCATTATAAGATGATCTCTCACTCAATTATCAAGAAGTGTTCTCCCTGAGTATGCACCGTTGCCAAAGTTCGTCGTGCCCAGACACCACGTGATGATCGGGTGTGATAAGCTCTACGTCCATCTACAACGGGTGCAAGCCAGTTTTTGCACACGCAGAATACTCAGGTTAAACTTGACGAGCCTAGCATATGCAGATATGGCCTCGGAACACGGAGACCGAAAGGTCGAGCGTGAATCATATAGTAGATATGATCAACATAACGATGTTCACCATTGAAAACTACTCCATCTCACGTGATGATCGGACATGGTTTAGTTGATTTGGATCACGTGATCACTTAGAGGATTAGAGGGATGTCTGTCTAAGTGGGAGTTCTTAAGTAATATGATTAATTGAACTTAAATTTATCATGAACTTAGTCCTGATAGTATTTTGCAAATTATGTTGTAAAATCAATAGCTTGCGTTGTTGCTTTCATATGTTTATTTTGATATGTTCCTAGAGAAAATTGTGTTGAAAAATGTTAGTAGCAATGATGCGGATTTGATCCGCGATCTGAGGTTTATCCTCATTGCTGCACAGAAGAATTATGTCCTTGATGCACCGCTAGGTGACGGACCTATTGCAGGAGCAGATGCAGACGTTATGAACGTTTGGCTAGCTCAATATGATGACTACTTGATAGTTTAAGTGCACCATGCTTAACGGCTTAGAATCGGGACTTCAAAGATGTTTTGAACATCATGGACCATATGAGATGTTCCAGTAATTGAAGTTAATATTTCAAGCAAATACCCGAGTTGAGAGATATGAAGTCTCCAACAAGTTCTATAGCTAAAAGATGGAGGAGAATCGCTCAACTAGTGAGCATGTGCTCAGATTGTCTGGGTACTTCAATTGCTTGAATCAAGTGGGAGTTAATCTTCCAGATAAGATAGTGATTGACAGAATTCTCTAGTCACCATCACTAAGTTACTGAACTTCATGATGAACTATAGTATGCAAGGGATGACGAAAACGATTCCCGAGCTCTTCGTGATATTGAAATCGACGAAGGTAGAAATCAAGAAAGAGCATCAAGTGTTGATGATTGACAAGACCACTAGTTTCAAGAAAAGGGCAAAGGGAAGAAGGGGAACTTCAAGAAGAACAGCAAGCAAGTTGCTGCTCAAGTGAAGAAGCCCAAGTCTGGTCCTAAGCCTGAGACTAAGTGCTTCTACTGCAAAGGGACTGGTCACTGGAAGCGGATCTACCCCAAGTGATTGGCGGAAAAGAAGGATGGCAAAGTGAACATAAGTATATTTGATATACATGTTATTGATGTGTACTTTACTAGTGTTTATAGCAACCCCTTAGTATTTGATACTAGTTCAGTTGCTAAGATTAGTAACTCAAAACGGGAGTTGCAGAATAAACAGAGACTAGTTAAGGGTGAAGTGACGATGTATGTTGGAAGTGGTTCCAAGATTGATATGATCATCGTCGCACACTCCCTATACTTTCGGGATTAGTGTTGAACCTGAATAAGTGTTATTTGGTGTTGGCGTTGAGCATGAATATGATTTGATCATGTTTATTGTAATACGGTTATTCATTTAAGTAAGAGAATAAATTGTTGTTCTGTTTACATGAATGAAACCTTATATGGTTACACACCCAATGAAAATAGTTCGTTGGATCTCGATCATAGTGATACACATAATCATAATATTGAAACCAAAAGATGCAAAGTTAATAATGATAAGTGCAACTTGTTTGTAGCACTGCCGTTTAGGTCATATTGGTGTAAAGCACATGAAGAAACTCCATACTGATGGGCTTTTGGAATCACTTGATTATGAATCAGTTGATGCTTGCGAACCATGCCTCATGGGCAAGATGACTAAGACTCTGTTCTTCGGAACAATGGAGCGAGCAATAGATTTGTTGGAAATCATACATACTGATGTATGTAGTCTGAATGAATATTGAGGCTCGCGACAGGTATCATTATTTTCTGATCTTCACAGATGATTTGAGTAGATATGAGTATATCTACTTGATGAAACATAAGTCTGAAACATTTGAAAAGTTCAAAGAATTTCAGAGTGAAGTGAAAAATCATCGTAACAAGAAAATAAAGTTTCTACGATCTGATCGTAGAGAAGAGTATTTGAGTTACGAGTTTGGCCTTCAGTTAAAAACAATGTGAAATAGTTTCACTACTCATGCCACCTAGAACACCACAATATAATGGTGTGTCCGAACGTCATAACCGTACTTTATTAGATATGGTGCGATCTATGATGTGTCTTACCGATCTACCACTATCGTTTTGGGGTTATGCATTAGAGACAGCTGCATTCACGTTAAATAGGGCACCATCTAAATCCGTTGAGACGACACCGTGTGAACTATGGTTTGGCAAGAAACCTAAGCTGTCGTTTCTTAAATTTGGGGTTGCGATGCTTATATGAAAAAGTTTCATCCTGATAAGCTCAAACTCAAATCGGAGAAGTGCGTCTTCATAGGATATCCAAAGGAAACTATTGGATACACCTTCTATCACAGATCCGAAAGGCAAGACTTTTGTTGCTAAATTCGGAAACTTTCTGGAGAAGGAGTTTCTCTCGAAAGAAGTGAGTGGGAGGAAAGTAGAACTTGACGAGGTAACTGTACCTGCTCCCTTATTGGAAAGTAGTACATCACAGAAAACTGTTTCTGTGACACCTACACCAGTTAGTGAGGAAGCTAATGATGATGATCATGAAACTTCAGAACAAGACACTACTGAACCTCGTAGATCAACCAGAGTAAGATCCGCGCCAGAGTGGTACGATAATCCTTTTCTGGAAGTCATGCTACTAGATCATGATGAACCTACAAACTATGAAGAAGCGATGGTGAGCCCAGATTCCGCAAAGTGGCTTGAAGCCATGAAATCTGAGATGGGATCCATGTATGAGAACAAAGTTTGGACTTTGGTTGACTTGCCCGATGATCGGCAAGCAATTGAGAATAAATGGATCTTCAAGAGGAAGACGGACGCTGATAGTAGTGTTACTATCTACAAAGCTAGAATTGTCGCAAAAGGTTTTTCGACAAGTTCAAGGTGTTGACTACGATGAGAGCTTCTCACTCGTATCTATGCTTGAGTCTGTCTGAATCATGTTAGTAATTGCCGCATTTTATGAAATCTGGCAAATGGATAAACAAAACTGCATTCCTTAATGGATTTATTAAAGAAGAGTTGTATATGATGCAACAGAAGGTTTTGTCAATCCGAAAGGTACTAACAAAATGTGCAAGCTCCAGTGATCCATCTATGGACTGGTGCAAGAATCTCGGAGTTGGAATATACGCTTTGATGAGTTGATCAAAGCATATAGTTTTATACAGACTTGCGGTGAAGCCTGTATTTACAAGAAAGTGAGTGGGAGCACTACAGCATTTCTGATAAAGTATATGTGAATGACATATTGTTGATCGGAAATAATGTAGAATTATTCTGTAAAGCATAAAGGAGTGTTTGAAAGGAGTTTTTTCAAATAAAGACTTCGGTAAAGCTGCTTACATATTGAGTATCAAGATTTATAGAGACAGATCAAGACGCTTGATAAGTTTTTCCAATGAGTACATACCTTGACAAGATTTTGAAGTAGTTCAAAATGGAACAGTCAAAGAAGGAGTTCTTGCCTGTGTTACAAGGTGTGAAGTTGAGTAAGACTCAAAGCCCGACCACGGCAGAAAATAGAAAGAGAATGAAAGTCATTCCCTATGCCTCAGTCATAGGTTCTATAAAGTATGCCATGCTGTATACCAGATCTATTGTATGCCCTACCACTGAGTTTGGCAAGGGAGTACAATAGTGATCTAGGAGTAGATCACTGGACAGCGGTCAAAATTATCCATAGTGAAATAAGGATATGTTTCTCGATTATGGAAGTGGAAAAAGGTTCGTCGTAAAGGGTTACGCCGATGCAAGTTTACACTAATCTAGATGACTCTAAGTCTCTGTCTAGATAGATACTGAAAGTGGGAGCAATTAGCTAGAGTAGCTCCATGCAGAGCATTGTTGACATAGAAATTTGCAAAATACATGTGGATCTGAATGTGGCAGACCCGTTGACTGAGATTCTCTCACAAGCAAAACATGATCACACCTTAGTACTCCTTGGGTGTTAATCACATAGCGATGTGAACTAGATTACCGAATCTAGTAAACCCTTTGGGTGTTGGTCACATAGCGATGTGAACTATGGGTGTTAATCACATGATGATGTGAACTATCGATGTTAATCACATGGTGATGTGATCTAGATTATTGACTCTAGTGCAAGTGGGAGACTGAAGGAAATATGCCCTAGAGGCAATAATAAAGTTATTATTTATTTCCTTATTTCATGATAAATGTTTATTATTCATGCTAGAATTGTATTAACCGGAAACATAATACATGTGTGAATACATAGACAAACAAAGTGTCACTAGTATGCCTCTACTTGACTAGCTCGTTAATCGAAGATGGTTATGTTTCCTAACCATGAACAATGAGTTGTTATTTGATTAACGAGGTCACATCATTAGTTGAATGATCTGATTGACATGACCCATTCATTAGCTTAGCACCCGATCGTTTAGTATGTTGCTATTGCTTTTCTTCATGACTTATACATGTTCCTATAACTATGAGATTATGCAACTCCCGTTTGCCGGAGGAACACTTTGGGTGCTACCAAACGTCACAACGTAACTGGGTGATTATAAAGGAGCATTACAGGTGTCTCCAAAGGCAGATGTTGGGTTGGCGTATTTCGAGATTAGGATTTGTCACTCCGATTGTCGGAGAGGTATCTCTGGGCCCTCTCGGTAATACACATCACTTAAGCCTTGCAAGCATTACAACTAATGAGTTAGCTGTGAGATGATGTATTACGGAACGAGTAAAGAGACTTGCCGGTAACGAGATTGAACTAGGTATTGGATACCGACGATCGAATCTCGGGCAAGTAACATACCGATGACAAAGGGAACAACGTATGTTGTTATGCGGTCTGACCGATAAAGATCTTCGTAGAATATGTAGGAACCAATATGGGCATCCAGGTCCCGCTATTGGTTATTGACCGGAGACGTGTCTCGGTCATGTCTACATTGTTCTCGAACCGTAGGGTCCGCACGCTTAAGGTTTCGATGACGGTTATATTATGAGTTTGTGTATTTTGATGTACCGAAGGAGTTCGGAGTCCCGGATGTGATCACGGACATGACGAGGAGTCTCGAAATGGTCGAGACATAAAGATTGATATATTGGACGGCTATATTCGGACACCGGAAAGGTTCCGGAAGTTTCCGGAGAAAACCGGAGTGCCGGAGGGGTTACCGGAACCCCCCGGGGAAGTTATGGGCCTTAGTGGGCCAAGAGGGGAGAGAGAGGGCCGCACCAGGTGGTGGCGCGCCCCCCCCCCCAAGGGAGTCCGAATAGGACAAGGAGGGGGGGGCGCGGCCCCCCTTTCCCTCTCCCTCTCCCTCTCCTTCCTTCCCCCTTCCTCCTTCCTAGTTGGACTAGGAAAGGGGAGTCCTACTCCCACTAGGAGGAGGACTCCCCCCTCCCTTGGCGCACCTCCTAGGGCCGGCCGGCCTCCCCCTTGCTCCTTTATATACGGGGGCAGGGGGGCACCCTAGAACACACAAGTTGATCCTTGAGATCGTTCCTTAGCCGTGTGCGGTGCCCCCCTCCACCATAATCCACCTCGGTCATATCGTAGCGGTGCTTAGGCGAAGCCCTGCGTCGGTAGAACATCAAGATCGTCACCACGCTGTCGTGCTGACGGAACTCTCCCTCCCCAAAGCTCTACTGGATTGGAGCCCGAGGAGCGTCACCGAGCTGTACGTGTGTCAAGAACTCGGAGGCGCCGGAGTAACGGCGCTGGGATCGGTTGGATCACGAGGAGAACGTACGACTACTTCCTCTACGTTGTGATCGCTTCCGCTTCGGTCTACGAGGGTACGTAGACAACACTCTCCCCTCTCGTTGCTATGCATCACCATGATCTTGCGTGTGCGTAGGAAAATTTTTGAAATTACTACGTTCCCCAACAGGCAGAAGCCGACGACTCGCCATCTCTCAAAATTTAATAAACGGCCGCACAGAAGGTAATATTTTAAATTCACAAGCGTTGCTTAGCGCATATGCATAAGTTTTCAGCGTACAGGATAACAAATGCGAGTTTACTCAAAAATTACATCTTTGGAGCATTCAACCGCTATAAGGCGGGCACCCTTCAGGATGCCCTCATAATACATCTCGGGCTTGCGATACTCCCTGACCGGTGGTGGTCTGTCCGTCACAAGTTTCTCAGCGTCTATCTTGCCCCAGTGCACTTTATCACGGGCAAGGGCCCTACGGGCACCTTCGATGCAGATGGAGCGCTTGACGACTTGAATCCATGGACATGCGTCCACCAGCTGCCTCACCAGCCCAAAGTAGCTCCCAGGCATGGCTTCCTTGGGCCACAGCCGAACTATGAGGCCCTTCATGGCCTGTTCGGCCACCTTATGGAGCTCGACCAGGTGCTTCAGCTGGTCGCTCAAGGGCACCAGGTGTCCGGCCTCAGCATACTGAGACCAGAACACCTTCTCCGTCGAGCTCCCCTCCTTGGCCCGGTAGAATGCGGCAGCGTCGGACACACTGCGGGGCAGATCTGCGAATGCTCCTGGAGAGCTCCGGATTCGGGTAAGTAACAAGTAATTCACTTTCACGTGCTTGCTTTGCATGAAGAATGCCTTACCCGCCGCTATATTCTTCATTGCCTCAATTTCCTGGAGGGCTTTTTGGGCTTCGGCCTTAGCGGCTTTGGCGCTCTCAAGGGCCGAGGCGAGCTCGGACTCTCGAGTCTTTGAGTCACGCTCCAACCCCTTGTGTTTTTCCACGAGAGCCTGGAGCTCTTGCCGCACCTCTGCCAACCGCGCCTTATGCTTCTCTCGCTCGGTGCGCTCCGCGGCCGCATTGCTTTCGACCTTGGACACCGCTTCCTTCAGGGTCGCCACCTCGTTCGTGGCCCCTGCAATTCTCACGTTATTCCTGTTATTTTTTGCAACCACATCTTTTATATACTTCCATATGGTATTACTTACCTTCCTTGTCCTCGAGCTGCTTTTTGGCAAGGCCGAGCTTGTTCTTGGACCGCTCAAGGCTCTGCTTCAATGCATTGACATCCGCAGTCAGTGCGGCAGAGGTCAGCAGCGCAGCCTGCATTCCCCATATTGACATACTTATGTTAGACTCCTGCGTACATCTTTTTAGATCCTCAGTTCGGCATTTCTTTCCGACCACCAAACTGAGCATCAGGGGCTACTGTCTATGTCGTAATATTTTTACATATCTTAAATACATACCTCAAAGCCTGTTAGAAGGCTAGCACATGCTTCAGTCAGCCCGCTCTTGGCGGACTGAACTTTTTGGATCACCGCACTCATAACAGTGTGGTGCTCCTCGTCGATGGAGGCGCCGTTAAGCGCCTCCAGCAAATTATCCGGCGCCTCCAGTTAGACGGAGGTCACCGGTGTCGCAGTCTTGCCCTTCTTATGAAGGGGCCGCCTGCCGGACTCCAGAACCACTGAAGGTTCCGGTACGAAGTCCGGCCCTGCCCTTTGGGGTTTGATCCCCCTTGTGCCTGGAGTCCGGGAGGTTGCCTTGCGGTGCCGCCTGGACCTCCTCCTCCTGGCTGGCCCCCTTTCGGGACCCCACCTTGGCGTCATCCGCAGCACGAGGAGAGGAGGCAGCCGGTAGTGAAGTGCTATTCAAATCCGACGAAGCCAGGGAACTGCTCGTTCAAATGTCGAGCTCGTCCTTGGGCGGGCTGCAGGGTTATATTCGGCGTTAGGAGATTCTATACGACAAACAAAACGGCATGAGTTATTCTGGTATCCGGACACTTACGATGTCGCCAGGGGCTTAGCCCTCGGTGGCCACTCCTCTTCGCCGTCGTCGGCGTTGGTGGAGTAGTCCGGAGGAAGGGTCCTTCCCTTCTTGGACCCTCCGGCCTCCGCAGTTGGGGCGGCCTTCCTTTTCTTCTCTCCCCTCGCTGGGGGAGAGGCCTCTTTTTCCTCCTCCTCATCTTCGCGGGAGGAGTCCGCCTCGGAGTCATCGGACGATGAGTCCGACAACACCTGGCGCCGGGAACTCCTTCGAGTTCCCGTGGCCTTCTTCTTGGCCTTCTTCTCCGGCACCACGTGGGGTGCCGGAATCAGCAGCCCCGTCAATCGGGCATCCGCTGGGTCTTCTGGCAAGGGAGCCGGACAGTCAACCTGCCCGGACGTCTTCTGCCAGGCCTGTCAAAGGTAATGGAGTTTAGATCCCGCATAGAGTCAAACTGTGGAAAACAAGAGTCCCGTAAAGGGTAAAGTAGCTTACCTCGCTGGCTTGACGCTGCGAGCTGTATCCGCGATCTTCGGTAGCGGATGCAGGAGCCTCGGCGCCCTTGAACAGCACCTTCCAGGCATCTTCGTACGTAGTCTCGAAGAGCCTGCTCAAGGTTTGGTGCTGTGCCGGATCAAACTCCCACAAGCTGAAGGCCCATTGTTGGCACGGGAGGATCCGGCGGATGAGCATGACCTATACTACGTTGACAAGCTTGAGCTTCTTGTTCACTAGGCTTTGGACGCAGGATTGAAGTCCGGTCCCCTCTTCCAAATTACCCCACGTCAAGCCCGTCTCTTTCCAAGAGGTGAGCCGTGTAGGGAATCCAGATCGGAATTCGGGGGCCGCTGCCCATTTAGGGTCGCGCGGCTCGGTGATGTAGAACCACCCCGATTTCCACCCCTTTATGGTCTCCACGAAGGAGCCCTCGAGCCATAGGACGTTGGCCATCTTGCGCACCATGGCACCTCCGCACTCCTCTTGGCAGACGCCCACTACCTTCGGCTTGACATTGAAGTTCTTCAGCCATAAGCCGAAGTGGGGCTGGATGCAGAGGAAGGCCTCGCACACGACGATGAACGCCGAGATGTTGAGGATGAAATTCGGGGCCAGATCATGGAAATCCAGGCCGTAGTAGAACATGAGCCCCCGGACAAATGGGTGAAGTGGAAAACCTAGTCCGCGGAGGAAGTGGGGGAGGAACACCACCCTCTCATGGGGCCGGGGGATGGGGATAAGCTACCCTTGTCGGGGAGCCGATGCACGATGTTGCTGGATAAGTATCCGGCCTTCCGCAGCTTTTTGATGTGCCCCTCCGTGACGGATGATACCATCCACTTGCCTCCCCCTCCGGACATGGCTGGGGAAGGTTGAGGCGAGATGTGCAGACTTGGGCGCTGGAGCTCAAGTGCGCAGAAATGGATGAGCAAAGGAGGAAGAAGGCGTGTGTGAAAAAGTGGATCGTTATCCCCTTATATGGACGGACGAAGCTATGCGTCCCCACCAGCCTGGTAAAACTCGCTTATCTCCCAAGCGCCGTAATCAATGGCGCGGTTGGGTTACCCACGCCCGTATAGACGAGAATCCCGGAATAAGGGGACACGATCTCTGCTTTGACACGACGTGCCGAGGAAGCCGCCTCGCTAAACGCGCTGAGGTGGGATAGTAAAAACGATTCTAATAAAGGCTTGGTCGTGGTGTGATGTCACGCTGCGGAATACGTCAGCAGATTGAATTTGTGTAAATATTATTCTCTCTACGGTGGTATGTGGAACTTATTTTGCAGAGCCGGACACTATCCTTGTGTTCAAAATCTTCTATGAAGTATTCGGAGGAGGAAACCATCTTGCAATGCCGAAGACAATATGCGTGCTGGACTCGTCGTCATTGAAGCCTGGTTCAGGGGCTACTGAGGGAGTCCTGGATTAGGGGGTGCCCAGATAGCCGAACTATCACCTTTGGCCGGACTCCTGGACTATGAAGATACAAGATTGAAGACTTCGTCCCGTGTCCGGATGGGACTTTCCTTGGCGTGGAAGGCAAGCTTGGCGATACGGATATGTAGATCTCCTACCATTGCAACCGACTCTGTGTAACCCTAACCCTCTTCGTTGCCTATATAAACCTGAGGGTTTTAGTCCATAGGACGAACAACAATCATACCATAGGCTAGCTTCTAGGGTTTAGCCTCTCTGATCTCGTGGTAGATCTACTCTTGTACTACCCATATCATCAATATTAATCAAGCAGGAGTAGGGTTTTACCTCCGTCGAGAGGGCCCGAACCTGGGTAAAAACATCGTGTCCCTTGTCTCCTGTTACCATCCGCTTAGACTCACAGTTCGGGACCCCCTACCCGAGATCCGCCACTTTTGACACCGACAGGTGATGCTAAAGCTTGGTACAATACTCTTGCTCCTGGTTGTGTGCTTAGTCCCCGGGATATGATCTATTACTTCTCTAAAAAATATTTCCCTGCTCATAAGAAACAAGCCGCCTTGCAAGAAATATTTAACTTTGTGCAAACTGAAGAAGAAAGTCTCTTACAAGCTTGGGGGAGGCTTCTCCGATTGCTTAATGCTTTTCCTTATCATCCTCTTAAGAAAAATGAAATGCTTGATATCTTCTATAATGGACTAATTTATGCTACTAGGGACTTCCTAGATAGTTGTGCTGGTTGTGTTTTCAGGGAACGAACTATTTGGCAAGCTGAGGAATTATTGAATATCATATTGAAGAATTATGATGATTGGACTCCTCTTGAAACACCTATTAAACCCACTCTAAAGAAGAGGGGTACCTTATACCTCAGTCCTGAAGATATGCAAAAGAGGCAAAGAAAACTATGAAGGAAAAATGTATTAAGGCCGAGTATGTTAAAAATTGACCACCTATCGAAGAAATACATGGGCTTGAAGCACCGCCACCACCCAAGGTGGTAGAGGTAAAATCTTTAATGAAATTCAATGATAGTGATGATCCTCGTAATAAACATCCTAGTCAATGCCTTTATGAGTTTGATAATTATATTAGAAAGCATGATCACTTCAATGCAAATGTTATGAAACAATTGAAATTCTACTCTAATATGATTGTTCGCTTAAGTGACTTGTTATTTAGAATCTCAAACGATGTTAGAGGTGTAGGAAAGCATGCCTCTATGATTCAAACTCAATTGGAACAAGGTGCTAAATCTCAAAGAGAGTTACTCGATGAAATGGACAATAACATAAGTGACTTTGCTGTTAGAGTAGCAACTAGAGGAGGTAAAATGACTCAGGAACCACTTTATCCTGAGGGACACTCAAAGAGAATTGAACAACATTCACAAAGTAACAATACTACTACACCTAGTCCTTCTAGAAAGAAAAAAGAAGAAGAAAAATGATAAGACTTTGCCTACCTCTAGTGAACCTGAAATAGAAAAACCTCCTGATAATGAAAATGATAATGAAGTTTCTATCTCTGATGCTAAAACTCAATCTGGTAATGAGCACTCACCTTCTGATAATGAAAAGGATAATGATAAGGTTCATGAAAACACTCAACCTAATGATAAAGAACTAGTTAATGATGTTGAGAGAACCGGCTGTTGATCTTGATAACCCACAACCCAAGAGTAAAAGATATGATAAAAGAGACTTTGTTGCTAGAAAACATGGAAAGGAAAGAGAACCATGGGTTCAAAAGCCTACGCCCTTTCCACCTACGTCAACTAAAAAGAACGATGATGAAGAATTTAAACACTGTGCTGAAAAGATTAGGCCAGTCTTTTTGCGTACTCGCTTGACTGATATCTTGAAAATGCCTCCTTATGCAAAGTATATGAATGACATCATCACCAATAAGAGAAAAATATTGGAAGCTGAAATCTCCACTATGCTTGCTAATTACACTTTCAAAGATGGAGTACCTAAAAAACTTGGAGATCCGGGAATAGCAACTATACCTTGCTCCATCAAAAGAAATTATGTGAAAACTGCTTTATGTGGTTTGGGAGCTGGTGTTAGTGTTATTCCTTTCTCTTTATATAAAAGACTTGATTTGAATAAACTCACACCTACTGAAATATCATTGCAAATGGGTGATAAATCAACTGCCATACCTATCGGTATTTGTGAGGATGTGCCCGTTGTTGTTGCTAATGTTACTATTTTGACTGACTTCGTTATACTTGAGATGCCCGAGGATGAAAACATGTCGATTATCCATGGTAGACCTTTCTTGAATACCACAGGGGTTGTTATTGATTGCAATAAAAGCAAGGTCACTTTTCATATCAATGGTAATGTGCATACGGTGTACTTTCCGAAGAAACAATTCCAAGTGAATGGTATTGATGTTATTGAAAAATCACCGACAATCACTATTAGAAGTTTTCAACTACCTCTACCTACTGTAAAAAAATATGAAATGCTTATTGTTGGGGACATTCATATCCCCATTCAGGTAACTTAGTGATTTACAAAAGTTCTTCGGTTTCATGCTAATCAAAAGTGGTTGTTAATAAGACTTGATCAACCTTATTAATGGATCATTTTTGAGAGGTATGAAGTTGATGAATTTAGTAAGCACTACTGAGGGAGTCCTGGACTAGGGGGTGTCCGGATAGCCGAACTATCATCATTGGCCGGACTCCAAGACTATGAAGATACAAGATTGAAGACTTCATCCCGTGTCCGGATGGGACTTTCCTTGGCGTGGAAGGCAAGCTTGGCGATACGGATATGTGGATCTCCTACCATTGTAACCGACTCTGTGTAACCCTAGCCCTCTCCGGTGTCTATATAAACCGGAGGGTTTTAGTCCGTAGGACGAACAACAAACATACCATAGGCTAGCTTCTAGGGTTTAGCCTCCTTGATCTCGTGGTAGATCCACTCTTGTACTACCCATATCATCAATATCAATCAAGCAGGAGTAGGGTTTTACCTCCATCGAGAGGGCCCGAACCTGGGTAAAACATCGTGTCCCTTGTCTCCTGTTACCATCCGCCTAGACGCACAGTTCGGGACCCCCTACCCGAGATCCGCCGGTTTTGACACCGACATTGGTGCTTTCATTGAGAGTTCCTCTGTGTCGTCGGTCATAGGCCCGATGGCTCCTTCGATCATCAACAACGACGCAGTCCAGGGGGAGACTTTTCTCCCCGGACAGATCTTCGTATTCGGCGGCTTTGCACTGCGGGCCAATTTGCTTGGCCATCTAGAGCAGATCGAAAGCTACGCCCCTGGCCATCAGGTCAGATTTGGAAGTTTGAATTATATGGCCGACATCCACGGAGACTTGATCTTCGACGGATTCGAGCCACAGCCGAGCATGCCGCACTATCACGATGGGCATGATTTAGCTCTGCTGCCGGATAGTGCCCTACAGGCCGCACGAGAGTCCGCTCCGATCCTTAACTCGGAGTCGACTGCGCCGATCGAGGATGGGTGGCTAGACACCGCCTCGGGGGCTGCTACCTCTACGGCGATGGAGCCGAATACCGACCCTGTCCCTTGCGAAGCTCGTGACTCCGAGGTGCCGGACTCCTCGCCGGACTCCGAACCTCCCGCGCCCCTACCAATCGAATCCGATTGGGTGCCGATCATGGAGTTCACCGCTGCGGACATCTTTCAGCACTCGCCTTTTGGCGACATCCTGAATTCGCTGAAGTATCTCTGTTTATCAGGAGAGCCCTGGCCGGATCACGGTCAGGAGGTTGGGATGTGGACGACGAAGAAATTCAAAGCCCACCCACCACCCACTTTGTAGCCACTGTCAACGACCTAACCGACATGCTAGACTTCGACTCAGAAGACATCGACGGTATGGACGACGATGCCGGAGACGACCAAGAACTAGCGCCTACAGGGCACTGGAAAGCCACCTCGTCATACGACATATACATGGTGGACATCCCAAAGGATGGGAATGGCGATGAAACAGCGGAGGAAGACCCCTCCAAGAAACATCCTAAGCGTCAGCGTCGGCGGCGCCGCTCTAAATCCCGCCACAGCAAGAATGGAGATTCCGGCACCGGAGACAATAACACCCCGGACAGTGCCGAAGACAACCCCCTCCAGCAAGATTCAACACAGGAGGATGGAGAAGCCAGCCCTCATGAGAGAGCGGCAGACAAAGAGGTAGAGGACGATATTTACATGCCTCCCTCCGGAGACGAGGCAAGCCTCGACGACGACGAATTCGTCGTGCCGGAGGATCCCGTCGAACAAGAGCGTTTTAAACGCAGGCTCATGGCCACGGCAAGCAGCCTCAAGAAAAAGCAGCAATAGCTTAGAGTTGATCGAGATTTGCTAGCCGACAGATGGACCGAAGTCCTTGCGGCCGAAGAGTACGAACACGAACGCCCCTCCAAAAGCTACCCCAAACGCAAGCTGCTGCCCCGATTAGAGGAGGAAGCATATAAAACTAAATCACCAGCGCACAATACGGCCGACCGGCCACCTCATGGCCGCGACAGAGAGGCCTCTAGGCCCTCCACTAAAGTCGTACCCCGGCATCGCTCGAAAAGTACAAAGCCACGGGGGAATGCGCCAGACTTGCGAGACATATTGGAGGATAAGGCAAGGCAATCAAGATCAATCTACGGATCACGTGGGCACCCCATGATTCACGACGACAAACATCGCGCTGGATACAGCAATTCCGGCCGGGCCGAACACAATAGACAAAGCTCGATTGAGCTATGTCGTGATATAGCCCAATATAGAGGTGCCGCACACCCACTATGCTTCACAGATGAAGTAATGGATCATCAAATCCCTGAAGGGTTCAAACCCGTGAACATTGAATCCTACGATGGCACAACAGACCCCACGGTTAGGATCGAAGACTATCTCCTTCATAGACACATGGCCCGCGGTGATGATCTTCACGCCATCAAATACCTCCCACTCAAGCTTAAAGGACCAGCTCGGCATTGGCTTAACAGCTTGCCAGCAGAATCAATTGGGTGTTGGGAGGACCTGGAAGCCGCATTCCTTGATAACTTCCAGGGCACATATGTGCGACCACCAGACGCTGATGACCTAAGCCACATAATTCAACAGCCAGACGAGTCGGCCAGACAATTCTGGACTCGATTCTTAACCAAGAAAAATCAAATCGTCGACTGTCCGGATGCAGAGGCCCTTGCAGCCTTCAAACATAACATCCGCGACGAGTGGCTGGCCCGGCACCTAGGATAGGAAAAGCCGAAATCCGTGGCAGCCCTCACATCACTCATGACCCGCTTCTGTGCGGGAGAGGACAGCTGGCTAGCCCGCAATAACAACCTCACCAAAAATTCTGGTAGTCCAGATACCAAGGACAGCAATGGCAGGTCACGTCACAATAAGCACAAACGCCGCATTAACGGCAATAATACTGAAGATACAGTAGTCAATGCCGGATTCAGAGGCTCTAAACCCGGTCAGCGGAAAAAGCCATTCAAAAGAACTACTCCGGGCCCATCCAATTTGGACCGGATACTCGACCGCTCATGCCAGATACACGGCACCCCCGAAAAGCCAGCTAATCACACCAACAGGGATTGTTGGGTATTCAAGCAGGCAGGCAAGTTAATTGCCGAAAACAATGACAAGGGGCTGCATAGCGATGACGAGGAAGAGACCCGGCCGCCGAACAACAGAGGACAGAAGGGTTTCCCCCCACAAGTGCGGACGGTGAACATGATATATGCAACCCACATACCCAAAAGGGAGCGGAAGCGTGCGCTCAGGGACGCATACGCGATGGAGCCAGTCGCCCCAAAGTTCAATCCATGGTCCTCCTGCCCGATCACTTTTGATCGAAGGGACCACCCCACGGTGGATTCGCCGCATTGGTTCTAGACCCAATCGTCGACGGATTTCACCTCACTAGAGTCCTGATGGACGGCGGCAGTAGCCTGAACCTGCTTTATCAGGATACAGTGTGCAAGATGGGCATAGACCCCTCAAGGATTAAACCCACAAAGACGACCTTCAAAGGCATCATACCAGGTGTAGAGGCCAACTGTACAGGCTCAGTTACACTTGAAGTGGTCTTCGGATCCCCGGATAACTTCCGAAGCGAGGAGTTAATCTTCGACATAGTACCGTTCCGCAGCGGCTATCATGCACTGCTCGGACGAACCACATTTGCAAAGTTCAATGCGGTGCCGCACTAGCATACCTCAAGCTCAAGATGCCAAGCCCTCGAGGAGTCATCACGGTCAACGGAAACACTAAACGCTCTCTCCGAACGGAGGAGCATACGGCGGCTCTCGCGGCGGAAGTGCAGAGCAGCCTCTTAAGGCAATTCTCGAGTCCAGCCGTTAAGCGACCGGACACCGTCAAGCGCGCCTGGAGTAACCTACAACAAGACCACCTGGCACGTTCCGAGCACGCGTAGCAATGCGGCCCCAACCCCAGCCCTCGCAAAGTTGCAAGACCAGTACTACGCGTACATCACTATGCTCTGGAGATAACATGGGCATAGGGGGAGGGGCACGACCACGGCAGGCCCAGAGTGTGGCTCAACCACACCAGGGGCTCCCAAATGTGTCATACTTTTTCCTTTTTTTCTCTTATCCTCAGGACTCCATTTACCAGAAGCCCTGCCCGGCAGCAGACCCGCCGAACTCACGATACAATAGCCAGGGAAGCAAAAAAGCTATGACGAGTATCCAGGTGGTCTCCATTACGAGCATTATACCTGTTAAATAGTCTCACCCCTTGCTTATCGCACTATTTGTATCATTCTGCATTCATGGTAGTATTTTTTGAATAAACAATGCATCGCTTTTTGCCTACCATTGCATTCCTTTTTTATACATATGTTCACTTATGACATGTTGCATCCGTACACTTTGGTACGGCTAAATACACCAGGGGCTTAAGTTCCCCATGTTATGGTGTGATAAGTCCGAACACTTTCACAAGTGCGGCACCCCGAACTTATAGCATTATATGCATCGGCTCCGAATCATGTCTTGGGTCAATAGTTGGGTTTGCCCGGCTCCCATGTTTTGGTACCTTACGTTCCGTTCTATCGGCTAAGGTAGCACTGGGAGAACCACTGCGATTGTGCCCCAGTTGAGCTGGGTGAGCACCTCAGTGGAGAAAGCTAAAACTGACCGTCATGATAAGGCGAGAGCCGGTCGCTGTTCGAGAGGTTTTTTCGAGTCCCTAAAGACTTATGCCGCTTAGAGCGAAGAACCGGCTTTGTCCGGCCCAAGCATGGATAGCGCCCCAAATTCGGCCTTCCGAACACTAGGGGCTTCGCCGAAATTTAAAATTATAGAATTCTATGGCTAAGTGAGAGTGTTCAAGCACTATAAGTCCGGTTGCCTCGTTCGCTGTGTTGAGAGCCTCCCTAGAAGGACCCAAAAATGGGAACAAGAGCGCTCAAGTTTATCCCGAACACCCCAGCAGTCGTGGCATGGGGGCTGAAGCCAACGAGTTGCCATCTCTCAGATTTGATAAACGGCCGCACAGAAGGTAATATTTTAAATTAACAAGCGTTGCTTAGCGCATATGAACAAAGTTTTCAGCGCATAGGATAACAAAATGCGAGTCTACTAAAAAATTACATCTTTGGAGCATTCACCTGCAATAATGTGGGCACCCTTCAGGACACCCTTATTATACATCTCGGGCGTGCGATACTCCTTGCCCGGCGGTGGCGCGTTCGTCACAAGCTTCTCGGCGTCCATCCTACCCTAGTGCACCTTAGCGCGGGCAAGGGCCCGACGGGCACCTTCAATGCAGGCGGAATGCTTGATGACGTCGACCCACGGACAGGCGTCCACCAGCCGCTGCACTAGAGCGAAGTAGCTCCCAGGCATGGCCTCTTTGGACCACAGCCGAACTATGAGGCCCTTCATGGCCTGTTCGGCCACCATGTGGAGCTCGACCAGCTGCTTCAGCTGGTCGCTCAGGGGCACCGGATGTCCGGCCTCAGCATACTGAGACCAGAACACCTTCTCTGTCGAGCTCCCCTCCTCGGCTCTGTAGAAAGCGGTAGCATCGGACACACTACAGGGCAGATCTGCGAACGCTCCTGGAGAGCTCCGAATTCGGGTAAGTAACAGGTAATTCACTTTTACATGCTTGCTTTGCATGAAGAATGCCTTACCCGCCACTATCTTCTTTACTGCCTCAATCTCCTGGAGGGCCTTTTGGGCTTCGGCCTTAGCGGCTTTGGCACTCTCAAGAGCCGACGCAAGCTCGGACTCTCGAGTCTTCGAGTCACGCTCCAAAGTCTCGTGTTTTTCCACGAGAGCCTGGAGCTCTTGCCGCACCTCCGCCACCCGCGCCTCCTGCTTCTCTCGCTCGGCGCGTTCCGTGGCCGCATTGCGTTCGGCCGCGGACACCGGCTCCTTCAGGGTCGCCACCTCGTTCGTAGCCCCTGGAGTACCCACGTTATTCTTGTCATTTTTTCTTGCAACCAAATCATTTTCTATAAGGTACAACTTTAATAAGGTGTTACTCACCTTGCTTGTCCTCGAGCTGCTTCTTGGCACGGCCGAGCTCGATCTCGGGCCGCTCTAGGCTCTGCTTCAAGGAATTGACCTCCGCAGTCAGTGCGGCAGAGGTCAGCAGTGCAGCCTGCATTCCCACATTGACATATTTTTGTTAGAATCCTGCGTATATCTTTTTAGATACTTAGTCCGGCTTTTCTTTCCGAACACCGAACCGAGCATCAGGGGCTACTGTCTATGCAGTACTATCTTACGTATCTTAAAAATTCTTACCTCAAAGCCTGTTAGAAGGCTGGTGCAGGCTTCGGTCAGCCCGCTTTTGGCGAGCTGAACCTTCTGAATCACCGCACTCATCACAGTGCGGTGTTCCTCGTCGATGGAAGCGCCGTTGAGCACCTACAACAAGATATCCGGCGCCTCCGGTTGGACGGAGGCCGCCGGTGTCACATTCTTGCCCTTCTTACGGAGGGGCCGCCCGCCGGACTCCGGAACCACCAAAGGTTCCGGTGCGGAGCCCGGTCCAAAGTCCGCGAGGTTGCCCTGCGGCACCTCCGGGGCCTCCTCCTCCTAGTGGGTCCCCTTCTGGGATCCCACCTCGGCGTCGTCAGCGTCACGGGGGAGGAGGCGGTCGGAAGTGAAGCGCTCGACGAAGCGGGGAGATCGTCCTTGGGCGGACTACAGGGTTGTATGCGGCGTTAGAAGACACTATGCGACAAAAAGGAAAATTATGAGTTATTCAGGAGTCCGGACACTTACGATCTCGCCAGGGGCTTGGCCCTTGAGGGCCATTCCTCGTCGCCGTCATCGGCGTTGGTGGAACAGTCCGGGGGAAGGGTCCTTCCCTTCTTGGACCCTTCGGCCTCCCCCGTTGGGGAAGCCTTCCTCTTCTTCTCTCCCCCCGCTGGGGGAGAGGCCTCTTTCTTCTCCTCCTCGCCTTCGTCGGAGGAGTCCGCCTTGGAGTCATCGGACGATGAATCCGATAACACCTGGCGCCGGGAACTCCTCCGGGTTCCCGTGGCCTTCTTCTTGGCCTTCTTCTCCGGCACCACGTAAGGCGCCGGGACCAGCAGCCCTGTCAAACGGGCATCCGCTGGGTCTTCTAGAAGGGGAGCCGGACAGTTAACCTATCCAGACGTTCTCTGCCAGGCTTGTTAAAGGTATTGGGAGTTTAGATCCCACATAGAGTCAAACTATGGAAAGCAAGTGTCCCGTAAAGGATAATATAGCTTACCTCGCCAGCCGGACGCTGCGAGCTGAACCCGCGATCTTCGGTAGCGGATGCGGGCGCCTCGGCGCCCTTGAACAACACCCTCCAGGCCTCTTCGTACGTAGTGTCGAAGAGCCCGCTCAAGGTCTGGTGCTGTGCCGGATCGAACTCCCATATGTTGAAATCCCGCTGTTGGCACGGGAGGATCCGGCGGATGAGCATGACTTGGACCATGTTGACAAGCTTGAGCTTCTTGTTCACCAAGGTTTGGAGACAGGATTGGAGTCCGGTCAGCTCCTTCGAATCGCCCCACAACAGGCATTTCTCTTTCCAAGAGGTGAGCCGTGTGGGGATGCCAGATCTGAATTCGGGGACCGCTGCCCATTCAGGGTCACGCGGCTCGGTGACATAGAACCACCCCGATTGCCACCCTTTGATGGTTTCCATGAAGGCGCCCTCGAGCCAGGTGACGTTTGGCATCTTGCCCACCATGGCGCCCCCACTACCATCGGCTTGACATTAAAGGTCTTTAGCCATAAGCCGAAGTGGGGTTGGATGCATAGGAAGGCCTTGCACACGACGATAAACGCTGAGATGTTGAGGATAAAATTCGGGGCCAGATCGTGGAAATCCAGGCCATAGTAGAACATGAGCCCCCGGACAAAGGGGTGGAGTGGGAAGCCCAGTCCGCGGAGGAAATGGAGAAGGAATACCACCCTCTCATGGGACCCGGGGGTGGGGATGAGCTGCCCCTCGTTGGGGAGCCGGTGCGCGATATCGCTGGACAAATATCCGGCCCTGCGCAGCTTCTTGATGTGCCCCTCCGTAACGGAGGAGGCCATCCACTTGCCTCCCGCTCTGGACATGGTTGGAGAAGGTTGAGTTGGGATGAGCGGACTTGGGCGCTGGAGCTCGAGTGCGCGGAGATGGATAAGCAAAGGAGGAAGAAGGCGTAGGTGAAAAGGTGGATCCTTATCCCCTATATATGAGCGGACAAAACTATGCGTCCCCACCAGCCCAGTGAAACTCGCTTATCTCCCAAGCGCCGTAATGAATGGCGCGGTTGGGTTACCCACGTCCGTATTGATGAGAATCCCGGAATATGGGGACACGATCTCTGCTTTGACAAGACGTGCGAAGGAAACCGCTTTGCTAAACGCGCTGAGGTGGAACAATAAAAACAATTCGAGTAAAGGCTTGGCCGTGGTGTGACGTCGTATCATGAAATACGTCAGCAGATCGAACTTGTGTAAATATTATTCTCTCTACGGTGTTATGTGGAATTTATTTTGCAGAGCCAGACACTATCCTGGTGTTCACAATCTTCTAAGAATTATTCGGAGGAGGAACCCGCCTTGCAATGCCGAAGACAATATGCGTGCCGGACTCATCGTCATTGAAGCCTGGTTCAGGGGCTACTGAGGGAGTCCTGGACTAGGGGGTGTCCGGATAGCCGAACTATCATCATTGGCCGGACTCCAAGACTATGAAGATACAAGATTGAAGACTTCGTCCCGTATCCGGATGGGACTTTCCTTGGCGTGGAAGGCAAGCTTGGCGATACGGATATGTAGATCTCCTACCATTGTAACCGACTCTGTGTAACCCTAGCCCTCTCCGGTGTCTATATAAACCGGAGGGTTTTAGTCCGTAGGACGAACAACAATCATACCATAGGCTAGCTTCTAGGGTTTAGCCTCCTTGATCTCGAGGTAGATCCACTCTTGTACTACCCATATCATCAATATCAATCAAGCAGGAGTAGGGTTTTACCTCCATCGAGAGGGCCCGAACCTGGGTAAAAACATCGTGTCCCTTGTCTCCTGTTACCATCCGCCTAGACGCACAGTTCGGGACCCCCTACCCGAGATCCGCCGGTTTTGACACCGACAACTACCTTCTGTCCCTACCTTTTGTTTTCTGTTTTTATTAGTTAATTAAAATAAAATGCCATGCTTTGTCTGTTTTCTGCTTTTTCCGTGCAATTAAAAATGACCCAAAAATTAAAGTCCTCAGAATGCTCTGAAAAACTTGTCGGCGTTCTGGAAACGGGGGTCCCCAGACTTGCCTGCCTGCGGCCTGCGGCGTGGCTCAAGGGAGGCCCAGCGCGGCCCATCTTCATCAACACAAGCTCAAGACCCTCGCGAGGAGCCAAGCCTCGTGGGGCGGATGACAGGGAGCTTCCTCAGGCACGGCCTCGTCAGGCTGGCTCACGAGGAGGCGGAGAGTTCAAGGCGGGGTACCTCGCGAGGTGCCCATGACGCAAGCCGTGACGACCAAGGGCGCCAGTCAGGCGCCAGCCCGCGCAATGTCCTCCTTTCCTCTTTGGTGCAAAGGGAGCCAGCGCAGGCGAGAGCATCAAGCAAAGGCATCCATTTCGGTGCAAGAAGACCAAGACCAGCCCAACGGCAGGGAAGAAGTCATTGTGGAGCCCAAGCAGGCGTCACCACTAGAGCCTTTGACAAGCGAGGACCAACTTTAGTCAGGATAAGTGTACCCGTTGTTCCCCTTCAAAATGGCCAATTGTTGGCGCCCTTCCCGCTCAATATTTGGGAACAGGCCTAGGGCCTTTGCCTATAAATAGGACTAGCCACCTCCAGGGTAGGGCATCCTGGATCCAAGAAGAGAGACCTAACCTAGCAATTGGGATCCTCACCAAGAAACCAGTAGATAGAGCGATTGAACTCCTCCTAGCAGTTCGTGGCACCAGCCAAGAATAGACCCTCGCAAGGCTGTTCTTCCTTGTATTGTTCATCATCAGCCCAAGAGGCAATCCACCACACCACACACTAGAGTAGGGTATTACACCACAATGGTGGCCTGAACCAGTATAAATCTTGTGCCTCTTGTGTTGTTCTGTTTGGTAGTTTAGATCCTAGCGATTCGGCGAGGAACAGGCAGGTAGAGGGTTGAATCTCCGCGCGCACCCCAGAGTTTGAACCTCAAGGGTCTGCCGGAACCCGAAATCCGACATTTGGCGCACTAGGTAGGGGTGCGCCGGAATTCGCCTTTCGTCGTCTTGTTCTTCTCCGACCACCGCATCCATGTCTGACGCCCGTCGGGCACCGTGCCGAGCGCCGAGTCGCCCTCGCTTCCCACGTTGCCCAGACGGCTCCCGTTGGCGGGCGCCCTCGTCGTTCCCCGTCACCTGCCGTCAACACCGCCACCGGCCCGGCGGGGAACGAACAGCAAGCGTCGTCCCAGCATCCATCCATGAGGCGGGACGGCCGCACTGCCAAACCCTCGCTCACCCCCGCTGGTTCTTCGTCACGCGCGCTCCGCGCAGCTATGGAGGCCCGAGCTGTGCTCATCGCGGCAAACGAGCTCCTGCGCTACCGCCCCATCGACGACGTCTATGAAGGGTGGTTCGACCGAGTCGCCGAACTCGTCCATGCCGCCGGGGGCTCCCCCGCGCCATCCTTCTCGCTACACCACGCCCCACCCTGCGCAGGCAATGAAGCTCCTGGGGTGCCTCAGCCACCTCCACCTCAAGAAGGCGCCCTGGCCCCAAGGCGCGCGGCCCCTGGGCGGAACCCGCTCCGTTAGGCGCCAGCGCGGCAAGAGCAGAGCTGCCAAGAAGTCCCTCACCCTCGAGAAGCTGCCCGAGCGCTCCCTGCTCCAGCACGTCAAGACCCTGCGCTGCTTCCAGCCGCGGTGCATGGGGACCCGCAGGACCAAGCTCTTCATCGCTCCAGGCCTCCTGTGGCCACGGCGGGCTGCCGCGCCTTCACCTCCGAGCTGCGCAGCGTCGCGTGGCCCGGCATGTTCAAGCCAGACCTGCCTCCTCGCTACGACGGCACGGCTGACCCCGCAGAGTTCCTCCAGCTCTACGAGTTGGGCATCGAGGCTGCTAACGGGGACGAAAAGGTCATGGCAAACTGGTTTCCCATGGTGCTCAAGGACGGAGCCCGCACCTGGCTCCTGAATCTGGCCCCAGGCACGATCTCCTCCTGGGACGAGATGCGGACAAGCTTCATCGCCAACTTCCAGGTTACCCGCGACCGGCCACCCGCGTGAGCGACATGCGCCGTATCAAGCAGCAACCAGGGGAAACCCTGCAGAAGTACATCCAGCGCTTCAACAGCGCGCGCCTCAAGATCCCCAGGGTGACGGAGGAGGCCATCATCTCAGCCTTCTCCGACGGTGTGGGCGACGTCAAGATGAAGGAGGAGCTGGCGATGCATGAAGACCTGTGCACCTCCTTGGAGCTGTTCAACTTGGCGACCAAGTGCGCCAGGGCTGAGGAGGGACGCCTCTCCCTCCTCGAGCTGCCTGTCGCGGATCCAGAAGAGAAGACGCCCAAGGCCAAGGATGTGAAGCGCAAGGGGGCTGCCGTACTCGCGGCAGAGCCAGACACCAAGCGGGGCAGAGATCAGCCCGAATCCTCCAAGGGCAGTCGGTACTGCGTGTACCACGACCTCCACACCCACAACACCAATGAATGCCAAGAGCTCCGGGCCGTGCGTGAAGGAAGGATCAGCAGACGTCTCGACCGCAGCGACCGAGGCTACGGCCGAGGAGGAGGAAGGAACGCAGGATGTTGGGAAGACCGCGGCCCGCGCCAAGGTTGGCGCGACCAACCTCGCGAGGATCGCTGGCAGGACCCACCTCGCGAGGGAGGCTGGAGGGATCAGCCTCGCGAGGATCGCCCGCAAGGGAACGCAGGCCTCCCTCCACTGCCGCCACAACCAAGGAGAAATGAAGACCGTCATCAGGACGAGGGGGCTGGGGGCTTCCAGGAACCACGTGCAATCGCTTGCATCCTGGGTGGAGCTCAAGCCCCAGCCTCTCAGCACATCTTCAAGCAGTTTGCCCGCAAAGTGAATGCAGTCCTCCCCAAGCTTGAGGCCACGCGCCCTCTCAGGTGGTCGGCATGTGCCATCACGATCAGCTCAAGTGCGCAGCCACAGCCGGAGTCCTCCCGATGCTTTGTTCCCCAATTATCAGCAACGTGCTGGTCACCAGGACCCTCATCAATGGCGGGGCAGGGCTCAACGTCCTGTCCGTGGAAACGTTCAACAATCTCCAAGTGCCCTACAGCCAACTTCAGCCAACCAAGCCTTTCTCCGGAGTCACCGACGGCTCCACGGTCCCGATTGGGCAGGTCCGCCTTCCTGTCACCTTCGGGGCACGCGACAACTACCGCACCGAGCTCATCGACTTCGACGTCGCCCACATTCACCTGCCATACAACGCCATCCTCGGGTACCCAGTGCTGGCCAAGTTCATGGCTGTAACCCGCCACGGCTACAACGTCCTCTAGATGTCAGGTAGTGGCGGAGTCATCACGGTGCCCTGCGAAGAGAGAGACGTAGTGTGCTCCCTGGAGCGAACTTTTCAGGCCGCATCGCTGGATGACCCGGACCGCGGAAGCAGGAGGCTTCCCGAGGCCGCCCCCAAGAAGAGGAAGACATCGACCGGCCGGCCCCTCAGGAGGCAGGCCCTTCAGGGCCCGCGCCTGCTCAGGGGGAACCTCCTTCCATCGCATAGGGAAGCGTGCCCGGTGCCCTCCTCAGGCAGGGCTCGGGGGCTCTCCCCTGGAGGGCCGCCGACCTCGCCATAGTCACGAGGGAGGCTCTTGGGCACCATGTGGAGGTGTGTTTCAAAGCACGCTTCCCACAAGAAGGAGCAAGGCAAGGAGGGCCAAACCCTCAGGAGTTCGTTAGCGAGGCCATTCAGGAGCTACAGGAGTCAAGAGTCATGAGAGGGAGCCGGCGCTTACCCGCTGTGGCCCCCCATCAAGGCGAGGATGGTGGGCTGCGCGTCTGCATCGACATACCGGGGCTCAACAGAGCCGCATCTCAGGAGTGCCTCTGGCCCTCGTGAGTGGGACGCTGCAAGGGTCCACCCCATAGCTACGTTCGCATGCCTTATGGCTTGCCGAACGCGGTTGCTGCGGACCAGCGCCTCATGAGAGCTATCCTGGAGGCTCAAGAGGTCAGGCGTTCCGCAGCCCTGGTGGAGATGGAGATGGCCCGCGAGGAGTCGCCAGCGCCTCCGGAGCCTCCTGAGGCCCCTGGGCCTAGGGGCTCGTGAGGATCGGCTCCCGCAGCCCACCGAGTCTGCTACACCAACACCCCTTCGTCCCCAACATCATCAGGGGACATCTTTCAAGTTTCATTTCCGGCTGGGAGCGCCCGCAGGGCCGCATTATTCCCAGGTCGCATGGGTCCGTCCCTGCGGCGTGTATCCCTTTTATTTCATGTTCTTAGCTTACCTTATTGGGGGCGCCCCTCGGGCTGCATCATCCCCAAGTCGCTCGGGCCTGACCCAGTGGCATGTACCCTTCTTGCGTTTATCTTAGGGCTATGCTTTCGACCCACCATGCTTGTTATTTGGTGCCTTTTCCCCTTGGGTGTCAGAATCTTGGGCGTTAAAGGGGGTGCCTGAGCATTGCGACTCAGGGCTCCTACCGGCTCTCCGGCCCTCACCCTCTGGTCTTGTCCATGGCATCGCGACCTGGCATGCCAGCGACGGCTGAGACCAGCCCGAGAGCCGGGACCCGAGGACGTAGAGTTTCAACATCTAACCCAGCTTGCGCGTTAAAGGGGGGGGTGCCTGACCATCGCGACTCAGGGCTCCTACCGGCTCTCCATCCCTCACCCTCTGGTCTTGTCCATGGCATCGCGACCTGGCATGCCAGCGACGGCTGAGACCAGCTCGAGAGCCGGGACCCGAGGACGTAGAGCACCGGCATCTGGCCAAATTTGCAGGAACACACTCCAAGATAAGGCCCAGAGCCTGTGAAGAAGGCAAATGCATGTGAAGCTCATCTTTTTGGAAAAGGCCCAGAGCCTGTGAAGAAGGTGAATGCCTGTGAAGCTCATCTTTTTGGAAAAGGCCCAGAGCCTGTGAAGAAGGCGAATGCCTATGAAGCTCATCTTTTTGGAAAAGGCCCAGAGCCTGTGAAGAGGGCCAATGCACGTGAAGCTTTCCTCCCTGAAGAAAGGCCCGGAGCCTGTGAAGAAGGCCAACGCCTGTGAAGCTTGCCGCATGTGACACTCTCACGTAATAATGAGTTGGGGCTGTACACGCCCCGGAGTCTCAGGGGTGCCGGCCTCAGGCCCTGGGGCTCCCTCCCACGCCCAGTGGCAGCACTTAGCTCCACGCTGGTGAGAAGATGTCGAAGACTAGACTAGGTGCCGGACGCGGCTTTTTCATTTGCTTTCTGCAGTTGGCTAGTTCATTCTCATTTGGAGTTTTATTGAAACTATCGCCGCCCTTTTGACCTGTGGTCTTTCGACTCTTTCGCTCTCCTGCCTCGATTTCTCTTGCGCGGGGGCTCGCGAGGTGGAAGCCACGGGAGCCCTCGCGAGTGTTCCTACCCCTATCGCTCAAGTTTTCACGGCCCAGGTCCACTACAGGAGTGCCCCTCCAGACCATGCCTCACGGGCACCACGACACGAATACAGGGCCTGGGTCGGTCGCCCCCGCGGCTGAGACTGGAGATTACTTACGAATGGGCATGCTGCAGAAAGGAACAATACCGGAGTAACAGAAATAGTACGATGATTGACAACGTTAACCCAAACATGCCCCCACGGGGCAACACATTGTTGTATTTTTGCGCATGAGAAAAGAAAGGAAAAAACAAAAGCAGGCGAAGCTCGTCCCGCGCCGGCCCTCATGGAAGACTCGAGCCGCCTCCGGAGCTCAGGCGGACTCCCTCTCGCGCTTCACTGGGGCGCGAGAGCGGGCAGACCCGCTGCCGCCCTCCAAGCAGGCGCGACGCCGTGGAGGCTGACAGCGGCCGCTGCTAGAAGGGTTGCTACCCAAAGAAGAGCTGGTGAAGCTTGAGGAGTCACAGGCGCCGCCAACCGCCCGCGCGCTGTCCTCTCCGTCCTCGCCGGGGCTGAGTCCCCGGCCACGGTCGTCATCTTCAGGGCAGCACCCTGCACGGCGACCATCTTCCCCAAACACCCTCACGTAGAGGGTGGCGTCGCCATCGAACTTGAAGTGTAGAGAGCACGGGCGGCGGAGACCACGCGCGCAAGCAAACATCTGCCAGCCGCGGGTCAGGGCCAGGCTCCCGGAAGGGGAGACCTCCAGCGAAGCCCACGAAGCCCGGCTGCAGCAGCCATCTGCCTAGAGCCAGAGGCCACCCAAGGTGCCAGCTGGGAGCTCACCTAGGAGGAAGCGAGGGAGCTGAAGCCGGGCGCCGGATGGCTCCACCGCCCACACAATGAACTCCGGCAGCACCTCCGCGGTATGGAGGTGCGGCCTCGGGGGTCGCACGGCGGAACACGCCCGCCGACCATGGCCAGCCGCTCATCATCGTGCAGAGAGCCACCTCCGCGACCGCGGGGGGCCGCCGTGGAGGTCACAGGATGTTTGCGAGGGCGACCTCGACCGCGCTTGGGCGGGGGAGAGGTAGACTCGACCTGGCGGGCCTTTCCTTTCTCTGCGACCGAGAACTTCCTTGGTGGAGCCATGAAGAAGGAGAAGCAAGAGGGGATAGGCTGGAAGGGCGTGCGCCGTTCCATACTTATAGCTGACGAAGGCCAACCGTCGACCTCCATGATCGCAGGTAATCATGACCCGCTTTGCATGCAGGGACTTGTCGAGTCCGTGCGGTTACCAAGGCGTCGTGGGGAAGCGGAGGCGCCCACGTCCAATCAACCGCCATGCGGCACCCAAGGCCGTAGGCTGTTAGGGCCCGCGACGCTTCGCACTTGCCCTTTCGCATCTCTGCTCGGCCAAGTCCGGGCGCGCTGTGGGCCCGGGGGCTACTGTCGGCGTTCTGGGAACGGGGGTCCCCAGACTTGCCCTCCTGCGACCTGCGGCGTGGCTTAAGGGAGGCCCAGCGCGGCCCATCTTAATCAACACAAGCTCAAGACCCTCACGAGGAGCCAAGCCTCGCGAGGCGGACGACAGGGAGCTTCCTCAGGCACGGCCTCGTCAGGCTGGCTCACGAGGAGGCGGAGAGTTCAAGGCGGGGTACCTCGCGAGGTGCCCATGACGCAAGCTGTGACGACCAAGGGCGCCAGTCGGGCGCTAGCCCGCGCAGTGTCCTACTTTCCTCTTTGGTGCAAAGGGAGCCAGCGCAGGCGAGAGCATCAAGCAAAGGCATCCATTACGGTGCAACAAGACCAAGACCAGCCCAACGGCAGGGAAGAAGTCATTGTGGAGCCCAAGCAGGCGCCACCACCAGAGCTTTTGACAGGCGAGGACCAACTTTAGTCAGGATAAGTGTACCCGCTGTTCCCCTTCAAAATGGCCAATTGTTGGCGCCCTTCCCGCTCAATATTTGGGAAGAGGCCTAGGGCCTTTGCCTATAAATAGGACTAGCCACCCCCAGGGTAGGGCATCCTGGATCCAAGAAGAGAGACCTAACCTAGCAATTGGGATCCTCACCAAGAATCCAGTAGATAGAGCGATTGAACTCCTCCTAGCAGTTCGTGGCACCAGCCAAGAACAGACCCTCGCGAGGCTGTTCTTCCTTGTATTGTTCATCATCAGCCCAAGAGGCAATCCACCACACCACACACTGGAGTAGGGTATTGCACCACAATGGTGGCCTGAACCAGTATAAATCTTGTGCCTCTTGTGTTGTTCTGTTTGGTAGTTTAGATCCTAGCGATTCAGCGAGGAATAGGCAGGCAGAGGGTTGAATCTCCGCGCGCACCCCAGAGTTCGAACCTCAAGGGTCTACTGGAACCCGAAATCCGACAAACCTGATACGATTTGTTTCTGAATATTTATGAATTTCTGGTGCAAATAATATCAGAGGTATGTGCACCAAGTGCGCACAACCCACCTGGGCGCGCCAGGACCCCCAGGCGCACCCTAGTGGGTGCTGCCCACCTGGTGGACCCCTCACTTACTTCTTCCTCCCACACCACTCCATTCACAAAGAAAGAAATAACTACCACTCTCTCTCTCTCTCGTGTTCTTGCTCCCAAACCGCAGATTTTGATCTATTTGCCCGAAGCTCCGTTTTCAAAACTGTTTCGGTGATTTGTCGCTTGGTATGTGACTCCACCATGTGTCCAATTAGTTAGTGTTTTAGTGGTTTATATTTAGAATAATTAGCCACTCTCGGTGCTACTGTAGATCAACTTGCATGTTGAATTCTTAGAGTTCTAAGTAGTTTGAATGCTTGCCATGGCCTCTATACATCCCTATGAGTAGTTGCTATCAATTTTGTGAAGTTTTGTTAATAATTTTTTCATGACCAAAATTTTTCACAAAATTGTATGCGAACATTATGAGCTTCTTTGGAAGGAGCTCTTTGAGGAGGAGACCCTCGGAGGCATCCTCTAGCAGCAGCTCTTTTTGTCGGTCCTATGCTTATGGCCATGCAACGATTACAAGGTGAGAGTTGGTATTAAGCAGGAATTTGAGAAATTAGTTCACAATGCCAAGCTCGGTCCCTACATTTCAGATAAGTGCGACCAACGTCCTCACTGAATTATTTGTCAAAGAATTGTAATTCTTTCCTAGTGGGTCTAGCGTGTCTTTTAAACTTTATGATAATCCATTTACCATTTCTCTAGAAAGGTTTGCTCACCTCTGCAAAATCCCATTCTGGGGTTCGCTCGATGAGCCACCTAGGTCCGAGTTTGAAGCATTCTTGACTAGTCTTTGCTTTGGTGAAACTAGGGGAGTGGCACACCATAGAATAAAGAGCATACATTTTCCTGCAATTCAATACTTTGCATTATTTAATGGAAAATGCATATTAGGCAGGCAAGACTGTAGTATGCTTTGTGCTCCAGACTTGAGCCTCATACGCGCCGCTCTCATCGGTGAAAGGAGTTACAATCTTGCAGCGATTGTTACACGCAAACTGCAGCATAACGCTAACAGTGGCTATTTCTATGGCGGAATTTATGCCATGCGTTTAGCACGAGAGCTGGGTGTTTCACCTTTGCCCTTTGACCCTATCCTACACACATAGTATTTAGACTTTGATGCTTTAAAAAGTCATAAGATCCCCAAGGGAAAAATTAATGACTTCACTTACAATCTGTTGTTTAACCAAACTTCTGTCGTGCACGCATATTTGCCTGCGCCTGCTCTTTTTGACAATCACAGCAAAGGAAGATATTTTGTTCTTGAGAGCGAGGCTCGAGCTCACAATGCAGCGGTGGAGGCACCACGACGGGCTTAGGCATCAGCACCGAGGGCCTCCGTGAGCTACCACGCCAACTACCATCCAGGCTACTGACTGATTACCAAGTTAGGCCAAAAGCCTAAGCTTGGGGGAGTACGTATTCCCACCGACATTACATTCATGTTCACACATTTCATTCCAGTTGTCGATGTCCACACTTTTTCATTGTATCATCCATGCTTAAATTATTTTTCTCGCTTTCTTCTTGTGTGTTTAAAAAACTTTGAGAAAATCCAAAAATATGTTTCTTGCTTCTTATTGATTTTTCCTTCTAGTTTAAATTGTTGTAGTACTAAAAAGAAAACCCAAAAAGATTTCCTTGTTCTTCTTTTGCTTGTTGGGAGCTTTCCCGTGTAAATAGTTTTTCCCGTTTTCTTTTCCCGTTTGCTTGCTTGCTTTTAAAAAACCAAAAACTCCAAAAATATTTTAGTGTGTTTTTCTGAATTTCTTTTTCTTTTATCGAGTCTTACCAAGGAGAAGACCACGATGAAAATGTTGAGTGGCTCTCATTTGCATTATTATTGATCTAACAAAGAGCCCATATTACCTTGTCTTCTCCTCTTGAATAAAATGTTTGCAGATTCTAGCTTAGTCCATGACACTCTTGCACTATTATTATTTCAAATCGTTTGGTCGTGCAAGTGAAAGGAAATAATGACGATATTAGATGAACTGGCCGTGGCAGAGAGAAACGGGTATGAACTCGACTTGTTCTGTTCTTGTAAATATGTTTAACCTAGTATCCATGCTTCAGCCTATTATGATCAAACATGTTTGCAATGACAATTAGAGATTATAGTTTCTCATGCCATGCATAAGTAGCTAGGAGTGAATAATGACTTATCTTGGATATCAACACTATGCTAAAATGATTGTGATGTAGTATGATGATATGGTATCCTCCTCTGAATGTTCAAGTGGCTTGACTTGGCACATGTTTATGCATGTAATCGAATCAAAACCAACACAGCCTCTATGATATTTATGTTCATGGTGTTCATATCCTACAGATGCTAGTATCCAATGTTACTTATGCATAATGCATGTTCATGACCGTTGTTGCTCTCAAGCTGTCCGCTTCTCAACCTATTTGCTAGCCTTCGCCAGTACTAAGTGGGAACTCTGCTTGTACATCCAAAAACCTGAAACCCAAATTATTCCAGATGAGTCCACCATACCAACCTATATGCGATATTACCCTGCCGTCCTAAGTAAATTTTCATGCGCCACCTCTAAAAACTTCAAATAAATATCCTTTTTGTGTGCTTGGATCGTTCATGGAACGATAGGAGGTGGTCGATATCTTCCATGCTAAGCGGGTTATTCTCAGGTTAAGTGTTTATTCACTCGCCATTGCACGAGAAAAGGGCGGTAATGGGGATGCCCAGTCCCAAACTGCAAAAGAAAAGAGCTTACAAATAATCAAACAAAATCTCCCAATGGAGTTATAACCTTTACATTTCTTCTTGGGAACCGCAACTAGCGTGCTTAGCATGGATTAACTGATGGTCGTGAAGTGAATGAGAATGGTGCATGTATCAAAATATCATTTACCTCTGTTTTAAAAATTTGAGCTCTAGCACCTCTGCAAATCACTGCTTCCCTCTATGAAGGGACTATCAATTTACTTTTATGTTATGTCATCACCTTCTCAAATAAGCGCCAGAACCTGATAGCACTGCTGTCATGCTGATGCATTGTGTATAGCTAATGTTGGGTGCATCATGACTGGATCTTTTCTACCATGAATTACAATGTTTAGTCGCTGCTTGAACTTTGGGGGTGCTTTGCATTTATGTTTTGCGGTCTCAGAAAGGGCTAGCGAGATACCACTATTGTCATATTCTATCATGGTTGTTTCGACAACGTGTTGCTATTTGAGATATCTTATTATTGCTCTCTAGTTGATTATGTCATTGATGTGAGTTAATATAATTTTTAAGAGTTATTGTCGACATGGTTAGTTATAATCCTTGCTGAAAACCTAGGTGACGTTTAAGCTTATTTATGAAACAAGAGCAAAAGAGTTCGTAAAAGTTTTTCTTTTTCAGTTTCAGTTTATCAACTGAATTGCTTGAGGACAAGCAAAGGTTTAAGCTTGGGGGAGTTGATACGTCTCCAATGTATCTACTTTTCCTAATGTTTTCTCTCTTGTTTTGGACTCTAATTTGCATGATTTGAATGAAACTAACCCCGGACTGATGATGTTTTTAGCAGAACTGCCATGGTGTTATTTTTGTGCAGAAATAAAAGTTCTCAGAATGGAACGAAACTTTGCGAGGATTTTTTATATCAAATAAGAGAATTTCTGGAGCCAGGATGGACCTGAGGGGGCACCTGGGTGGGCACAACCCACCAGGGCACGCCAGCCCCCCAGGCGCGCCCGGGTGGGTGCTGCCCACCTAGTTGCCCCGCTGACCCTCAAACCGATGCTATAAAATCCCATATTTCTAGAAAAAAATTAGGGAGAAAGATTTATCATGTTTCTCGAGACGGAGCTGCTGTCGTCTCCTGTTCTTCATCGGGAGGCTAGATCTAGAGTCCGTTTGGGGCTCCGGAGAGGGGCAAGGAGTTGTTGCGCCCACTCTCCCCTGGAACTGTTTATGCCTTTTGTTAATATAATGTCGCTAGTAAAATTCAGAAATGCCTATCTCAGAATTAACGATTGAAGAGTTCAAAACTGGAACACTTGTTAGGGATCGGCGGGAGTACCATTTCTGTTAGGGATCGGTCGGAGTACATGTTTAAGAAATGTATTGTTGAGATAATGTCTCTGTTAATATATCAGTTACAGTGTTTTACAAATCGTACTATCATACTTTGTAGTTCTTTCTACATGTTTAACCAAGGTATTGTTAAGATAATGACTCTCTTAATATGAATCAGTCGCATTGTTTTAGCAATGGTACTTTTCTGCTTTGTCGTTTTTATTCATGTTGAAACAAGGCATTGGTAAGATAATGTCTCAGTTAATATGAATGGATCACACTGTTTGAGAATTGCTACTCTCCTGCTTTGTGTCCCATTAAGATAAGGTACATGTTTTTTCTTCTAGGAGTATAAGTCATCAATCGTTATTTCTCAGTAATTGTTTCCCTTATACCTATTGTTGGATACAAGGATATCAAGGGGTTGTTTGGTTCTTGCCTATGTGAGCCTTGCCAATCAGTTTTCTTTCGACTTCGATTTTAGTTGAACTGCACAAAAGGAGCCAATGTATTTAAGGCAAATTGTTGCATTATTGGGCCCAGTTGGTCTTTCCACTTTGCAGAAAGAAGAAGTCACTGTTTGCGCTACATTACACAAGCAATGATCGAGAAGCTTTACAGAGTATTAGTAGACGATGGTGACATGACTAGTCTGCTGAGAGCATTGGCAACTCAACAACACGTGGAGTGCAATATTCTCTCCACAAGTAAAGGTATGACCAGGTCAGTTGTCAAGGCAACTGTAACAAACAAGGTCAGTATCGGCCATCATCCACATGTTCAAGGGAAAGAACTGTGTCCAGCAGAATACTACCTTTAAGAAGGGTAAGAATTACGACAAAAAGAGAAATGGCTGCTTTACTTGTGGTTCAGAGGAACACTGGGCAAACAAGTGCCCAAACAAGTACAGAAAGCCAGGACAGGACTCCAAGTCTGTCAATGTCATTCTAAGCAACAATGATGGGGCATCTGGGTATGGTAATCTGTTTAACGTACTTTCAGTTTGTCAGTCCATCGATTGGTGGGTTGACACTGGGGCCAATATTCATGTGTGTGCTGATGTGTCTTTGTTTTCTTGCATCATATAAATACGAAATCCACAAGGATGCCCAACTTGATTTTAGTGGAATTGCACAAAATGTTCAGATGGTTTGTGTCCTCCATAATACTTCACGATGCACAATACATCAAATGGTTCTCTAATCATTCGTCGTCACCTTGAGCCACCGGACTATCAGATGACAAACCCTGCCCATTCCACAATCATAGGCATTAAATATTTTGAATGGGAAAAGCTTGTCAAAGTTTAATCATTGATGTTGGCAAGAAGACATTAGTTTAATATATTGGAATTGGAAAACCTTGTCAAATTTTGCTCACTGATGTAAGCCAGAACACATGCATTTGATGTTTTTGAGTGGGACGCCCTTTGCTGTGAGCAGCGTCAATCGTTTTTTCCTATTCCTGTGTTCACTTTAGAAGTAAATATTTACTCTGCTGAGATGCATAGTCACATGAATGTTGACTTATGTAAGGTATTTTAAGAGTTTGTTCTGAATGGTGTCTATGTAATACGAGGCCTTGTGAGTTTGATTGCAAACTTGAGCTTGGAATGTTGTGGCATGCGGCATCATGAGCTGTTCACCGTGCCTCCTGAGAATAATGCTTCATATTGGTTTGCATGTTGATCTAATGCCAGTGATTTGCATGTTAAGAAGATCATCCTCTTCTGTTGTTTCTGTGCTTAAGAAGTTCATCGTCTTATGTTTCATTCATAGCTTGTACAACAACTCGGGTAGGTCAGAGGTGAAACCATATGATCTTCTGACCAACTCATCATCTTAGGCCGTGATTGGATCGTTGTTTTCCAACCAAAACTTCTTGTAAAACTGACGCTTGTAAATAAAAGCAGATGGTCTTGGGCGAAGTGCTTGGTTGGTTGATTTCGACTAGTAAAATATACACTGATCTCTCAAATTACACGCGTAACTCATTGATTTTCTTTACAGACCTCGGGCCATCGGTTTCATTATGCTTGTATTTTATGTGTTGTTTCCGGTGACGAGTAAATTACACTTGTATCTTAATACAGGTGTGCAACAATCCAGAGCTCCCAAGCGCGGCCTTACCATTTCATGTCGGCTCAGTTCTCGAAGGTGCTCATAGGCGTCCAATGATCCTAGCTTCCTGAATGAGCAGCGGGCAATATATCAGACCATCCATAGGGCCCGCGAGGCCCTCTCCGTCATCCTTTGAGTTGTTGCACTCACCGTGGCACCGAGCATTGTCAACATGGTCAATGAACATGAGGAATCAGGAGATGACTTTACTTGGAGAGGATGACAGTAGGGACCCACCAGGGCCATAGCCGTACGTACGCAAGTTCCTCCTTGTTATATACAACTATATTTTTTTTCCTTCCTCCTGGTTTCCTGACATCACGGTCCCACACCATCGTCAACCAATATAGTCAATAAACGAGAGAATTGCACAAGGAGCCGCCGACAGCTGGGACCCAGCAGCCCTAGCAGTATTTGTGTTTTTGAGGTGTGAGGAGAGTTTTTCTTTAGCGATGTTTTTGTTGTTGTTCAGAGGAGCAGGGTATCAACTGGGCGGGATGTGGCCCGTCTGGCCCAGGCTAATATTTAAATGTGAAAATGGCTAGCCCAGCTATTCTTTTATTGCGGAATACCCAACTCAGGTCAACATGTTATCTCGGGGCCGCATTAATCTTGCCAAGAAAGTGGGCTCTAAGAAATAATAAATGGGTTGTAATTTAAAAAATTGGCTATAAATTTAAAAAATGCACCGAACAGGTACATTTTTTATTCTTCTCAAAAAAGGTAATTTTTTTTAATTTCATTACTTGTTACGCGCGCAAAATTTTGTTGGATTTTTACCTAATACAAATTTATTTTAAAATTGTATTTAATCTGACTATAAATTTCGGGTTAAAAAATATTTTGGATCCCATCAAAATCTTAGGAATTTTGTTGAATTTTTTTTGAGCGGTTGGCTGAAATGATTAACAAAGTCCTGGCTAGAAAATGGGCTGTAATTTTAACAAACAGTAAATGGGCTGAGTAAATTCCATTAGAATTAAAAAATGGGATGTACATTATAACAAATCACAAATGGGCTATATGTTCTCTGCCACATATGTGATGGTCACTTGTGGGCCTATTAAGTTGACACGTACGCAAGGCTTTCTCACTTATAGTCAACACACGATTCTATTAGCAGTGGTCGTTGGATGTCCATCTAATGGCTGTGGTGCTTCTTCAATCTCGGATATTCATGCTTCAGCCGCCCAAACCACCGCCGTCGGTACCTCCTGATATCGCCTCCCATGGTCGGTTGTCCTGCCGCGCGGGCCTCACCGGCCCACCATTATCCCATCGCCGTCCAGGCCATTCCTCTACTCAACAACACCTCCCATTATTCTCCGACGACGATAGCCTCACATCGCAGCCCTACTAGTGAAGCCTCATACTCCCTTCCGTGTGGGCATCCACTGTTGTGTATTCGTCGGTTGCGGGTCGTTCCCTTCCTAGGCCTCACCATCATGCACTGCATTGGTTCTCTCGGCGTGGCGTGGTCAACTTTGTCAACAAACGACAACCATCGGAAGAGGCATGAACGTGGAGCGGTTGACAGTAGGGACCCGCATGGCCCATGGCCGGACGAGAGGAAGTCCCTCCTTATTATGCGAAAACAAATGATTTCTCCCCATTACAGGTTTGAACCACCAGCTACATCTTCGCATGCAGGGAAGTGCTTCCTTTATTACGTGGAAAAAAAGTTACCTCTCCTTGACATCTGGACCCACCAGCTTTATTATGATCCATTTCGCAAAAATATAGATTGTACCAAAGATTCTAAATTGTTTTATTTTCATTCTAACTCGAAAAGAAGAAACTAAAAAACCTAGAAAACATCTTCGCATGCAAGGAAGTGCCACGTTGTTACAAGCAAAAAAATGATTCCCCTGCTAGCTGGGACTCACCAGATTTGGAGGTTGACTTATCGGCCAACTAAGTTGACGCGTACGGGCTTTGACAACTTAGTCAAAATGATTCTAGCTGCACTGACCATTAGATGTTAAATCAATGGTCGTGCTGCGTCTTCAACCTCTGGTATTCTTGCTCCAGCCGCCCAAACCAGGACAGTCATACCCCCTTCCCCAGCCTCCCATGGCCGGTTGTGCTGCTGCGCAGGCCTCACGGACTGACCATACTACAACTGGGTAGACGTTCTCTCTACTCACCCACACCCCCTATTATTCTCCGGTGACGGTAGTCTCACACTACAGCCGAAGCAGTAAACACTCCTATTCCCCTCCGTGTGGGAAACAACTGCCGAATCTTCCCCGGCTCCTGGTCATTCTCTTCCTAGGCCTCGCCTCATCCCCGCCTTGGTGCTCTCGATGCAGCGTGCTCAACGTGGTCAAGGAACGACTTCCATCAGAAGAGGACTGTACGTGGAGAGGCTGACAGCAAAATAATGATTCCTTCACCTGACAGCAGGGACCCACCGGAAGGGCCTCTGTATTTCACGAAAAAAACATTCTCGCCGCTGACAGCTCGGACCCACAGGCTATATGTCTTTGCACGCAAGTGCCTCCTTATTACGCACAAAAAATGAAGACCCCCGCTACTAGGTGGGACCCACCATATTTGGAGGCTGACTTGTGGGCCTACTAAATTGACGCGGACGCAGGGATTTGTCAGCATAGTCAATACAAACGATTCTAGCTGCAGTGATTGTATGATTGCGATCCAACAGCTGTCGTGCTTCTTCAACCTCTGGTCTTCTTGCTCCAGCCGCCCAAACCATCGTGGGTCGTGCCGTCTGCTCCTGCCTACCATGGCGGCTGTGCTGCCGCGCACGCCTCACCGCCCCCTCCTACTCCAACCGTTGGCCGGGCCATCCCTCTAGTCACCCACAACCCCTGTTAATCTACGGTGATGACAGCCTCACACCACAGTTAAACCAGTCAACCCTCGTACTCCTCTCTGTGTGGGCTTCCACAGCCGCGTCTTTCCAGGCTCCGCATCGTCCCCTTCCTAGGCCTCGCCGTCGGCCACCGCCTTGGTGCTCTCGGCGCGGCATGGTCCATGTGGTCAAGGAACGACTTCCATTGGAAGGGCAATATACATGGAGAGGCTGGCAGCTGGGTCCATGGCCGCAGCAAGGAAGTGCCTCCTTATTACGCTCAAAAATAATGATTCCTCCACCTGATAGTTGTGACCCATCGTACGGTTCACCGTATTTCACAAAAAAAACATTTCCCCCTGATAGGTGGGACCCACCAGCTACATCTTCGCACGCACGGAAGTGCGTCCATACTACGAAACAAAGATTCCCCCTGATAGTTGGGACCCACCAGCTATATCTTCGCATGCAAGGAACAGCTGAGACCCACCCCGGTCGAAGCATACGTAGCGTTGTCTGTCTGGTCGCGAACATGTACGTACATACTGGTCGATCGGTCTCTCCGCAGCGATGAACTGTTGTCGAGTAAGGAGCAGCACATGTCGTAGTAGAGCCGCAGACGTAACATGTCACTCAGTCCCGTCTATAACATGTACACATACATACATACATACATACATACATACATACATACCCGCTGCAAGAAAGTAAATACAGCTACGTACGTACATATGGACGTGGTCCCGAAGGCGTACATCCATGTCGTCTTGTTCATCGGTAGCCAACCGGCCGGGTCAGAATAGAGGAAACAGCGTCATGTTCATCGGGAGGCAACCGACTGGGTCGGAATACGTCATGTTCATCGGGAGCCAACCGGCTTGGACAGCACAGCCGTAGCGAGGTCTAGCATACCGCAGAATGGAGGAAACATGCCTTCTGTTCGACCGTATGGTCGATGCGGGGTCCTGTTCATCGAGAAGAGTCTGGCTTACCGCAAAACAGAGGAAACAGACTTCTATTCGAGTGCCTACGGTCGAAATCGGGTCCTGTTGATCGGGAGGGGTGTCCGTACCGCAAAATGGAGGAAACAGACTTGTGTTGGTGCGCCTATGGTCGAAATGGGGTCCTGTTCATCCATCGTCTACTACCTCGCTCCAGCCTCCACGGGATACTATTCATCCACCGTTGACCTCCTCCAGCCTCCACGGGCTACTGTTCATCCACCGCTACTATTCATCCAGCCTTCACCAGCTGCTGTTCATAGAGCCTCCATGGGGTCCTGTTCATCCACCTCCAACCGGCTAGGGTGAGGCAGCCTCCTCGGGGTCCTGTTCATCCAGCGGCAACGGCCTACTACCACAGGGTCCTGTTCATCCAACCCCCATCGGGAACTGTTCATCCATAGCCAACCAACTGGCTCGACTCACCATGTCTCGACTCGTTCTACATACCGTGCGCACGGTAGCAACGGTCACTGTTCATCGAGAGGCAGCCCAACACCGGCTGGCTACGTCTCGCACAAGGGCTTGATCGGCTTCAGTAAGCAGCAGCAGTGATCGATCGCTCGGGTTAAGTTAGCAGCAGCAGCGAATGAATCGCTCGGGTTCAGTCGGCAGCGAATGAATCGCTCAGGTTCAGTTAACAGCCAAGGGATCGGTCGCTCGGGTTTAGTAACGTGCGATCGCTCAGATTCAGTTAGCCAACGCCTCGAACATATGCGCATACATGAGAGAAACGCGGAAACCTCCATGCATCTCTAAGCCCCGACCACCCACTGTAACCGGGAAATCTCCAATATTTTCCTTGCTCTCGCTTCTACCACGGTTTTTTCCATCACGGACGACCCAAAGAATGTCATGCAGCTGCGCCTCCGGCCCACCTAGGATGAAAAGCCCATTTTCTGTCTTGATTTTTTGTCATAGAAGTAGGAGCCCACCACATCTATGATGATACCGGGTTTTGTCATAATTATTGTCATAGGAGTGTCATAAGCATGATAGGAAAAAATCCGTTCGGCCCAAAATGGCACGGATGTGTCTTTTTTTGTAGTGCTTGCTGCCCTACTGATGATGTGTGAGTAGTTTACAACAGACCTACGGGTCCATAGCTAGTAGAGAGATGGCTTCTTCTCTCTCTTTGATCTTCAATACAAAGTTCTCCTCGATGTTCTTGGAGTTCTATCCGGTTTAATCTTCTTTTGCAGTGTGTTTGTTGAGATCCGATGAATTTTGGATTTATTACCACATTATCTATGAATGTTATTTGAGTCTCCTCTGAATTCTTATAAGCATGATTTGATATCTTTGTATTTCTCTTCAATCTATCGATTTGGTTTGGCCAACTAGATTGGCTTTTCTTGCAATGGGAGAGATGTTTTGTGATGGGTTCAACCTTGAGGTGTCCTCACCTAGTGACATAGTAGGGGTAGTGAGGCACGTATTGTATTATTGCCATTAAGGGTAAAAAGATGGGGTTTATATCATATTGCTTGAGTTTATCCCTCTACATCATGTCATCTTGCTTAATGTGTTACTTTGTTCTCTTGAACTTAATACTCTAGATGCAGGCAGGAGTCGGTCGATGCATGGAGTAATAATAGTAGATGCATAATCATTTTAGCCTACTTGTCACGGACGTGATGCTTATATTCATGATCATTGCCTTAGATATCATCATAACTATCCGCTTTTCTATCAGTTGCTCAATAGTAATTTGTTTACCCACCGTATGCTTTATTCAAGAGAGAAGCCTCTAGTGAAACCTATGCCCCCCGGGTCTATTTTCCAACATATATTTTCAGATCTATAAAACCAAAACACAAAAAAATACCTCGCTGATTTTATTTACTTTATTTTTTTCAAATCTATCTCTATTAGATCTCACTCTTGCAAGTGACCGTGAAGGGATTGACAACCCCTTTTTTGCGTTGAGTGCAAGTGTTTGTTAGTTTGTGCATGTGCATATATTGGAGACTTGCTTGTGCCTCATACTAGATTGATACCTTGGTTCTTAACTAAGGGAAATATTTATCTCTACTTTGCTGCATCACCCTTTCCTCTTCAAGGGAAAAATTAACGCAAGCTCCGGAAGTAGCAGGGATTGGGGATCTTCTGATCGACCACGTCTCCCTTGTGCACTTCTAGACGACACACATACCTGTGGGCTCCCCGGGGTCTATATATATATCATACCTTTGACCGATAACGAGGGGGGTTTGGCCATGAATGCATGGATTGCTCCTAGTTAGTGTCAGGGCGGGTCACGGTGACATGTATGAGCAAAGTTCGAGCTCATGCGTTCTAAGGATTCCCTCCCACACACTCGAATTGGTGGGTTGGACCAACACCGTACCCTACGTATGTCATCCTTAATTACCTGGCTTTCATGGGGGTTATCTGTATGGAGAGGCAGGCTCCACATTTAAATTGTACATTATTTGATATTTAAAACACATCACCCCTTCCAACGTACATAATTTTGGGCCGCATGCAGGCGATGCTGGTTTTGTGGCCCCTCTCGTGCGATTTTTATGATGTTCTAATCTATTGGCCCAAGTGGTGTATTCTATCCTTTTTTATCAACAACAACATTGGCCGTTTGAACAAGTGACTGATTCACTTGTCTGTCTTATGGTAGGTCATGGCAACATGCATGTATGACCAAAGTACAAGTACATTCTTGCGCCCAGCTGACACGAAGTGTGTGGTGTGGGGTAAGCACCGTAGCTAGCTACGACTGTCGGTGTCAAAATCGGCAGATCTCGGGTAGGGGGTCCCAATCTGTGCGTCTAGGTTGATGGTAACAGGAAGCAAGGGACACAATGTTTACCCAGGTTCGGGCCCTCTCGATGGAGGTAAAACCCTACTTCCTGCTTGATTAATATTGATGATATGGGTAGTACAAGAGTAGATCTACCACGAGATCGTAGAGGCTAAACCCTAGAAGCTAGCCTATGATGGTATGATTGTAATTGTGATCGGCCTTCTAAGGACCAACCTCTCCGGTTTATATAGACACCGGAGAGGGCTAGGGTTTACATGGAGTCGGTTACAAGGAAGGAAATACAACATCCGGATCGCCAAGCTTGCCTTCCACGCCAAGGAGAGTTCCATCCGGACACTGGACGGAGTCTTGAATCTTCACGCTTCAATAGTCCAGATGATGTATATAGTCCGGCTGTCCGGATACCCCCTAATCCAGGACTCCCTCAGTGGCCCCTGAACCAGGCTTCAATGACGATGAGTCCGGCGCGCAGTCTTGTCTTCGGCATTGCAGGGCGGGTTCCATCTTCGAATACTCCAAAGTACCTGTTACGACGAACAGTGTCCGGCACTCCATCAATGTTGTACTCCTCGACTTCAGTGCCTCAATAATGACCATCTCCACGTGTCGAGCAAATGCGAGGAGCCGAGGCATTTTTTGCATTTGCCACCCGCGACCCTTCCGGCGGGCTGTGTATTTGAAGAGACGGGAATTCTCAGATCCAAACCTCACTCTCCCCCCCCTTGAGCAAGCATCCCACAGAGCGCTCCGAAAAAAGCCATTCCAACATGGCCATTCGTTGTAGCACTTCTACTCGCTCTCCTCGCTCCAAGTCGGGGGGGCTGGGAAGAGTGTTCAGTTCCTCATAGCCGTTTGATAAAGTTACAAACCCAAGGGTTTCTCCCAGCGGCGTTTATGGTCCCCGTTCGAGCTGGAATAGCCACCTATAACGGAGGGGAACAAGCGGAGGGATCCCCTAATCCATCTCCAGAGGAGAGAATATGCTTTATCCCGCATCTGCTAAGGGGCGTCGGGTTTCCCATCCACCCGTTTCTTCCCGGGCTCCTGGAGTTCTATGGTCTCCAATTGCACAACCTTTCCCCTGCCTCCGTTCTACATATAGCAGGGTACGTCGCCCTTTGCGAGCTGTTTTTAGGCTGCGAACCTCACTTCGGGTTATGAAAGAAGCTGTTCTGCCTCGTCCCCCGCACCCAGGGACAATCCCTATGTCAAGTGGACGGGGCCGAAGTATGGCGCATTGCGGAGACCGGATACCTATCCGGCACTCCCAAGAAGGCACCATAGAACTGGCCTTCAGAGTGGTTTTACATTGATGATGTTCCCCTTCCGGATCCAGTCCGGACGGGTCTCCCCAAGTTCAGTAACGCCCCACCAAGGGCACGTCTAAGCTGGCTCCCCGGGGCCCCCAAGAAGAGGATACTAGGGAAATACATTTCCTGATGAGTAGGATAAAGTTACTGGCCAAATCCGGACTGACGATAGTCGAGGTCATGGCAATATGCATAATGCGGGGAGTGCAACCGCTTCAATATCGGGGGAAGCCCATGTGGCGCTTCAATGAGGAAGACGACGCTACCCGCTGCGGCCGTAAGGGTCCGGACTCCACCACTTCTCTGGCAAGGATATTGTACGATTTATACAAAGGGGAAGAGGAAGAATTCCTTCGCATTAAACCGTTGGACGGATTCTCCATGTACAACCCCCCAGAGTGGGTAAGTCGTCATTCCTTTCCCTGCTTTACTTAATTTAGCGTTCTCTGCTAAGATTATCCGCATCAATGTTTCCAAGCAGGAACTGAGGAGGGTTGTAGAAGGAATCTTCAGCCCCTCCCTGGAGCCAGAAGACCTCGGAAGGTCCCTAGATCCAGGACTCGAAGAAGATCCGGATATTACTGTGGAGCTTGTCAATGGTGTATTTTATCAAGCGAGCTGTGATGGTGCCTCAGTGGCCATTATTGCCGACTATCCCGGACTGCTCCCTGTGTCGCGTGTAAGCCAAACTAAAGACCCTATCCTCCGAAGAGGACTCCCCTCAGGTATCATGCCTTACCCTTGAGGCGTCGTGCTGTTTGCAGAGACGACGGTCGAAGCACGGGGCTGAGCCCCTAGGGACTCGTTGAACACGGGCGTCCGGATCGGGCAGGCTCAAGAGGAAGGCGGTGAGGGTCGACACTCCGCTGCAAAGGTAAAGCAAAGACTTGTACTACAATTATGGTATTTTAAGTATAACAGTGCCCTTCGTGTCTTGGCAGAAAAAGGAGCAGCCGGACTATATCCGGGGATCCCGCCAATCACGCCTCCACCAGCAGGGTTCTAGAACCGGTTTCAAGAGCGGAGGCGGACACGGGGCCACTGCCGCATAGTTCTCCGATAGGGGACGGGGATAAGCTATCGGCCACGAACTCCGAAGTAGAGAGCGCCATGAATCACCGGCGCCGGAGGGCCGTGCTTCGGAACAACATCTTCTCCAAAGAGGCTTTTAATGCCTTCAATTCGGGGGACGCATACATCCGAGCAGCTCAAGGCGGCTTTGCCCGAGCGACGGACCAGTATACCAAAGATATACGGGTAAGAAATTTTGATAAGCATGCATAACAGTAGCCCCTGAGACTTGAAATGGTTGGAACAACTATTTTAAGGATCAATTTATGCGTAGGTCCTTGTAGATAAGAATGAACAATTAGCTCGGGAGCTAGAGGAATGCAAGGCCCAGCTGCGGGACGCGGTTGCCAAGTTAGAGGAATCCCAGAAGGCCTCATCTGGTAACATTTGTCTCAATTGTAAAAAGATGCACGAGTTAGTAAATGGCTGATATGACAAGTCTAATAGAAAATTCTACAGAATCCTGGGGTGAATCCGGAGGGCGTAAGAGATGACGACTCGCATCTCAAAAGGCAGCTAAAGGCTGGCGAGCGCATTCTTACGCAAGTTAGGCAGGAGAAGAACAATCTTCAAGATGCCAATGTCCGGCTGGACATAGAATTAAAAGACGTCCGCTCCCAGCTGGTGGACTCCGTGAAGGAGAACAAAAGGCTTCGACGCGGCATTTATGGTGAGTGCCTAGACGAACTGTATGATAGTTCGGCGAGGAAGTATATTGAAAGAATTTTGCTTGTAGGAATGTTAACGGGTCGCCCTGAGGAGGAGATGCCCTCCTCTGCAAGTGATTTACTGCAAGACCTCTCGCAACTACACGAGCGAGCTCGGCAAGTGATGCAGGGTGTTGCTCAGGCCTTGTGGCCATCAAGCTTACTGTCGAATGGCATGGGGGAGCTTGTGGATATGCTTCAAGGAGCACGACAACGCTTCCGACTGTGGAAGATGTCCGCTTGCCGGCAAGGTGCAAGAGAAGCCTAGGCTATGGTGAAGACGCGCTACACCAAGCTGGACCCGAACCATATGGCCGAAGTAGGACCGGCGGGGCCCGATGGGCAAGATATTCCCATGAGTCTGGTATATGACCAGGTAGCGTTAGCCGCTAAGTATTCTCAACAGGATTGTAAGCTAGATAGACTGTTGGATGGTATAGAGGAGGAATATAGTCAGTCCAAGTGACTGTGTATTTCAATGGACATAATTAGTCCCTAGCCAGATTAAAATCATTTGTCATGGCGGACCTTTTCGTTTCAGCCCCCGGATCCTACAGTACGGGGTGTGTCCGAATACCACGCAGTTATACAGAACCGAGGTATGCGTGGAAACAAGGCGTAGGGGTCATAAGTGCTTGAACAGACAAGTACCCAACTAGTTGTGTTATATTACATGGATAGTAAGAAACATCTTCCAGGGAGAATAGTTCCGTTAGGGGTTCCTTTCCCTGGGTACGCATGCGACAATGCACATGTCCAGACTGCAAACGATGGTGCAGGATACAAGACTTCTAGGGATTTACGTTATAATAAACGAATACATCTTTTGTTCACCGATCGAATATTCTCTTAAGGAAACTAGCTTTCGGCTTCACCCAGTCTGAGGTACACATCCGGCTGAACCGGCAATAACAATCGCAGAGGTGCTCCCCTTATGCCCTGGCCGAATTGACGGGAACGTAGGGCATAAACACAAGAGCCAGGCAACCCAGCTTGGCCACATATTAAGTCATATCGATGCATATAATGGTGAAGAAAAGGCACATATGGAAAAAGAACACATATGTGATGGGCAAAAAGCCATTTAAAGTAATTATGTTTAGCTTCCGAATAGGAAGCCCCCAGGTATTGCTTACACACATAGCGCGGCCGGATTGATCCAGGAGTCCACACTATATTAAATACTTTGTGTGAAGAGAAAAAGGTCGAGAAAGGAAAAAGGGGTGGAGCAAAATTAAAAAGGAGGGGTAAGGAGACGAACACTGAGTTCGGCGTTAGGCGTAGAATCTCCGGAGTCTGGCCGCGTTCCATGGGTTCGGCTAGAGTCTGTTATCAGATGCATTACGTAAGCGGTACGCTCCTCCGGTGAGAACTTTGTCAATGACGAAGGAACCTTCCCACTTGGGTTTGAGCTTGTCCTTCTTCTTCTCCGGTAGGCGTAGAACGAGCTCGCCAATATTGTAAGTTTTGGCCCGCACTTCTCTGCTTTGATATCGTCAAGCCTGCTGCTGACAGAATGTGGAGCGGGCTTTTGCGACGTCGCGCTCCTCCTCCAGGGCATCCAAGTTATCCTGCTGATCTAACTCGGCTTCCTTCTCTTCGTACATGCATACGCGTGGCGAATCATGCATTATATCGCAGGGTAGTACTGCTTCTACGTCGTATACCATAAAAAATGGTGTCTTTCCGGTGGTGCGATTCGGCGTGGTACGCAGCCCCCAGAGTACAGAGTCGAGCTCTTCAACCCAGTGCATATCTGACTCTGTCAAGGATCGCACTAGTCTGGGTTTGATGCCGCTCATTATAAGACCATTTGCCCACTCTACCTGGTCGTTTGTTTGGGGATGGTAGACGGAAACGTAATCAAGCTTAATGCCCATTTTTCCGCACCACGCCTTCACTTCATCGGCTGTGAAATTTGAGCCATTATCAGTGATGATGCTGTGGGGGACACTGTATCGGTGTACGACCCCAGATATGAAGTCTATTACTGGTCCGGATTCGGCCATTTTGACTGGTTTGGCTTCTATCCATTTGGTGAACTTGTCCACCATGACCAATAAGTATTTTTTTTCTTATGGCTTCCCCATTTAAGAGGTCCGACCATATCCAGCCCCCAGACTGCGAAGGGCCAAGTTATAAGGATTGTTTGGAGAGCGGTAGGGGGCATATGACTCTGATTGGCAAAGAGCTGGGCAACCAACGCAATGTTGGACAAGGTCCTGTGTGTCTGCTCGGGCCGTCGGCCAATAAAAGCATGTACGGAAGGCCTTGCTGACTAGTGCTCGAGCCGCGGCGTGGTGTCCGCCCAGTCTAGCATGGAATTCAGCCAAGAGTTGTCGCCCTTCCTCTTCGGAGATGCATCTTTGGAGTACTCTGGTAGCACTTTTCTTGTAGAGTTCCCCTTCGTGGACCTTGTAAGCTTAAGAACACAGGATGATGCAGCGTGCTTCATTTTGGTCTTCGGGGAGCTCTTGCCTATTTAGGTAGGCCAAGAAAGGCTAAGTCCACGGGGCGATTACGGCCATGATTTCGTGGGCGGAAGATGTTATTTTGGTGGCAGAGCCTCCGATTGTGTCTGATGGTACGGAATCTGGGGGTGTGTTCGGATCCGTGCTAGTATTGCCGGACTCCCCTTCCCATACTACGGATGGCTTGAACAACCTTTCCAGGAATATGTTAGGCAGGACATGGTCGCGTTTAGCACCGATGCGGGCGAGGACGTCCGCCGCTTGATTGTTTTCTCAAGCCACATGGTGGAATTCAAGCCCCTCGAACCGAGCTGACATTTTGAGGACGGCATTACAGTAGGCCGCCATCTTCGGATACTTGGCATCAAAGTCTTCGTTTATTTGTGATATTGCGAGGTTCGAATCCCCGCGCACTTTCAGGCATTGGATGCCCATAGAGACTGCCATCCGAAGACCATGCAACAGAGCCTCGTATTCGGCTGCATTGTTGGAGTCTGTGTATAATATTTGCAGGACATACTGGACCGTGTCTTCGGTGGGAGACGTCATGACTACACCTGCTCCCAATCCGGCCAGCATTGTAGAGCCGTCGAAGTGCATGATCCAGTTGGAGTACGCGTCGTACTCTTTAGGGAGTTCGGTTTCTGTCCATTCGGCGACAAAGTCAGCCAGTACTTGCGACTTGATGGCTTGCCGTGGTTTGTATATTATGTTGAACGGAAGGAGCTCGATAGCCCATTTAGCAATTCGGCCTGTAGCGTCGCGGTTATTTATTATGTCATTGAGTGGTACTTCGGAGGCCACCGTGATCGAACACTCTTGGAAGTAGTGACGCAGCTTCCGGGATGCCATGAAGACCGTGTATGCTATTTTTTGATAGTGTGGGTATCGGGATTTGCATGGGGTGACGACCGTGGATACATAATAATCTGGCTTTTGAAGCGGGAATTTGTATCCGTCCACCTCTCGTTCGACGACGAGCACTACGCTTACCACTTGATGTGTTGCAGCTATGTACAGTAGCATAGGCTCGCCGATATTTGGCGCTGTTAGGACTGGATTACTGGCCAGTAAGGTCTTGATTTCATTGAGTTCGTCCGCGACTGCATCCGTCCACACGAAGTGCTCGGTGCGCCGAAGGAGGCGATAAAGAGGTAATGCCTTTTATCCTAACCTGGAGATAAAGCGGCTCAAAGCGGCCACGCATCCAACTAGTTTCTCGATGTGCTTGAGGTCTGTTGGTATAATCAACTACGACAGAGCTCGGATTTTTGCCGGATTTGCTTCAATTCCTCTATTGGAAACAATGAAGCCCAGCAGTTTCCCCGATGGGACACCGAAAACGCATTTTTACGGATTCAACTTGATATCGTATGTCCGGAGGTTATCGAATGTAAGCCTCAAGTCATCTATTAGGGTTTCGACGTGTCTTGTTTTTATGACCACGTCGTCCACATATGCCTCCACTGTTTTGCTGACTTGTTTATCCAAGCATGTTTGAATCATGCGTTGATAGGTTGCGCCGGTGTTCTTAAGCCCGAAAGGCATAGTGTTGAAGCAAAAAGGGCCATATGGCGTTATGAAAGTTGTTGCAGCTTGGTCAGACTCTGCCATTTTTATTTGATGGTATCCAGAGTATGCGTTGAGAAAACACAGCGAGTCGTGTCCAGCTGTGGCATCGATAATTTGATCGATGCGAGGGAGGGGAAAGAGATCCTTGGGGCAAGCCTTGTTGAGGTCTTTGAAGTCGACGCATAGGCGCCAGGATTTGTCCTTCTTTGGTACCATTACCAAATTTGCCAGCCAATTCGGATGTTTGATATCTCTGATGAATCCGGCCTCAAGTAGTTTGGCTAGCTCTTCCCCCATGGCTTGCCTTTTGGGCTCTGAAAACCGTCTTAGAGTGTGCTTGACTGGTTTGTATCCTTTTAGTATATTGAGGCTGTGTTCGGCCAATCTGCGTGGGATGCCCGGCACGTCCGATGGGTGCCAGGCGAAAATGTCCCAAATCTCGTGTAAGAAATCTCGTAGTGCGGCGTCTATCGCGGGGCTCAACTGTGTCCCGATGGAAGCTGTCTTCGTGGGGTCCATTGGATGGACTTGGAATTTGACTATCTCGTCTGTGGGTTTAAATGAGGTGGACTTGGGTCGCTTGCCGAGTATCACGTCGTCCCTGTCCATGATGGCCCATAGTGTTGTTAACTCTTCGGCTGCTAGGGCTTCGGATAATGCTTCCAGGGCTAGTATTGCGGTTTTGTTTTCGGTGTGAAGTGCGACGTCCGGATCACTAGCTAGAGTGATGATTCCATTGGGTCCGGACATTTTAAGCTTCATATATCCATAATGGGGTACAGCTTGAAAGATTGTAAACGCGTCCCGCCCCAGAAGGGCATGGTATCCGCTGCTAAAAGGAGACACTTGGAATGTGATTTCTTCGGACCTATAATTCTCCTGGGTGCCGAATACCACATCGAGTGTGATTGTTCCTGCACACCGCGCTTCCCGAGTAGGGATAATTCCCCTGAAGGTTGTGCCGCTCTGTTCAGTATAGCTTTTGTCAATTTCCATCTTGTTGAGTGTTTCTTCATAGATCAAGTTTAATCCACTTCCGCCGTCCATGAGTACTTTGGTGAGCCGAAAGCTGTCCACAATTGGGCTGAGGACCAGAGCGGCCGGTGCCCGGAAAGTCTGGAATCGAGGTTCGTGACTGGCATTGAAAGTTATAGCAGTGTCGTTCCAGGGGTTTATTTTGGCCACATGGCAAATTTCAGCGTAGCTTTGATGAGCTCGTTTGCGCCTATTGTTTGAGGCAAAAGTCTCGAAAACTGTTAGTACCGTATTGTGCTCGTTGGCAGGATGTTGTTCTGCGTTACGTCTTGCAAGAAGATCCTCGCCACTTTTTGCAACCTGCCGGAGTATCCAACACGCCCTAAGGCTATGGGTTGGCGATGTGTCCGGAGCATTGTGGAGTTTACATGGCCCATCGAGCCATTCTTCCAATACGGTTCCCCGCCCTGGGGTGTGCTTTGGTTTCTTGGGAATTGGGTCGGCCGACTTACGAAAGTTTGCCCGTTTAGTTCGGACAAAGGTCTTGGTGAGAGCTGTACTGTCCCAAAATTCTATTTGGGTTTTCCAGGCGCCTTCCATCGCACAGTACTCCTGTACTATGATTGCCAAGCCCGCGAAGTGTACTATGTCACGGCGGCTTATAGCATTAAGGAGTCCTTTGTCCATGCAGTTTTTGCAGAAGAGTGAGACTATGTCCTCCTCGCGGCAGTCCTTGACCTTGTTGAGCGCAAGGAGGAATTTGGCCCAGTAGTGATGTATAGTATCCTGGGGCTCTTGCCTAATGCGGGAGAGACGGTTTAAGTCCAGGGGGGTGTTGTTAGCTGAATCCGGATTTTGATCCAATCTAACATCCAGGGGCGTGGGAGATTTCGAGCCTGACAGCTCGGGATCCGGAGTGCTGCCCGATTTCTTTGGCCCAATGCCCGATTCTAAGTCCGGGACCCGGGTCATGTCTTCCTTTGAGCAGGTGTTCGGCTCAAGGAGTTCGGTGATCCGAACATAATTTGTCCTCAAAGTTGAGGGGCAATCCGCATGTGCTTCCTCCACTACCGCTATCTCATGGGTGGCCGGCGGGGATCTGATGTCCCTTTGATTGGGTTTAAGCCCGATCCGGTCATAGTCCATGGCGACTCCCAAATCTGCGATGCGATCCAAGAGCTCATTAAGAGAAGAGAGCTCTATCGGATCCATCTGTTTGGCGAGTTCCGAATTGATGCGAAGGTTATGCGTGATGACCCGAGAGGCCATCGTCGGCGCGACAGCCGATGGGGCGGCCATGACAAAGCCGCCTAGTCGGAGAGTTTGGCCTACAGCCAGAGCTCCCCCGGAGGTAACGTTGTCCCTGATAACAAGACGAGCCATCGATCCTCATAGCGACGACGAAGAGGAACTCCCAATGAAAGCACCAATGTCAGTGTCAAAACCGGCGGATCTCGGGTAGGGGGTCCCGATCTGTGTGTCTAGGCTGATGGTAACAGGAAGCAAGGGACACAATGTTTACCCAGGTTCGGGCCCTCTCGATGGAGGTAAAACACTACTTCCTGCTTGATTAATATTGATGATATGGGTAGTACAAGAGTAGATCTACCACGAGATCGTAGAGGCTAAACCCTAGAAGCTAGCCTATGATGGTATGATTGTAATTGTGATCGGCCTTCTAAGGACCAACCTCCCCGGTTTTTATAGACACCTGAGAGGGCTAGGGTTTACATGGAGTCGGTTACAAGGAAGGAAATACAACATCCGGATCGCCAAGCTTGCCTTCCACGCCAAGGAGAGTTCCATCCGGACACAGGACGGAGTCTTGAGTCTTCATGCTTCAGTAGTCCGGACGATGTATATAGTCCGGATGTCCGGATACCCCATAATCCAGGACTCCCTCAAAGACCATAGACTGTCATTATAGATATAACCAAGGGGGTCTTTCTGGTTTGTGAGGTAGGTGCCACCAAAGTTGTGCATTGTGTATTTAAACATCACACCCTATATTCCTACATATATTTAGCCACTTCCACGTGGTTTATGACTTCTGGCCCCTCTCACCGATCTTCAACGAGGCGCCCACCAGTGGGCCCGCGCGGTCAAAGTTGTGCATTGGGAATTTGAACATCACACACCACCCTTTTCATTCATTCATTCATATATATATATATATATATATATATATATATATATATATATATATATATATATTTGGGCCACATGCCGGTGTGGTTGTCTTCTGACCCTCTCTCACATTTTTTTGCTACCAAATGGTGCTATATGAAGACTCAGATGACGCGCAACAGACATGGGTGCACTGGCTTAACCGTGTGTGATGCGAGTGTGCTGTAAAATCACCACCTGCGCAAGCGCGAATAAGGGTGGAGGTACTGGCTTAACCATGTGGGATGCTAGTGCGCAAGCTCAAGGCGGGTAGATTATTTAGGATGAAATACATGTCTATGTCTGAAAATTTGGATGAACCGTGTGCGACAGACCAGCTAGCTAGAAATCTAAAAACAAACTACCTGCCTTGAGTGATGCAAAAATCGGTGGTTCTGCTACTTTTCTTTATTATCATACACGCATATTCTTTTCGGACCGTGTGCGATCTTGGTTGCTCCCGCCCGCTTCAATTTCTTTACGCAAATTTCAGTAGTCGTGGTATTTCAACCGTCGCCCCCACTCCCCCACCACTATCCTTATAATAAAATTCCAGTCACTGGGGCATTTAAATTGTCGCCCTCCCTCATCCACCACCATCTCCACGTACCATTACTAAAATTTCCAGTAGCAGTGGCGTATCCTCAAACACCACCCCACCCCTCTCCATAGTCCACCCCACCCTCCCCACTGCTCTAACCCTAGCCCCACCCTCCCCGCGCTCGAACCCTAGCTCGCCGCCGCCGCCAACCCCTGCCAGTCTTCCCGTGCCTCCTAGCTTTGATAATAAAGTTCAGGTTACCCAACGATTCCCATACCGTCACCCCCATGAGTTTTTAGATGGGGCATGCGGTCTCCCTCCCTGCCAGATCCACATCCCCTACTCCAGAGATTCACACCCTAAGCCCGACCGCATATCCTGGGGAGCCTGACGAGCGTACATCCAAAAAGAGGTTTTCATGGCCTCTCCGGCGGTGGTTGGCGAGGTGGTTGCCATTCGTCCCGGCCTATCGATCCCGGAGCAACACCTTGCCACGGAAGTCGGCGAGGACATTGACTACGTTGCCATGCCGAAGGCTTCATGTTAGTGGGCTCTCATATTACTGTATCTCAGGAAAGCTGGCTATGACATCAAGCTCGTCGATAGCGACATCTTCACGCAGGCCATGTCACGGGTTAAGTGGTCCATCCCCAACCCCTCTGGTTCAACCGCCATCGATCTCTTCCAAGGCCCTGCCGTTGATCTACTCCGCCACGCGATCATGATTTATGATCCTTGTATGCCATTGAGCCCATTTGTCATTTCTGAAGGACACGTTCTATGGCGGTGGCTTGGGATCCTTAATTGCCAAGTTAGAACTCATGACCACGACCACGAGGAGGGCACCCACAAAGGGTCTTCCAAGGTGAAACAGCCCATCTGTGACCTAAGAGAGCACACCATGGGTTTGTGTTCTTCTAACTGGAAGGATCCCGTCCATGACATGTGAGGCAATATCCTATCAGCAAATCTTACTTTTTCAAGCTAGCCAATTTGTACCATTTGTTGTAGTAGCTTTTGCCATGTGGTGTTTCAACTGTGTCGTGTTTAATTATTTCAGTTATGCAGAAATGTAATATTCAATAGGGCTATGTGATTTTTAAGTATAAATTGTTCACTTCAGTTTCATGAATGGCTATAATTGGTTGTTAATAGTAAGTAGATGTCTTGTTTATTTGTATTTGGTTGTTAGGTTGGTTGCAGTGAGCATTTTTTTAGTTATCAAGCAGATGCCTTGTTTATATGTATTTGGTTGTTAGGTTGGTTGAGTGAGCATTTGTCCAGTTTTCAAGAAGATGCCTTGTTTATCTGTATTTGCTTGTTAGGTTGGTTGTCGTGAGCATTTGTCCAGTTTTCAAGCATATGCCCTGTTTATCTGTATTTGCTTGCTAGGTTGGTTGCAGTGAGCCTTTGTACAGTCTTCAATGGCTATATTTGGTTGTTATACTGATCATATATTGATACTTCTCCAACGTATCTAGTTTTCCAAACACTTTTGCCCTTGTTTTGGACTCTAACTTGCATGATTTGAATGGAGCTAACCCAGACTGGCGCTGTTTTTAGCAGAACTGCCATGGTGTTATTTTTGTGCAGAAATAAAAGTTCTCGGAATGACCTGAAAATCCACAGAGCAACTTTTTGGAATTAATAAAAAATACTGGCGAAAGAATCAGCATCAGGGGACCCACACCCTGCCCACGAGGGTGCAGGGCGCCACCCTAGGGCGCGCCCCCTGCCTCGTGGGCCCCCTGGGACTCCACCGACCTCAAATCCAACTCCATATATTCACTTTCGGGGAGAAAAAAATCAGAGAGAAGGATTCATCACGTTTTACGATACGGAGCCGCCGCCAAGCCCTAATCTTCCTCGGGAGGGCTGATCTGGAGTCCGTTTGGGGCACCGGAGAGGGGAATCTGTCGCCATCGTCATCATCAACCATCCTTCATCACCAATTTCATGATGCTCACCGCCGTTCGTGAGTAATCCCGTCGTAGGCTTGCTGGACGGGCGATGGGTTGGATGAGATTTATCATGTAATCGAGTTAGTTTTGTTAGGGTTTGTTCCCTAGTATCCATTATGTTCTAAGATTGATGTTGCTATGACTTTGCCATGCTTAATGCTTGTCACTAGGGCCCGAGTGCCATGATTTCAGATCTGAACCTATTATGTTTTCATGAATATATGTGAGTTCTTGATCCTATCTTGCAAGTCAATAGTCACCTAGTATGTGTTATGATCCGGCAACCCCGAAGTGACAATAATCGGGACCACTCCCGGTGATGACCGTAGTTTGAGGAGTTCATGTATTCATTAAGTGTTAATGCTTTGGTCCGGTACTCTATTAAAAGGAGACCTTAATATCTGTTAGTGTCCAATAGGACCTCGCTGCCAGGGGAGGGTAGGACAAAAGATGTCATGCAAGTTCTTTTCCATAAGCATGTATGACTATATTCGGAATACATGCCTACATTACATTGATGAACTGGAGCTAGTTCTGTGTCGCCCTATGTTACAACTGTTGCATGAGGAATCACATCCGACATAATTATCCATCATTGATCCATTGCCTACGAGCTTTTCACATATTGATCTTTGCTTAGTTACTTCTCCTTTGCCACTGTTACGATTACTACAAAACTGCTACTGTTACTTTTGCCACCGTTACCGTTAATTCCATACTACTTTGCTACTAAATACCCTGTTGCAGATATTAGGTCTTTCAGGTGTGTTTGAATTGACAACTCAACTGCTAATACTTGAGAATATTCTTTGGCTCCCCTTGTGTCGAATCAATAAATTTGGGTTGAATACTCTACCCTCGAAAACTGTTGCGATCCCCTATACTTGTGGGTTATCAAGACTATTTTCTGGCGCCGTTGCCGGGGAGCATAGCTCTATTCTTTAAGTCACTTGGTATTTATATCTGTTGATCACTACGGGAACTTGAAAGATGAAAGAACCAAGATTTTCCCCTCAACTACGAGGGGAGGTAAGGAACTGCCATCTAGCGCACTTGATTCACCTTCTGTTTTGAGTAAACTTGCGACACCTACACCTGTTATTGATTCTGATATGTCGCATGTTATTGATGATGCCACTTCTACTATGCATGATGCTTATGATGAAACTACTTCTATGCTTCATAATACTGTGCCATTAGGTGGATTTCTTGATGAACAACTTGCTACGGTTAGAGAGAATGAAATTATTGAAAGTATTAATGAAAGTGATGATGAAGATTCTCCCCCTAGATATGAATTGCATGATGTGCCTGAGGGTTATGTTATGGATGCAGAAACTGCTAGAGTCCTTTTTGCTTGCAAAGATAGATATGATCTTAAGAAACTGTTAGCTAAGCTGAAAGAAAAATCTCTGAATGCTAGAATGAAATACGACCCTGCTTTTGCTACTTCACCTATCTGTATTTCTGATAAGGATTATGATTTCTCTGTCGATCCTGAGTTAATTACTTTGGTTGAATCTAATCCTTTTTATGGTTATGAATCTGAAACTGTTGCAGCACATCTTACTAAATTGAATGATATAGCCATCCTATTTACTCATGAGAAAAAAATTTGTTATTACTATATCCTTAAGTTATTTCCGTTCTCATTAAAGGGTGATGCTAAAATATGCTTTAATTCTCTTGCTCCTGGTTGTTTGCGTAGTCCCCAGGATATGATTATTACTTCTCTGCTAAATATTTCCCTGCTCATAAGAAACAAGCTGCCTTAAGGGGAAATATATAATTTTGTGCAAATTGAAGAAGACAGTCTCCCACAAGTTTGGGGGAGGCTTCTCCAATTACTTAATGCTTTGCCTGATCATCCTCTCAAGAAAAACGAAATACTTGATATCTTTTATAATGGACTAACCGATGCTTCTAGAGACCACCTGGATAGTTGTGTTCGTTGTGTTTTCAGGGAAAGAACCATTAAGCAAGCTGAATTTCTATTGAATAATATTTTGCGTAATGATAATGATTGGACACTTCCTGAACCAACTCCTAAGCCAACTCCGAAGAAAAGGGGTATTCTATTTCTCAGTCCTGAAGATAAGCAAGAGGCAAAGAAATCTATGAAATAAAAAGGTATTAAAGCTGAAGATGTTAAGAATTTACCACCTATTGAACAAATACATGGTCTTGATAACCCGACATAGGTAGTAAAGGTAAATTCTCTCTATAGATTTGATGAAGGTGATATCCCTCATTATAAGTCTGCTAGCCAATACTTGGATGAGTTTGATAATTTTATTGTTAAACAAGAAAACTTCAATCCTTATGTTGGTAGACAATTGAAACGTAATGCTTATATGGTTGAACACTTGAGTGATTATATGTCTAGAGTTAAAGGTGACCTTAAGCTTATTAATAAACATGCATCTATCGTTACCACTCAACTAAACAAGTGCTTAAAGCACAAGATGATTTTATCAATGAATTAAACAATAAGAAAAATGATAATGATGTTAGAGTTATGACTAGAGGTCGTAGAATGACTCAGGAACCTTTGTATCCTGAGGGCCATCCTAAGAGAGTTGAGCAAGATTCTCAGAGAACTAATGTTGATGCACCTAGTCCTTCTAAGAAGACGAAAAAGAAAAATGATAGGACTTTGCATGCTTCTAGTGAACCTGTTATAGACACACCTGAGAATCCCAATGGCATTTCTATTTCTGATGCTAAGACACGATCTGGTAATGAACATTAACCTAGTGAAAATGTTAATGATGATGTTCATGTTGATGCTCAACCTAGTAATAACAATGGTGTAGAAATTGAACCTGTTGTTGATCTTGATAACCCACAATCAAAGAATCAATGTTATGATAAGAGAGACTTCGTTGCTAAAAAGCACGGTAAAGAAAGAGAACCATGGGTTCAGAAACCCATGCCTTTTCCTCCTAAGCCATCCAAGAAAAAGGATGATGATGATTTTGAGCGCATTGCTGAAATGATTAAACCTATCTTCTTGCGTATGCGTTTGATTGATATGCTTAAAATGAATCCTTATGCTAAGTATATGAAAGATATTGTTATAAATAAAAGAAAGATACTGGAAGCTGAAATTTCCACCATGCTTGCTAATTATACCTTTAAGGGTGGAATACCAAAGAAACTTGGAGATCCAGGAGTACCAGCTATACCATGCTCCATTAAAAGAAAATATGTTAAAACTGCTTTATGTAATCTTGGAGCCGGTGTTAGTGTTATGCCTCTCTCTTTATATCATAGACTTGATTTGAATAAGTTGACACCTACTGAAATCTCTTTGCAAATGGCCGATAAATGAACTGCTATACCTGTAAGTATTTGTGAGGATGTGCCTATTGTGGTTGCAAACGTTACTATTTTAACGGACTTTGTTATTCTTGGTATTCCTGAGGATGATAGTATGTCGATTATCCTTGGTAGACCTTTTATAAATACTGCAGGGGCTGTTATTGACTGCAACAAAGGCAATATAACTTTTCATGTTAATGGCAATGAGATTATGGTACACTTTCCGAGGAAACAACCTCAAGTTCATAGTACCAATTCTATTGGAAAAAATTTGTAAGTGCATCTAGTGCCCCTAAGTGATTTAGGTGTATTGAACACTTATAGGTTAAGGGACTAATATGTTTGTGAGTGTACACAGGTGAGGGAGTCCGAGATTAGGGAGTCCTCGGACAGCCGGACTATATACTTTGGCCGGACTGTTGGACTATGACGATACAAGATTGAAGACTTCGTCCCATGTCCGGACGGGACTCTCCTTTGCGTGGAAGGCAAGCTTGATATGTACATTTCCTTCCCTGTAACCGACTCTGTGTAACCCTATCCCCCTCCGGTGTCTATATAAACCAGAGGGTTTAGTCCGTAGGAGAGGAACATTCATAATCATATGCTAGCTTCTAGGGTTTAGCCTCTATGATCTTGTGGTAGATCAACTATTGTAATACTCATATCATCAAGATCAATCAAGCAGGAAGTAGGGTATTACCTCCATCGAGAGGACCCGAACCTGGGTAAAACATCGTGTCCCCTGCCTCCTGTTACCATTAGCCTTAGACGCATAGTTCGGGACCCCCTACCCGAGATCCGCCGGTTTTGACACTGACATTGGTGCTTTCATTGAGTGTTCCACTGTGTCGTCATGATAAGGCTTGATTGGCCCAGGGGGAGGTTTTCCTTCCCAGACAGATCTTTGTATTCGGCGGCTTCGCACTGCGGGCCAATTCGCTTGGCCATCTAGAGCAGATTGATAGCTACGCCCTTGGCCATCAGGTCAAGTTTGGAAGCTTAAACTATACTACCGACATCCGCAGAGACTTGATCCTCGACGGATTCGAGCCCATGCAGGGTTCACCGAACAGTCACGACAGGCATGACTTTGATCTGCCGTCGGACAGTAATCGGGAGATCGCGCCTGCGGTGGCGCCGGGAATCAATCCGGAGCAGATCGTGCCTTCCGTGGGCGGCTGGATGGACCCCGTCATGGAGGCCACACACTCATTGGCGTCGGAGCCGAACACTGATCCCACCTCCTGTGAGGGTGGTGTCATCGGACCCTCGGACTCGTCTCTTGCTACAGGATCCGAACCGTGTGCGTCCGTGCCTATCGAATCGGATTGGGCGCCCATCATGGAGTTCACCGCCGCAGATATTTTTCAGCACTCTCCCTTATGAGATGTGCTAAACTCATTAAGGTCTCTTTCCTTGTCGAGAGATTCCTGGCCGAACTATGTCCTACTCGAGTGGGAAGCGGACGATGAAGAAATTCGTTACCCACCCACCACCCACTTAATAGCCACTGTCGATGACTTAACCGACGTGCTTGACTTCGACTCCGAAGACATCGATGGTATGGACGACGATGCAGGAGAAGAACAGGAACCACCGCCTATAGGGCGCTGGACTGCCACCTCATCATACGATATTTATATGGTGGACACCCCTAACGAATGCAATGGCGATTAGGCAATGGAAGATAACCCCTTGTAGAAGCAATCCAGACACCAACGTCATCGGCGCTGCTCCAAACCCCGCCATAGCAAAAATAGTGATACCGGCACAAGAAATAACAATCTGGATGGTGCCGAAGACAAGGACAATCCTGCCCAGCCAGGCTTCGAGCAGGCCGAGCAAGAGGATGGGCAAGCTAGCCCTAAAGAACAGGTAAATGATGGAGAATCATAGGATGATAATCACATGCCTATCTCCGAAGACGAAGTGAGCCTTGGCGATGAAGACTTCATCGTGCCTGAGGATCCTGTCGAGCAGGAGCGCTTCAAACGCCGGCTTATAGCCACTGCAAAAAGCCTGAAGAAAAAGCAACAACAGCTTCAAGTTGATCAAGATCTGCTAACTGACAGATGGACCGAGGTCCTGGCTGCCGAGGAATATGGACTCGAGCGCCCTAGGAAAAGCTACCCAAAGCACAGGCTGCTACCTCAACTCGAGGAGGAGGCCTTAAAGCCGATGCTACCAGCGCATGATGCGGCTGACCAGCCACCCCGTGGTCGAGACAAAGCGGCGTACCAGCCCGAAGTACAGACCGAACCCCGTCGGCAATCAAACGATAATACTAAGGCCCGGGGTTACACGAAGGACCTGCGAGATGTATTGGAAAACAAAGCAGGACAGTCAAGATCGATCTACAGATCATGGGGGCGCGCCACAAGATGTGATGATGACCGTCACGCCGGATATAATAAACCAAAGTCCGGCCGGGCCGAATACAATAGACCGGATTCATTTGAACTACGCCGTGATGTAGCCTGGCATAGAGGCGCCGCACATCCCCTATGCTTCACTGATGAAGTTATGGATCATGAATTCCCAGAAGGGTTTAAACCCATAAACATTGAATCATACGATGGCACAACAGACCCCGCGGTATGGATCGAAGATTTTCTTCTCCACATTCACATGGCTCGCGGCGATGACTTACATGCAATGGAGTACCTACCACTTAAGCTCAAAGGACCGGCTCGGCATTGGCTGAATAGCTTGCCAGCAAGCTCCATTGGCAGTTGGGAGGATTTGGAAGATGCGTTCCTCGATAACTTGTAGGGCACTTACGTGCGACCACCGGATGCTGATGACTTAAGTCACATAACCCAACAACCCGGAGAGTCAGCCAGAAAATTCTGGACTCGGTTCCTAACTAAAAAGAACCAAATTGTCAGTTGTCCGGATGCCGAAGCCTTAGCGGCCTTCAAGCAAAAAATCCGCGACGAATGGCTCGCCTGACATCTCGGCCAAGAGAAGCCAAAGTCCATGGCAGCCCTCACGACACTCATGACCCGCTTCTGCACGGACGAGGACAGCTGGCTGGCTTGGAGCAACATCACACCCAAAAACTCAGGCAATTCAGACGCTAGAGATAGCAACGGCAAGCCATGACAAAATAGACACAAGCATCGCAATAATGGAGACAGCGCCAAAGACACGACAGTCAATGCCAGATTCAGAGGCTTTAAATCCGGACAGCAGAAAAAGCCATTTAAAAGAAACAGTCCGGGCTCATCCAGTTTGGACCGCATACTCGATCGCTCATGTCAAATTCACGGCACCCCCGATAAACCAGCCAACCACACCAACAAGGAATGCTGGGTGTTTAAACAGGCCGGCAAGCTGAATGCCTAAAACAAGGAAAAGGGGCTGCATAGCGACGACAACGAGGAGCCCCGACCGCCGAACACGGGAGGACAGAAGAAATTCCCTCCCCAGGTGAAAACAGTAAATATGATATAAGCAACCCATATTCCCAAGAGGGAACGGAAGCATGCACTAAGGTACATCTACGTCTATGCGATGGAGCCAGTCGCCCCAAAATTCAACCCATGGTCCTCCCGCCCGATCACTTTCAGTCGCAAGGACCATCCTACCAGTATTCGTCATGGCGGTTCAACCGCATTGGTCCTTGACCCCATCACCGACAGATTCCATCTCACACGAGTCCTCATGGACGGTGGCAGCAGCCTGAACCTGCTCTATTAGGATACAGTGTGCAAAATGGGCATCGACCCCTCAAGGATCAAGCCCACGAAAACCACCTTCAAGGGTGTCATACCCAGTGTGGAGGCCTGTTGTGCGGGCTCAATCACACTGGAAGTGGTCTTCAGATCTCGGGACAATTTCCGAAGCGAGGAGTTAATCTTCGACATCGTACCCTTCCGCAGTGGCTATCATGCACTGCTCGGACGAACCGCATTCGCCAAATTCAATGCGGTACCGCATTATGCATACCTCAAGCTCAAAATGCTAGGACCTCGCGGGGTTATCATAGTCAATGGAAGCACAGAGCGCTCGCTCCGCACGGAGGAGCACACTACGGCCCTCGCGGCGGAAGTACAAAACGGCCTTCTTAGGCAAACAGCCAACTCGGCGATAAATAACCCGGATATCGTCAAACGAGTCCGGAGTACTCCACAACAGGATCATCCGGCACGTCTAGAGCTCGACTAGCAACCCGGCCTCCGCCCTAGTCCCAATCAAACGGCAAAATTTTTGCCGCGCGTACATAACTACGCACTTAAAATACCCTAGGCATAGGCGGAGGCACGGCCATAACACGGTCCACAATGCGGTTCGACCGCCCCGGGACACACGCATTTTCGCACCCCTTTTCTTTCTGGTCCCTATATTCAGGAGGCTCTTCCAAAGGACCGGCTATCAGACACATAGCGGGACGGACACACCAGGAGGACAAGAAGCTTTGGTGTACGAGGGAATCCTCAGGTGGTCTTTGATAACGATCGTTATACCTGTTTTACATAACCGCATACCACCCGCTCCTGGTCAGGACGTGTCAAACAGTCCTATTCTGCTTATCGCACTACTTGTATATGTACGCTTTGACATATCATTTGAATAACAAGGGAAAATAGTTTACAGCGTTAGCTTGATATTACGTTTATTTATCCCTTTTCTTTACTGCTTATTTATTATACACGTGCATTTTGGCACGGCCAGTTTGCCAGGGGCTTCAGTACCCCATAACCTGGCAAGAGAAGTCCGAACACTTTCGACAATGCGGCACCCCGCACTTATAGCACTATATGCATCGGCTCTGAATCATGTCTTGGGTCAATAGTTGGGTTTGCCCGGCTCCCATGTTTTGGTACCTTATGTTTCACTATATCGGCTAAGGTAGCGCAGGGAGAACTAGTGCGATTGTGTCCCGGTTCTTCCAGACGAGCACCTCAGTAGAGAAAGCCAAAAACTGACTATCATGATAAGGCAAGAGCTGGTCGCTGTTCGAGAGGTCTCAAATCCTTAAAGATTTTTTCCGCTTCAGGCGAGGAATCGGCCTCGTCCGATTTAGGCGTGTATAGCGCCCCGAGTCCCGCTTTCCAAATACTAGGGGCTTCGCCAAAATTTAAAATTGTAGACTTCTATGGCTAAGTGAGGGCGATAAAGCCGTATAGTCCGATTGCCTCGTTCGTGGTGCTAAACACCTCCTTAAAAGGACCAAAAACTTGGATAAAGAGTGTTTATATTTATCCCGAACACCCCAGTACTAGTTACATGGGGGCGGAAGCCGATGACTGGCCAACTCTCAAGATTTTTTAAACGGCCACACAGAAGGTAATATTTTAAATTAACAGGCGCTACATAGCGCACATGAACTGGTTTTCATAATACAGGATGACATGAGTACATTCATTCAAATATAACATCCTTAGTACATTCATCCACCACAAGGCGGGTACCCTTAATGACATTGTCATAGTACTGTTCGGGGTGGCGATGCTCCTCGCCCTTCGGCGGCCCCTCTGTCACCAGCTTCTTGGCGTCCATCTTCCCCCAGTGTACCTTCGCACGGGCTGTCGGTGTCAAAACTGGCGGATCTCGGGTAGGGGGTCCCGATCTGTGCGTCAAGGCTGATGGTAACAAGCAGTAAGGGACACAGATGTTTACCTAGGTTCGGGCCCTCTCGATGGAGGTAAAACCCTACTTCATGCTTGATTAATATTGATGATATGGGTAGTATAAGAGTAGATCTACCACGAGGTCGTAGAGGCTAAACCCTAAGAGCTAGCCTATGATGGTATGACTGTAATTGTGATCGGCCTTCTAAGGACCAACCTCTCCGGTTTATATAGACACCGGAGAGGGCTAGGGTTTACATGGAGTCGGTTACAAGGAAGGAAATATAATATCCGTATCACCAAGCCTGCCTTCCACGCCAAGGAAAGTCCCATCCGGACACGGGCCGAAGTCTTGAGTCTTGTATCTTCACGCTTCAATAGTTCAGACATTGTACACAGTCCGGCTGTTCGGATACCCCCTAATCCAGGACTCCCTCAGTAGACCCTGAACCGGGCTTCAATGACGATGACTCCGGCGCGCAGTATTGTTTTCGGCATTGTAAGGCGGGTTCCTTCTCCGAATACTCTAAAGTACCTGTTATGATGAATAGTGTCCGGCCTCCAACCAATGTTGTGCTTCTCGGCTTCAGCGCCTCAATAATGACCATCTGCACGTGTCGAGCGAATGCGAGGAGTCAAGGTATTTTTGCATTTGCCACCCTCGATCCTCCGGGCCAACCGTCTATTTGAAGGGACAGGGATTCTCAGATCCAAACCTCACTCTCCTCCCTTGAGCTAGCATCCCAGAGCGCTTCGCGAAAAGCCACTCCAACATGGCCGGCTGTCGCAACTCTTCTGCTTGCCCTCCTCGCTCTAAGTCGGGGGATTGGGGAGAGTGCTTCGTTCCTCACAGCCATTTGGTGAAGTTACAAACCCAAGGGTTTCTCCCACCGGCATTCATGGTCCCCGTCCGAGCTGGAATAGCCACTTATGACGGAGGGGAACAAGCTGAGGGGTCTCCTAACCCGTCTCCGGAGGAGCGGATATGCCTCATCTCGCATCTGCTGAGGGGCGTCGGGTTTCCTATCCACCCATTTCTTCGTGGGCTCCTGGAGTTCTACGGCCTCTAGTTACACAATCTTACCCCAGCCTCCATTCTGCACATGGCGGGGTATGTCGCGCTTTGTGAGCTATTTTTAGGCCGCGAACCACACTTCGGATTATGGAGGAAGCTGTTCTGCCTTGTCCCCCGCACTAGGGAGAGTCCCTATATCAAGTGGGCGGGGCCGAAGTATGGCGTATTGCCGAAACCGAATACCCGTCCGGCACTCCTGAGAAGGCACCAGAAAACTGGCCTTCAGAGTGGTTCTATATAAATGACGTTCCCCTTACGGATCCAGTCCGGATGGGTCTCCCCAAGTTCAGCAATGCCCCGCCGAGGGCTCGCCCAAGCTGGCGTCCCCGGGGCCCTCAAGAAGAGGACACAGGGGAAATATACCTTCTGATGAACAAGATAAAGTTGCTGGCAAAATCCGGACTGACGATAGTCGAGGTCATGGCAATATGCATAAAGAGGGGAGTGCAACTGCTCCAATACCGGGGGAAGCCCATGTGGCATTTCAACAGGGAATACGACGCCACCCGCTATGGTCGCAAGGGTCCGGACTCCGCTGCCGCTTTGGCAAGGATATTGTCTGATTTGTACAAAGAGGAAGAGGAGGAATTCCTTCGCATAAAAACGCGGGACGGATTCTCCATGCACAACCCCCTAGCGTGGGTAAGTTGTCATTCTTTTCCCAGCTTCATTTACTCTACTATTCTTCTGCTAAGATTACTTGCATCAATGCTTCTGAGCAAGAACTGAGGAGGGCCGTAGAAGGAATCCTCAGCCCCTCCCCGCAACCAGAGGACCCTGGACGGGCCCTAGATCCGGGACTCAAAGTAGATCCAGATATTACCGTGGAGCTTGTCAACGGAGTATTTTTTTCAGGCGAGCTGGGAGGGCGCCCTAGTGGCTATTACGTCCGACTCCCTGTACTGCTCCCCATGTCGCATGTAAGCCAAGCTAAAAAACCCTATCCTCCGAAGAGGAGTCCCCCCAGGTATTATAACTTACCTTTGAGGCGTCATTCTATTTGCAGAAACGACGGTTGGAGCGAGGGGCCGAGCCCCTAGGGACTCGTCAACCACGGGCGTCCGAATCGGGCAGGCTCAAGAGGAAGGCGGTGAGATTGGACACACCGCTACAAAGGTAAAGTAATAACCTGTCCTGTAATTATGGAATTTGAAATATGACCGCGCCCTTTGTGTCTGGCACGAAGAGGAATAATCGGGTTATATCTGGAGACCCCACCAATCACGCCTCCACCAGTCGGGTTCCAGAACCGGCTTCGGGGGCGGAGGCGTACACGGGGCCAGCACCGCATAGCTCCCAGATGGAGGATGTGGATATGTGTTCGTCCACGAACTCCGAAGTGGAGAGCGCCATGAATCACCGGCGCCGGAGGGCCGTGCTCCGGAACAACATCTTTTCTAAAGAGGCTTTTAACGCCTTCCATTCGGCGGACGCATATGTCCAAGCTGCTCGAGGCGGGCTTGCCCAAGCGACAAACCAGTATACCAAAGACATACGGGTAAGAAATTTTGATAAGTATGCATAGCCGTAGCCCCTGAGACTTATAATAGTTGGGACAACTATTTGAAGGATCAATATATTTTCGCAGGTCCTTGTGGACAAAAATGAACAATTGGCGCGGGAGCTGGAGGCGTGCAAGGGCCAGTTGTCTGATGCGGTAGCCAAGTTAGAGGGATCCCGAAAGGCCCCCTCTGGTAATATTTGTCTCCATTATACACAGATGTACCAGTTAATAAATGGCTGGTGCAGATAGTCTAACAGTAAATTTTGCAGACTATCCCGAGGTGAATCCGGAGGGTGTAGTGTGTGACGACTCGCATCTCCAACGTCAGCTAAAGGCTGGCAAGCGCATCCTTACGCAGGTGACACGAGAGAAGAACAAGCTTCACGATGCCAATATTTGTCTGGACATGGAATTAAAGCACGTCCTTGCTCAACTGGCAGACTCCGTGAAGGAGAACAAAAGGCTTCGACGCGGCATTTATGGTAAGAGCCGAGGCGAACTGTTTGATAGTTCGGCGAGGAAGTTTATTGAAAAGATTTTTCCTTGTAAGAATGTTAACGGGTCGCCCTGAAGAGGAGATGCCCTCATCTGCAGGTGATTTGCTGCAAGAACTGTCGCAGATGCACGAACGTGCTCTGCAGGTGATGCACGGCGTTGCTCAGACCTTGTGGCCTGCAAGCCTTCTGCCGAATGGCATGGGGGAGCTTGCGGACCTTCTTCAAGGAGCCCGGCGGCGCTTCCGTCTGTGGAAGATATCAGCCTGCCGGCAAGGAGCAAGAGAAGCCTGGGCAATGGTGAAGACGCGCTACACCAAGCTGGACCCAAACCATATGGCCGAAGTGGGACCGGCGGGGCCCGATGGGCAAGAAATTCCTGTGAGCCTGGTATATGACCTGGTAGCATTAGCCGCTAATTATTCTCAGCAGGATTGTAGGCTAGATAGCCTGTTAGATGGTATAGAGGTGGAATATAGTCAGTCTCAGTGACTGTGTAATTTAATTGGCATAAGTAGCCCTAGCCGGATTGAAATCATTTGTCATGGCGGACCTTTTCACTTTAGCCCTCGGATCCTATAGTCCGGGGTGTGTCAGAATACCCTCTCGGTTATACAAAAACCGGGGTATGCATGGAGACCAGGCGTAGGGGTCATAGGTGCTTGAACAGACAAGTACCCAACTAGTTATGTTATATTGCACGGGTAGCAAGAAACATCTTCCAGAGAGAATAGTTTCGTTAGGGGTTCCTTTCCCTAGGTATCCATGTGTCGATGCACATGTACGGACTGCACGCGATGGCGCAGGATACAAAGCTCCTGGGGTTTTTTGTTGTAACCAACGAATACATCCTTTGTTCACCGATCGAATATTCTCTTAAGGAAACTAGCTTTCGGCTTCACCCAGTCTGAGGTACACATCCGGCTTAACCGGCAGTAACAATCGCAGAGGTGATCCCCTTATGCCCTAGCCGAATTAATGGGAACGTAGGGCATAAACACAAGAGCCAGGCAACCCATCTTGGCCACATCTTAAGTCATATCGATGCATACAATGGCGAAGAAAAGGCACATATGGAAAAAGAACGCATATGCGGTGGGCAAAAAGCCATTAAAGTAATTATGTCTAGCTTCTGAATAGGAAGCCCCCAGGTACAGCTCTCACACATAGTACGACCAGAATGGTCTGGGAGTCCGCACTGTATTAAATACTTTGTGTGAAGAGAAAAAGGGTCGAGAAAGGAGAGAAAAGAGGTGGAGCATAATTAAAAAGGAGGGGTAAGGAGACGAACACTACGTTCGTCGTTAGGCGTAGAATCACCAGAGTCTAGCCGCGTTCCATGGGTTTGGCTCGAGTCTGTTATCAGATGCATTACGTAGGCGGTACGCTCCTCCGGTGAGAGCTTTGTCGATGACGAAGGGACCTTCCCATCTGGGTTTGAGTTTGTCCTTCTTCTTCTCCGGTAGGCGTAGAACGAGCTCGCCAATGTTGTAAGTTTTGGCCCGCACTTCTCTGCTTTGATATCGCCGAGCCTGTTGCTGTGCGGAACGGGCTTTTGCGACATCGCGCTCCTCCTCCAAGGCATCCAAGTTATCTTGCCAATCTAACTCGGCTTCCTTCTCTTCGTACATGCGTACGCGTGGCGAATCATGTATTATGTCGCAGGGTAGTACTGCTTCCGCGCCGTACACCATAAAAATGGTGTATATCCGGTGGTTCGATTCGGTGTGGACCGCAGCCCCCAGAGTATGGAGTCGAGCTCCTCTACCCAGTGTGTATCCGATTCTGTTAAAGATCGCACTAGTCTGGGTTTGATGCCGCTCATAATGAGACAGTTTGCCCGTTCGTCCTGGCCGTTTGTTTGAGGGTGGTAGACGGAAGCATAGTCGAGCTTATTGCCCATTTTGTCGCACCAAGTTTTCACTTAATCGGCTGTGAAATTTGAGCCATTATTAGTGATGATGTTGTGGGGGACACTGTATCGGTGTATGACCCTGAATAAGAAGTCTATTATTGGTCCGGATTCGGCCGTTTTAACTGGTTTGGCTTCGATCCATTTGGTGAATTTGTCCACCATGACCAATAAGTATTTTTTTCTTATGGCTTCCCCCTTTAAGAGGTCCAACCATATCCAGCCCCCAGACCGTGAAGGGCCAAGTTATGGGGATCGTTTGGAGAGCGGTAGGGGGCATATGACTCTGATTGGCGAAGAGCTGGCAGCCGACGCAATGTTGGACAAGGTCCTATGCGTCTGCTCGGGCCGTCGGCCAATAGAAGCCTGTACGGAAGGCTTTGCTGACTAGCGCTCGAGCTACAGTGTGGTGTCCGCCCAGTTCGGCATGGATTTCAGTCAGGAGTTGCCGCCCTTCCTCTTCGGAGATGCACCTTTGGAGCACTCCGGTTGCACTTTTCTTGTAGAGTTCCCCTTCGTGGACTTTGTAAGCTTTAGAGCGCCGAACTATGCAGCATGCTTCATTTTGGTCTTCGGGGAGCTCCTGCCTATTTAGGTAGGCCAAGAAAGGCTCGGTCCACGGGGTAATTACGGCCATGATCTCGAGGGCCGAAGAAGTTATTTCGGTGGCAGAGCCTCCGATTGTGTCTGATGGTTCGGTGTCCGGGGGTGTATTCGGATCCGTGCTGGTATTGTCGGACTCCCCTTCCCATACCACGGATGGCTTGAATAGCTTTTCTAGGAACATATTAGGTGGGACGGGGTCGCGTTTGGCGCCAATGCGGGCGAGGACATCTGCCGCTTGATTGTTCTCTTGAGCCACATGGTGGAAATCGAGCCCCTCGAACCGAGCTGACATTTTGAGGACGGCATTATGATAGGCTACCATTTTCGAATCCTTGGCATCAAAGTCTCCATTTATTTGTGATATTGCAAGGTTCGAATCCCCGCGCACTTCCAGGCGTTGGATGCCCATAGAGACCGCCATCCAAAGACCATGCAACAGAGCCTCATATTCGGCTGCATTGTCAGGACTACCCCTGCTCCCAGTCCGGCCAGCATTTTGGAGCCGTCAAAGTGCATGATCCAATTGGAATACGCCTTGTACTCTTTAGGGAGTTCGGCTTCTGTCCATTCGGCGACGAAGTCAGCCAGGACTTGCGACTTAATGGCCCATTGTGGTTTGTATATTATGTCGAACGGGAGGAGCTCGATGGCCCATTTAGCAATCCGGCCCGTAGCATCGCGGTTATTAATTATGTCGTTGAGTGGTACTTCGGAGGCGACGGTAATCGAACACTCTTGAAAGTAGTGTCTTAGCTTCCGGGATGCCATGAAGACCGCGTATGCTATTTTTTGATAGTGTGGGTATTGGGATTTGCATAGGGTGAGGACCGTGGATACGTAATAAACCGGCTTTTGAAGCGGGAATTTGTGTTCGTCCACCTCTCGTTCAACGATGAGCACTGTGCTTACCACTTGATGTGTTGCAGCTATGTATAGCAGCATAGGTTCGTCGATGTTTGGCGCTGTTAGGACTTGATTACTGGCCAATAAGGTCTTTATCTCGTCGAGTCCGGCCGCGGCTGTATCCGTCCATACAAAGTGTTCGGTGCGCCGAAGGAGGCGGTAAAGAGGCAATGCCTTCTCTCCTAGCCTGGATATAAAGTGGCTCAAAGCGGCCACGCATCCGGCTAGCTTCTGGATGTGCTTGAGGTCTGTTGGTATAGCCAATTGCAACAGAGCTCGGATTTTTGCTGGATTTGCTTCGATTCCTCTATTGGAAACAATGAAGCCCAGCAGCTTCCCTGAGGGGACACTGAAAACGCATTTTTTCGGATTCAACTTGATGTCGTATGTCCGGAGGTTATCGAATGTGAGCCTCAAGTCATCTATTAGGGTATCGACATGTCTAGTTTTTATGACCACGCCGTCCACATATGCCTCCAATGTTTTGCCGATTTGTTTTTCCAGACATGTTTGAATCATGCGTTGGTAGGTTGCGCCGGCATTTTTGAGCCCGAAGGGCATAGTGTTGAAGCAAAAAGGGCCATATGGCATTATAAAATTTGTTGTAGCTTGGTCAGACTCTGTCATCTTTATCTGATGGTATCTGGAGTATGCGTCAAGAAAACACAGCGAGTCGTGTCCAGCTGTGGCATCGATGATTTGACCGATGCGAGGGATTGGAAAGGGATCCTTGGGGCAAGCTCTGTTGAGGTCTTTGAAGTCGACGCATAATCGCCAAGATTTGTCCTTTTTTGGTACCATTACCAAATTTGCCAGCCAATCCGGATGTTTAATACCTCTGATGAATCCGGCCTCAAGCAGCTTGGCTAGCTCTTCCCCCATGGCTTGCCGTTTGGGTTCTGAAAACTGCCTGAGGGTCTGTTTGACCGGTTTGTATCCCTTTAGTATATTGAGGTTGTGTTCGGCCAGCCGGCGTGGGATGCTCGGCATGTCCGAAGGGTGCCAGGCAAAAATGTCCCAATTCTCGCGTAAGAAATCTCGCAGTGCGGCGTCCATCACGGGGCTCAACTGCGTCCCAATGGATGTTGTCTTCGTGGGGTCCGTTGGATGGACCTGGAATTTGACTATCTTGTCTGCATGTTTAAATGAAGTGGACTTGGGTCGTTTGTCGAGTATCACGTCGTCCCTGTCCACGGTGGCCCGCAGTGTTGTTGACTCTTTGGCTGCTAGGGCTTCAGATAATGCTTCCAGCGCTAGTGTTGCGGTTTTGTTTTCGGCGCGAAGTGCGACATCCGGATCACTGGCTAGAGTGATGATTCCGTTGGGCCAGGGCATTTTAAGCTTCATGTACCCGTAATGGGGTACAGCTTGAATGCTTGGAAACGCGTCCCGCCCTAGAAGGGCGTGGTATCCGCTGCTGAAGGGAGCCACTTGGAATGTGATTTATTCGGACCTATAATTCTCTGGGGTGCCGAATACCACATCGAGTGTGATTTTTCCCGCGCATCGTGCTTCCCGAGTAGGGATGATTCCCCTGAAGGTGGTGCCGCTCTGCTCAATGCGGCCTTTATCAATCTCCATTTTGTTGAGCGTTTCTTCATAGATCAAGTTTAACCCGCTTCCGCCGTCCATGAGTACTTTGGTGAGCCGAAAGCCGTCCATTATTGGGCTAAGGACCAGAGCGGCCGATGCCCAGACAGTCTGGAATCGAGGTTCATCACTGGTATTGAAAGTTAGAGCAGTGTCGTTCCTCGGGTTTATTTTTGCCACATGGCAAATTTCCCTAGAGCTTCGGTGAGCTCGCTTGCATCTGTTGTTCGAGGCGAAAGTCTTGAAGACTGTGAGTACCGTATTGTGTCCACTGGCAGGATATTGTTCCGCTTTATGGCTTGCAAGAAGATCCTTGCCACTTTTTGCCACCTGCGTACCCTAAGGCTATGAGTTGGCATTGTATCCGGCGTACTGTGGAGCTTACATGGCCCGTCGAGCCATTCTTCCAATACGGATCCCCGCCCTGGGGTGGGCTTCAGTTTCTTGGGGATTGGATCAAACGACCTACGAGAGTTCGTCCGTTTAGTTCGGACAAAGGTCTTGGTGAGAGCGGTACTATCCCAAAATTCTGTTTGGGTCTTCCAAGCACTCTCCATCACACATTACTTCCGTACTATGATTGCCAAGTCCGCGAAACGTACTATGTCACGGCGGCTTATAGCATTGAGTAGCCCTTCGTCCGTGCAGTTATTACAGAAGAGCGAGACCACATTCTCCTCGCGGCAGTCCTTAACCTTGTTAAGCGCAAGGAGGAATCTGGCCCAGTAATGATGTACCGTCTCCTGGGGTTCTTGCCTGATGTGGGAGAGACAGTTTAAGTCCAGATAGGTGTTGTTAGCAGAATTCGGATTATGATCCGATCTAACGCCCAAGGGCGCGGGCGGTTCCGAGCCTAACAACTCGGAATCCGGAGTGCTACCCAATTTCTTTGGCCCAATGCCCGATTCTAAGTCCGGGACCTGGGTCAGGTTGGCCTCTGAGCAGATTTTCGGCTCAAGGAGTTCGGCGATCCGAACATAATTCGTCTTCAAAGTTGGGGGACGATCCGCGTGTGGTTCTTCCACAATCACTATCTCATGGGTGGCCGGTGGGGATCTGATGTCCCTTCGGTCGGGTTTAAGCCCAATCCGGTCATAGTTCGTAGTGACTCCCAGAGCAGCGATGCGATCCAAGAGTTCATTAAGGGAGGAGAGCTCCATTGGATCCATCTGTTTGGCAAGTTCCGAACTGACCGAAGGTTATGATTGATGACCCGAGAGGCCATCGTCGGCTCTGTCACCGACGGGGCGGCCATGATAAAGCCGACGAGCCAGAGCGTCTGGCCTACAGCCAGAGCTCCCTCCGAAGTAATGTCGTCTTTGAAGACGAGACGAGCCATCCAGCCTGGCGGCGACGACACAGAGGAACTCTCAATGAAAGCACCAATGTCGGTGTCAAAACCGGCGGATCTCGGGTAGGGGGTCCCGATCTATGCGTCAAGGCTGATGGTAACAAGAAGTAAGGGACACAGATGTTTACCCAGGTTCGGGCCCTCTCGATGGAGGTAAAACCCTACTTCCTGCTTGATTAATATTGATGATATGGGTAGTACAAGAGTAGATCTACCACGAGATTGTAGAGGCTAAACCCTAAGAGCTAGCCTATGATGGTATGGTTGTAATTGTGATTGGCCTTCTAAGGACCAACCTCCCCGGTTTATATAGACACCGGAGAGGGCTAGGGTTTACATGGAGTCGGTTACAAGGAAGGAAATATAATATACGGATCGCCAAGCTTGCCTTCCACGCCAAGGAAAGTCCCATCCGGACATGGGCCAAAGTCTTGAGTCTTGTATCTTCACGCTTCAATAGTCTAGACGTTGTACATAGTCCGGCTGTCCGGATACCCCCTAATCCAGGACTCCCTCACGGGCCAAGGCCCTGCGCGCACCCTCAATGCAGACGGACCGCTTAACGACTTCAGGTCGCGGACAGGCACTCACCATCTGCTTGATAAAGCCGAAGTAGCTGCTGGGCAGGGGCTCGCCAGGCCATAGACAGACTATGAAGTCCTTCATGGCCAGTTCGGCCGCCTTATGAAGTTCGACCAATTGTTTTAGTTGGTCGCTCAAGGTCGTCAGATGTTCGGCCCCAATATATTGGGACCAAAACAGCTTATCCGTCGAGCTCCCCTCCTTAGCCCGGTTGAACTCTGCGGCATCACAGATGCTACACGGCAGATCTGCAAATGCTCCTGGAGAGCTCCGAATTTGGGTAAGTGAAAGGAAAGTCTCTTTCACATGCTTGCTTTGCATAATGAAAGCCTTACCCACAACTATCTTCTTGTCTGCCTCAATTTCCTGGAGGGCCTTCTGGGCTTTGGCCTTGGCGTCTAGTGCACTCCGACGGGCCTTCGCAAGCTCCGACTCTTGCATCTTGGAGTCACGCTCCAAGGACTCAAATTTTTTTGATGAAGTCCTGAAGCTCTTGCTGGACCTCATCAACTCACGCCTCTTGTTTTTCATGCTCGGTGCGCTCCTTGGCCGCTTTGTTTTCAGCCTCGGACAGCGCCTTCTTAAGGGGCGCCACTTCGGTCGTGGCCCCTAGTAAAATCCATCGTGCTTCTATTAGCGTCAATGATGTTTTCCTTTGTACATAACATTCAGACGGGGTATTGCTTACCTTTGTTCTCCTCGAGCTGCCTCTTCACGAGGCTGAGCTCTTCTTCGGCCCGCCCAAGGCTCTGCCTCAGTTCGGAGACCTTCGCAATGGTAGCGGCGGCGGCCAGCAGCGACACCTGCTTATTCACAAAGGCATAATATGATTAGACTCCTGGGAAAAATATTTGATCCTCTGTTCGGCTTTTCTTCCCGAACACCAAACAGAGCATCAGGGGCTACTGTCTGTACTGTGATACTTTCTCATAATTTAAAATACTTACCTCAAAGCCTGTCAGGAGGCTGGCGCAGGCTTCGGTCAATCCGCTTTTGGTGGACTGAACCTTCGCAATCACCGTACTCATAAGAGTACGGTGTCCTTCATCAAGGGAAGCGCTCTGAAGCGCTTCCACCAAATTATCCGATGCATCTGGATTGGCAGAGGTCATTGGCACAAACGGCTCGCCCCCCTTGATGGGTGGCTGTCTGCCTGAATCCGGAACCACTGGAGGTACCGGCGCAGTATCCGGCCGGGGGCCAAGCCTGATGCGGCCCCCCTCATCCGAATCCATTGGGATCTCCCCCCCCCCCCCCGCCCCCATGAGCCCGACATCAGGAGTCTCGCCTTGACGCGTCTCCGGGACTACTCCTCCTGGCCCAGTATCCTCTGAGATAACACCTCGGTGTCATCCGCGGGCCGGGGAGTAGGAGCCGTCGGGAGCAAATAGCTATTCATCTCCGACGAGCTCAAAGACCCATCCGAGGAGGACGAGTCGATGTGAGCTTTGGACGGACTGCACAAGCAAATCTTGACATAATAAGTAAAGCTAAAAACATGCAAGAAGTATTATGGTATCCGAATACTTACGACTTCGCTAGGGGCTTGGCTCTGGGTAGCCACTCCTCCTCGCTATAGGCAGCGGTTGTTGAGTGGTCCGGAGGGAGGGTCCTTCCCTTCTTGGACCCTTCGGCCTCCCCGAAAGGGGCGGCCTTCCTTTTCTTCCCCCCTCGGTTTGGGGGAGAGGGTTTTCCTCCTCCTCCTCCTCATTGTCGTTGGAGGAGTGCGCCTCGGTGTCTTCGGACGATGAGTCCGACACCACCTTGCGCTGGAGACTTTTCCTGGTCCCCGTGGCCTTCTTCTTGGCCTTCTTCTCTGGCACCTCATAGGGCGCCGAAACCAGCATCTTTGTCAGCAGAGGGGTTGCTGGATCTTCAGGCAACGGAGCCGGACAGTCGATCCGCTCCGCCATCGCCACATAGTCCTGTTAGATCAGTATGATGGCTTAAGTTCCTCCCACGAACATACTGAGGAAAGGCACATATTGCGAAATGTAGAATGCTTACCGCATTGGCGTGGCGCTTGGTGCTGAGTCCGCGGTCCTCGGTGGTGGGAGGAGGAACTTCGTTGGCCTTGAACAACACCTTCCAGACGTCTTTGTGCGTCGTATCGAAGAGCTCTTGCAGTGTCTGGTGTTCGGCCGCGTCGAACTCCCACAGGTTGAATGCCCATCTTTGACACGGGAGAATCCGGCGAAATAGCATGACCTGGACCACCTTAACAAGCTTGATCTTCTTGGTTGTCATGTTTTTTGCGCAGTTCTGGAGTCCGGTCAGCTCCACAGACGCGCCCCAGGTTAGGCCCTTCTCCTTCCAGGAGGTGAGCCGCATGGGGATGCCGGATCGGAATTCGGGGGATGCCGGATCAGAATTCGGGGGCTGCCACCCAGTTGGCGTCGCGCGGCTCGGTGATGTAGAACCACCCCGATTGCCACCCCTTCACGGTCTCCATGAAGGAGCCTTCGAGCCAGGTAATGTTGGGCATCTTGCCCACCATGGCGCCTCCACACTCTGCATGCTGGCCGACCACAATCTTTGGCTTCACGTTGAAGATATTTAGCCACAGGCCGAAGTGCGGCCTGATGCGGAGAAAAGCCTCGCACACGATGATAAGCGATGAGATATTGAGGATGAAATTAGGGGCTAGATCATGAAAATCCAGCCCGTAATAGAACATGAGCCCGCAGACAAATGGGTGGAGGGGGAATCCTAGTCCGCAGATGAAGTGGGCGAGGAACACGACCCTCTCATGGGGTCCCGGAGTCGGAATGATCTACCCTGCATCCGCGAGCCGGTGCGCGATATTTGCGGTCAAGTATCCGGCCGCCCGGAGCTTCATAATGTCCTCCTCCTTGACGGAGGAGGCCATCCACTTGCCTCTCGCTCCGGACATGTTTGTCTATGCGGAAAAGATAAGAACTGGGGCGCTGGAACTCGAGCGTGCGAGAATGGATGAGCAAAGAAGGAAGGAGGCGTGGGTGAAAGAGGAGAGTCCTTATCTCTTTATAAAGGCGGTAGAAACTGTGCACCTCCCCACCTGCCCGTTAAAATCGCTTATTTCCCAAGTGCCATGATTGATGGCGCGGTTGGGTTACCCATACCCGTATTGATGAGAATCCCGTGATAAGGGGACACAATCTCTTCTTCGACAAGACGTGTCAAGGAAACCGCCTCGCATTATGTGCAGTGGCTGGTTGTGAAAAACGGTTCAAATAATGACCGGACGATGGCATGATGTCAGGCTATAAAAAGCTGTCAGCAGATTAGACTTGTGGAATATTATGCTCTCTATGGTGGTATGTGGAATTTGTTTTGTAGAGCCGGACACGATTCTTGTGTTCAAGATCTACTTTGGAGTATTCGGAGAAAGAACCCGCCTTGTAATGCCGAAGACAATCTACGCGTCGGACTCATCGTCATTGAAGCCTGGTTCAGGGACTACTAAGGGAGTCCAGGATTAGGGGTCCTCGGACAGCCAGACTATATACTTTGGCTGGACTATTGGACTATAAAGATACATGATTGAAGACTTCGTCCCGTGTCCGGATGGGACTCTCCTTTGCGTGGAAGGCAAGCTTGATATGTAGATTTCCTTCTCTATAACCGACTCTGTGTAACCCTAGCCCCCTCCGGTGTCTATATAAACCGGAGAGTTTAGTCCGTAGGAGAGGAACAATCATAATCATAGGCTAGCTTCTAGGGTTTAGCCTCTACGGTCTCGTGGTAGATCAACTCTTCTAATACTCATATCATCAAGATCAATCAAGCAGGAAGTAGGGTATTACCTCCATCGAGAGGGTCCGAACCTGGGTAAAACATCGTGTCCCCTGCCTCCTGTTACCATTAGCCTTAGACGCACAGTTCGGGACCCCCTACCCGAGATCCACCGGTTTTGACACCGACAACAGGCTCTATAAGTCGATGAGGAGTTTGATATTTACATCGAATGTCGAACCCTAAAATGTATGTCTTCACCTGAAGACTTTGGTTCTCTTGAAGATTTTGAAAGTGAAGAAATTGGTGTGACATTGAAGACTTGGATATTCTTGTGAGGATTATGAAGCGTGAAGACTTTTGTTTTCGTAGTTTCATTTTCTCTTTCTTGAGTCATAGGAAACACCGTACTGTTAAAGGGGGTCGAGATAATACTAAGGAAACTGATTTCCATGTTATGCTCATCTCAAAATCCTACACCTACCCAATCCTTTCAAGTGAAGCCATTGGAAATCTCATATCAGCTCAGTCAATTTTTTCAGTGACAGAGACGAAGATCTTCTGGTCTCTGAGGAATTTGTTCTGACTGAGGAGTTAGGAATTTGCTAGTGCGGATTGCCTACACAGTAAGGAACATGATAGCCCTGAGGAATTTGATACCTCAAATCCGACCGTTGTTGTGCCACGCACCAGCTGTCCAAAATATCCTACCACCTAACGGTCATATCATTGAAGGGCATTTATGTCTTATCATGTCGGGCTGCTCCCTAGGCTATAAATAGCCACCCCCTACAACCACTAGCTGGTTGGCTGCTCCGAGAGAAACAGACACTTGTCATTGAGAGCATCCCATCCTCCGAGGACTTTGAGCGAAAATCATCAAGTGAGGAAAACACAAAACCCAAACCCAAACACCTACAAACCCAAAGTGATTGAGCATCACTGAAGAGATTGTTCCTATGTGGAACCGATGCTTGTTACCTTTGAGGACTGTGTATCCTCTAGACGGTTAGGCGCCATGGTCTGAGCATCCAAGAGGAATTGTGGATCACCGAGTGACCAAGTCTGTGAAGGTTTGGAAGTCACCTGTGAAGACTTACCACGAGTGTTGGGCGAGGTCTATGTGAGCTTTGCTCAAGGAGAATATGGTGAGGACTGTGTGTTCGGGACTGTGTGTCCTCGAGTTTAAATACTCAGCCGCTCCAACCGGACAAACAACTGTCACAGCAATTGGAACTGGTCTACCAAATCATTATCTTCACCAAGCCTACTAGTTCTATTTCTTCAACGCCTTTCATTTCCTCATTCATGTGTTGATGGACCTGATCATTACTATTTGAACGCGTTGACTGAAGACTTTCTCTTTTTCCTCAATCCAATTTCTTCAGTCACATTGTCTTCGGCCTGCTTATCATGTGTTTACGCTACTTGTGCTATGTGTTTGTTTTTTCATTTCATCGTGATGACTATGATGTTACTATGTTATGCTTACACTTGAGTACTTATTCCGCTGCTAGTTGTTCGTGACTTAGGAATTTCCTCACCCTGAAATTCCTCAGTGACGAATTTGTAAAAATCGCCTATTCGCCCCCCTCTAGTCGACTTAACGCACTTTCAATTGGTACCAGAGTGAGGTAATCCCTTGTTCTGTGTGATTTTGGTTTAAACGCCTGGAGTTTTAGTTATATCGACTGCAGGAATGATCAAGGTCTCGGCTGGGTGTCCTACCTTTGATGGGACGGACTACCCCTACTGGAAGAACAAGATGCGCATGCATCTTGAGGCAATTGATAACAATCTCTGGTATGTTGTGGAAAATGGTGTTCCCTCAGTCACTCCGTCTGTGAATGCTACTGATGTGAAGAGATTCAAGCAACTCGATTCTCAATCGAAGAATATCATATGTGGCTATCTGAGCAAAGGACAATACGGCAGAGTGAGTGCTTTGGAAAGTGCTAAGCTGATTTGGGACAGGCTGTCCAAAGTCAACGGAGGAGTCTCTACTCAACGTGACTCCCGAGTTGATGTTCTTTGCAATCTCTTCAACCGCTTCAAAAGACTCGACAACGAAAATGTCCAGCAAACCTTCGATCGCCTCACTAACATCTCAAATGAGCTTCAAGCACTTGGTGCCACTAACATCACCGACCATGAGGTGGTGAAGAAATTACTAAGATCACTTGATTCTCATTCGATACTCTTGCACTAATGATTCAACAGCGAGCGAATTACAAGTCACTAGATCCCGCTAATATCCTCTAGAGGCTAAACACTCATGAGTTCCAGCTTGCTGAGAAGAGAGACCTCTATGGACCGAGCTTTGGAAGATCACGTGCACTGAAGGCCAAGGCAGTCTCTGAATCTAAAGGTGAAGATTCTGGTAGTAGCCTTGGTGACCCTGAAGAATTGAGTCACGAGCTAGCAATGCTCGTGAAGAAATTCCAGAAGTTATCTCGCCACGGTCTCTTTGGAAAGTCTTCAAGGAGTGATGATTCCTCATCCTGTGACTACAAAAAGAGAAATTGCCACAAATGCAAGAAACCTGGTCACTACATGTCTAATTGTCATTTGTGGGAAAAGGAATCAAAGAAGAAGAAATACAAAGATGACGATTCTGATGACTCAAAGAAGAAGAAGAAATCTTCAAAGTCCTCATCATCAAAATCTTCAAAGTCTTCATCTCACAAGAGGAGCAGTTCCAAGAAGGCTTGGGCATTCATTGGAAAGGAAATGGACTCTGAAGCTAAATCTGAGGAAAATGTGGAAGACGAGGAATCTGAGGAATCAGACTCTGGTGTGGCGAGCTTAGCCCTTGCTACTGCTTACATCAGCAAGTCCATCTTCAACAGTGAAGAAAATGACCTCCCCAACTCTGCTGACAAGAGCGCTGATGACTATGCTCCCACCTACTGCTTCATGGCAAAAGGTGCCAAGGTACTCAAGCATTCTCCCTCTGACTCTAGTGAGGATGAATCTGATGACAATCTCAAGCCTAGCTATTCCAAACTTGCTAAAATTGTTGTTAAACAACAGAAGGCTTTGGAAAAGATTCAAAATCCACTAGACAAAAGCGATGACCTGTTGGGTGAGGAATTGAATCGCACTAAGAATCTGACTGATAATCTTCAAAGACTTTAGTCACGGTTTGACAACCTTCAAAATCATCATAACACCCTCTTAACTGATCATGAGAAGCTTTCTTATGAATTTCTTCGGAGAAAGCAAGATCTTGAGAACTTAACAGTGAGTTATGATGATCTTTAGAAGGAAAACGATTCATTGCTTGCTCAACAGATCATTTCCGCTCAGGAAGAATTTATTCCACCATGTCTGAAATACATTGAGCATGAATCTGCTAATTCTTCACCTTAATGTTCAAATGCTTCTACTGCTGCAAATTCTTCAACTGTCTCTGTGGTCACAAATTCCTCATCTGAGTATACCACAAGTATCACTGATGATAATTCAGGTTTGAAGGAATTGTACGTGACAGAGATATACAAAAGCCTCAAAGGGCATCAGACTCTTTGTGATGTCCTGAAAAAGCATACCTTGAATGCGAACCCTAGGAAAGAGGGTACTGCTTTTGAGAGGAAATTCAATGTTGATGGGACCTATTGGAAACCTGAGCAGTACCTCAAAACCTCATGGGCTGGTGTGAAGGGACCCTCCATAGATCCATGCACTTTATCTGGCTTTACTTGTGAATCTTCTTATTCCTCTGATGAGTCATTTGACTCCAACTATAAACTGTTCAAGAATCAGAATGGTGAAGTATTTGCTCGATATGTTGGAACTAACTGCAGGAACGGTCCCCCTATGAAGAAAATCTGGGTTCCCAAAAGGTGCCTTGAAAATATTCAGGTGAATGTCATCATGACACCACCTATGAAGAACAGGAACCCTAGATCAAATTCTACATACGGATCAAAATCTTAATATGGATCCAAGTCCTCATATGGACCAAGTTCTTCATCTGGATCAAATTCCTCACATGGATCCAAATCCTCATACGAACATCATCGTGCTAACACTTCTGTTTCACGGGGAAAGTCTAAAGGCTATGAATATGTGCATTATTCTTCAATCATTATGTTCATAAGTCCTCGAAGAATTTCTCTGCTTATTCATATGCTTATCCTAACTACTCTTCTGTGAAATGAAGTGCTCTGGCTTCGATGCCATCTTTTTCTTATGGAGCTCGCAGAATGATGAACTCTTTGCCACCTGAGGGAGTCCTGGACTAGGGGGTGTCCGGACAGCCGAACTATCATCATCGGCCGGACTCCAAGACTATGAAGATACAAGATTGAAGACTTCATCCCGTGTCCAGATGGGACTTTCCTTGGCGTGGAAGGCAAGCTTGGCGATACGGGTATGTAGATCTCCTACCATTGTAGCCGACTCTGTGTAACCCTAGCTCTCTCCGGTGTCTATATAAACCGGAGGGTTTTAGTCCGTAGGATACGACAACAATAACAACAATCATACCATAGGCTAGCTTCTAGGGTTTAGCCTCCTTGATCTCGTGGTAGATCCACTCTTGTACGACCCATATCATCAATATCAATCAAGCAGGACTAGGGTTTTACCTCCATCGAGAGGGCCCGAACCTGGGTAAAAACATCGTGTCCCTTGTCTCCTGTTACCATCCGCCTAGACGCATAGTTCGGGACCCCCTACCCGAGATCCGCCGGTTTTGCGACATTGGTGCTTTCATTGAAAGTTCCTAAGTGTCGTCACTGATAGGCTTGATGGCTCCTTCGATCATCAATGACGCAGTCCAGGGTGAGACTTTTCTCCCCGGACAAATCTTCGTATTCGGCGGCTTTGCACTGCGAGCCAAATCGCTTGGCCATCTGGAGCAGATCGAAAGCTACGCCCCTGGTCGTCAGGACAGATTTGGAAGTCTGAACTTCACGGCTGGCATCCGCGGAGACTTGATCTTCGATGGATTCGAGCCACAGCCGAGCGTGCCGCACTGTCACGATGGGCATGATTTAGCTTTGCTGCCGGACAGTGCCCTGGAGGCCGCACACGAGTCCAGTCTGATCCTCAATTCGGAGCCGGCTACGCAGATCGAGGACAGGTGGCTAGACGCCGCCTCGGGGACTGATACATCTACGGCGATGGAGCCGAATACTGACCTTGTCCCCTGTGAAGCTCGTGACTCCGAGGTGCCGAACTCCTCGCCGGACTCTGAACCTCCTGCGCCCCTACCAATCGAATCTGATTGGGCGCCGATCATGGAGTTCACCGCCGCGGACATCTTTTAGCACTCGCCTCTCGGCGATATCCTGAATTCGCTAAAATATCTCTCGCTATCAGGAGAGCCCTGGACGGATTGCGGTCAGGACGGTTGGGATGCGGACGATGAAGAAATTCAAAGCCCACCCACCACCCACTTTGTAGCCACTGTCGACGATTTAACCGACATGCTAGACTACGACTCCGAAGACATCGATGGTATGGACGACGATGCCGGAGACAACCAAGAACCAGCGCCTACAGGGCACTGGAAAGCCACCTCAACTCACAACGTATACATGGTGGATACACCAAAAGGAAGTGATAACGAGGAACAACGGGACGCGGCGAAGGATAATTCCCTCGAAAAACAACCAAAACAGCGACGCAAGCGCCGCTCGAAGTCCCGCCCCGATAACAACAGCACCTATACTGACCCAGCCGTAGAGCAGGGCGAACCAGTGGACGACGAACACGCCACCAAGCAACCATCCAAACGGGATGAATTGGACGAGCAACCCATCCCCGGCGAAAACAACAGTCCAGACGATCTCACGCTGGACACATCACCGGAGCATAAGAACCTTCACAAAAGGCTCGTCGCCATTGCAAGAAGTCTGAAGAAGCAGAAGCGGAAGCTCAAAACAGTGGAAGACATACTCAGGATGAGATGGAGCAAAGTACTCAAGACCACAGATAAATACGGCGATAGTCACCAAGCAAAGAGCTACCGAAGCGCAAACTGTTGCCCGAATTTGACGAGGAGGCCGTAGAGCCCCCACAGTCGAAAAACAAAGAGGCCGCCTGGCCGGATAGATGACCAGATGACAGGCTAAGAGCAGCAAACGGCGCCGCACACAAGCTGGCACACGATCCACATAAGGATCCTCGCAAAAAGGATGGCCCGGTCAGGTCCATCTATGGGCCAAAAAAGAAGGCTCCAGGAAGCAATACAATACACCGAGCGTTCGAAGATAACGGCACACCTAAATACAGGGGCGCCGCACACCCACTATGTTTCACCGATGAGGTACTGGATCATGAATTTCCAGCGGGATTCAAGCCCGTAAACATAGAGGCATACGACGGAACAACAGACCCCGGAGTCTGGATTGAGGATTACATCCTACACATACATATGGCTAGAGGAGATGATCTCCATGCCATAAAATACCTACCCCTCAAGCTCAAAGGGCCAGCTCAGCATTGGCTCAAAGCCCTCCCAGAAAATACCATTGGAAGTTGGGAAGAGCTCGAGGATGCGTTTCGAGCAAATTTTCAAGGGACTTATGTCCGCCCTCCCGATGCAGACGATTTAAGTCACATAACTCAACAGCCCGGAGAGTCAGCACGCAAATTCTGGAACAGATTCCTCACCAAAAAGAACCAAATAGTCGACTGTCCAGACGCCAAAGCCTTAGCAGCTTTTAAACATAATGTCCGAGATGAATGGCTCGCCAGACACCTCGGCCAGGAAAAACCAAGAACAATGGCCACGCTAACGAGCCTCATGACCCACTTTTGCACGGGAGAAGATAGCTGGCTGGCAAGATGCAGCACCAATGACCCGAGTACATCCGAGGTCAGAGATGGAAATGGGAAATCACGATGCAGAAAAGATCAGCGCCGGAATAAAGAAAATGGCCCAAAGAGCACGGCGGTCAACGCCGGGTTCAAAAGCTCTCGGTCGAACAACAAAACACTGCCTCTTAAGGACAACAGTGATGAGCTATCCAACCAAAACAAAATTTTGGATAGGATATGTCAAATCCACAGTACCCCCGGGAAGCCTGCAAACCATACCCACCGAGATTGTTGGGTCTTCAAACAGTCCGGTCGACTTAACGCCGAACACAAGGGGCTCGACACACCAAGCGAAGACGACGAACCCCACAAGCAGAGCGCCGGAAAACAAAAGACTTTCCCACAAGAAGTCAAAACAGTGAACTCACTTCATGTGATAACACGGAACAATAGTGCGGCACCTGCTAAAGTACGCGTCGCACGGTCCACCCCAGCGGAATCCCGCGATTGGATGTCAAAACCAATTACCTTCGACCATCTGGACTACTCCAGAAGTATTCGAAACGCAGGATGGACTGCCTTGATATTGGATCCTATAATCGACGGACTACAATTTACACAAGTCCTAATGGACGGCGGCAGTGATATAAACCTGCTATACCAGGACACCATCCGCAGAATGGGGATAGACCCTACCAAAATTTGCCACAGCCGCACTTCCTTCAAAGGAGTGACGCCAGGCCTTTATGCCAATTGTATAGGCTCTGCACTACTAGAGGTTGTGTTCGGTTCATCCGACAACTTCCGTCGCGAAAAGCTAATCTTCCATATCGCCCCATTTAAAAGTAGCCATCAAGCACTATTGGGACGCGAAGCTTTCGCCCGCTTTAACGCAATACCGCATTACGCGTCTCTTACACTTAAAATGCCCGGTCCACGCGGCATCATCTCCTTAAAAGGCAACTTCGAGTGTTCCTCGATCACGGAAGAACGTGAGACTACCTTGACAGCCACACACTAAACCGGCCTTGGTAATCAAAGCCCATACAAAACAGGTCGTTCAGACCCGGACAAGGTTAGACGAGTCCGGCATAAATAAACCTGGGGCTTACTAGCTGCCTACCCCTTTACAAGGGGCTACAAGCACGGACAATGAGAGCCAATAAAGCTCAACCTTATTCATTTTTTAAAAATCAAACTCTGTTTTAAATACATTTTTCGCATGATATCTTTTCAAACTAAGTTCTTCTCTTTTACAGATGAACAGCATGCCACACCCGTCCAGGATACAGCACAACGGAGACACAGGCGCAGACGTGCAGTAGGGACCCGTTGCAAGGATTCTTTTCAGATTAAGACCCTGCGTAAACCTTTCTTACTGTCTCTTGTTGATACACATCCCCCGGTTTCTTACCATAACCAAGGAGGAGGCTGACATTTTGGCATCGGCCGCGTCAGATGATTTCGCGCGTACCTGGACACTAGGGGCTTAGGGCATTGTTCTTCCCGTCATCATAAAGACCGAATACCTCAGGGAATGTTCGGCGTCTCGAGTTAGGCCTTATATGCATCAACTCCGAATCATGTCTTTGGTCAAATGTTGGGTTTGCCCGGCTCCTGTGTTTTGCTGCCTTACGTTCCGTATCATCGGCTAACGCGGCACCAGGAGAACTACTACGATTGTGCCTCAGTTCGGCCGGGCGAGCACCTCAGTAGAGAAAGCCGAAAACTGACTGTCATGATATAGCGAGAGACTGGTCAACCACTCGATCGACCTCTGGAACGTTTAGAATTCCTCCGCTTTGACGCAGGACCGCTTCCCGGTCAGGCACACACACGGAGCGCGGTGCCCCTAGGGGCTATATCGTAGCCCCACCTTTGAGCTCCTATGTCTAAGTGAAAGTGATAAAGCATTATAGTCCGGTTGCCTAGTTTTCTATGCTATCACCTCCCTCAAAGGACCAAGACGTTGGATTAAGTGTGAAAATGCATATTTTTGCAAACACCCCCGCACCATGTGCGTGGGGGCTGAAGCCAAATACTGCCATCTTTCAGGTTATACATACATATACATTAACGGCCGCACAGGAGATATTTCAATACTTGAACGCACAAGTATAAAAAGCAGTCATATCATAAATATGGTTTCACAAATCATACATGTCATTTGAACATAACATTTTCGAGCACTGCGACTCTACTAAACGAGCACCCCGCAGGACTTCCCCAAAATAGTGCTCGACAGGTAATCGGCTTCTATCCGAATCCCGGGATGCAACGTCGGTGGCATCCATCTCTACCCAGTATGTTTTGACACGGGCGAGAGCCATCCGCGCACCCTCTATGCATGCCGACTGCTTCATCGCCTTGATATGCGGCACCGCGTCAAGGATTTGCTACACCAAACCAAAATAACTCTTTGGCTTGTGCCTTTCCGGCCACAGAAGAGCCACGACGTCCTTCATGGCAAGTCCGGACAGCCTATTCGGCTCAGCCCACTCAGCCAGCCGATCGGTTAACGGAAGGGGACGCTCCGGACTATGGAATTGAGACCAAAAGAGCTCTTCCATCTCGTGATCCTTTTGGCTTCGGAAGTGCACGACTGCGTCCGCCGCACTCGCCGCCAAATCCAGATAAGGATCCTCCGCACCCCACAGCTAGCCCAACTGAGCATACTTCTGATCCGTAAACTTCCTGCACAGCAAAAAGGGCTTTCCAGCCGCAATGTCTCTGGCCTGACGCAGCTCCTCCTTTATAGCCCTAATTGCAGAACGGGCATCCTTGGCTTCGGCGGTGGCCTTTTTCAGGTCATCTTGCTCCGCCTGGCGTTCTCTCTCAAGAACCTTATAGCGGTCGGTAGCATCTTTCAGCTTTACGGCCATTTCGGCCATCTCCTCCCTGCTTCGGCAATGAGCAGCCTTTTCGCCTTTTAGCTCTTCAGCCGCCTTTGAGGCGGCCGCATCACTCCTTCTGGCTTGCTCCTTGGCTCAAGCAAGCTCTGCCCGAAGGCCCTCCATAGCAGCGGCGCCATCTGCATCAAGCATACATGTTGTAAGGCATGGGCATAAGCTCCCTTACCAGGTGATCACGGAGAAACCACCTACCTTGCGACTCGTCAAGTCGCTTATTGACCAGCGCGATGTCCGCATCCGCAACGTCCAATTGCCGCTTCAGTTCGGCAACTCTATCAGTCCGGCTCCGCCCCTTGAATAGGAACGGCGACATCTTAACGCTGAGATTATGATCCTCGCACGCCATCACTTCTGACAACGCACCAAGTATCAGGGGCTACTATCTATACAGGGCGCACTCTATGTGCAAAACTATCAAAAGGAATGACATTTTTACGTACCTTAAACCCCGCCAGTAAACTTCTGACGGCATCATGCAACCCGCTCTCAGCGGATGAAATTCTTTCAATCACCGTACTCATTAATGTACGGTGATCTTCTGAGATAGACGCCCTCTCGAGCAGATCCTTCAGCTCCCCCGGCTGTACACCAGTTGGTGCCGAACTCTCTGGCCCCGCCGGACTCGGGGAAACCCTCTGTGACGACACCTCAGGATCGTCCACCCCGCCTGATGGTGCGGCAGATGGAGGCATCTCGCTCTCCATCATCTCCGGACGAAGGTCCCCCGAAGATGAGCTCAGCTGAGAAGGGCGGAGATCCGAACTACAAGATAAAAACTTCGGTTATCCTCAGAAGCAAAAATAGGGATGTCCCTTATTACAAAACTCCCCTTTTTTCTACTTACGACTCGCTGGAGGGCTGATTCCTTTGGGGAGATAGTGTGGCCGGGGCCTCTCCTGGCGCAGGTCCCTCTGGTGAAGATTTCTTCCCCCGCTTTGAGGCCTTAGCCTCCGGGTCTTCGGAAGCGGTCCTCTTCTCCCCCTGGAAGGAGGGATTCTCGATCCCCCCTTTCTTGAAAGCCCCCTTAGTGGAGGCGGTAGTTTCTATGTTTTCCCCTTCGCCCTCTTTTGAAGGCGCAACCTCCAGCATCTTGACCAACACGGGATCCGGCGTGGTCTCAGGGAGGGGGGCCGGACACCGTATCAGTTTTGCTTGCGCTATCCACTCCTGTCCAAGGAATAGCTGGTTAAAAGGCAAGTCCATAATAAATAAATGGACGATATGTCCGGACACAAAGCTACTTACTTGAGTATCCGGGCGATTGCAGCTTAGGCCGGCATCCTCGGTCAAGTCTGGACACATCTCCTGTGATCCGAAGAACAGTTTGTACATCTCCACGGGTGTCGTACCCATGAAATGTTGGAGAGCTCATGGTCCCTCCGGATTGAATTCCCATAGGCGGAGGGGGCGACGTTTGCAGGGCAGAAGACGCCGAATCAGCATAACCTGCGTCACCACGACCAGATTGATCTCCCTCTCTTGGAGGTCTCGAATCCGGCCCTGCAATAGGGGTACATCCTTGGACGGCCCCCAGTCAAGCCCTTTGCTGACCCATGACGTCAGCCATTGTGGAGGACCCGAGCGAAAGGTGGGCGGCGGCCTCTGCCTGCTGCCCCTGGGAGCGGTGATATAGAACCACTCCTGTTGCCACAAGCCGAGCTCCTCTTGAAAAGCGCCCTCGGGCCATGGAGCATCGGCCCTCTTACTTATAACCGCCCCGCCGCACTCTGCCTGACGCCCCTCAATCATCTTCGGCTCCACGTTGAAGGTTTTGAGCCACAAACCGAAGTGAGGGATAGTGCGGAGGAAGGCTTCGCAGACGACAATAAATGGCAAGATGTGGAGGATGGACTCCGGAGCCAAGTCGTGGAATTCCAGCCCATAGTAAAACATGAGCCCCCTCACGAAGGGATCCATCGGGAAGCCTAAACCCCGGCGGAAGTGAGACACGAACACGACGCTCTCGCCCGGCTCGGGAGTAGGAATGACTAGCCCTTGGGCAGGCAACCTATGCGAAATCTTGTAGGTTAAGTACCTGGCTTCTCTCAGCTTTAGCACGTCCTCTTCCGTGACGGAGGAGGGCATCCACCGGCCCTGTAGGTCGGAGCCGGACATTGTCGAAGGTTCGAAGTGCCCGAGTCTGGAGCCCTGGGTGTTGGAACTCGGGGCGAGGGGCGGATTCGATCAAGGATTGAAGAAAAGAAACGGGCCTTGGTCTCATTATAAAGAGGTAGAATACCAAGAGTCGTCCCCGTGACCATTTGGAACTCGCCTTCGATGGAGGGGGCGTGGCACGGGCGCGGTTGGGTTACCCACGTCTGTATTGACGGGAATCCCGGAATAAGGGGAACACGATCTCTGCTTCGACAAGACGTGCCAAGGAAACCGCTTCGCTAAACGCGCTGAGGTGGTATAATGAAAATGATTTGAGTAAAGGCTTGGCCGTGGGTGACGTCATGCCATGAAATACGTCAGCAGATTGAACTTGTGTAAATATTATTCTCTCTACGGTGGTATGTGGAATTTATTTTGCAGAGCCGGACACTATCCTGGTGTTCACAATCTTCTATGAATTATTCGGAGGAGGAACCCGTCTTGCAAGGCCGAAGACAATATGCGCGCCGGACTCATCGTCATTGAAGCCTGGTTCAGGGGCTATTGAGGGAGTCCTGGACTAGGGGGTGTCCGGACAGCCGAACTATCATCATCGGCCGGACTCCAAGACTATGAAGATACAAGATTGAAGACTTCGTCCCGTGTCTGGATGGGACTTTCCTTAGCGTGGAAGGCAAGCTTGGCGATACGGATATGTAGATCTCCTACCATTGTAACCGACTCTGTGTAACCCTAGCCCTCTTCGTGTCTATATAAACCGGAGGGTTTTAGTCCATAGGACACGACAACAATAACAACAATCATACCATAGGCTAGCTTCTAGGGTTTAGCCTCCTTGATCTCGTGGTAGATCCACTCTTGTATTACCCATATCATCAATATCAATCAAACAGGAGTAGGGTTTTACCTCCATCAAGAGGGCCCGAACCTGGGTAAAAACATCGTGTCCCTTGTCTCCTGTTACCATCTGCCTAGACGCACAGTTCGGGACCCCCTACCCGAGATCCGCCGGTTTTGACACCGACACCACCCCTCTAGGTGTGGGTGGTGAAGAGAAAGAACTAATCTCTTATGCAGGGTCAGGTCTCCAAACGAACTTAATCGTCTGAAGAATTTGTTGGAGACCAGAATGCGCTTGAATGGACGCAAGCTAATCATGAAGAAATGAATCACTCATTTCTCACGTCCTCATATTGCTATATGTTACGGTTGATGAAATTGATATCATATTCTTCACTGATGAAGTATATGGGTTCGTAAGTTGCACTAATTCATCTGCAGGATGAACAACCCAAAGCTACTGAGTGGGTCCTCGACAGTGGATGTACAAATGACATGACCGGTGACAGGAACTTATTGATGGACACTGATTTATCTACATCTCATCTGAAGCATATCACCTACGCTGACAAAGGCAAAAGCAAGGTATTGGGTCTAGGTAGGGTTGCGATCTCAAAGGATAGACACATGGACAAAGTCATGCTTGTTGAGTCCTTAGGATTCAACCTCATGTCTGTCTCAATGCTTTGTGATCTTGATATGGTTGTCGTCTTTGGCAAATATCGTTGCATTGTGCTAATGGAATCTGAAAAATCCAAAGTCTTCGAAGGCTTTAGGAAAGGAGACTTGTATATTGTTAATTTCTTTGCAGGACCAGAGCCTGCCACATGTCTACTAGCAAAAGCTTCAAAAGGCTAGTTATGGCATCGGCGACTTGGTCATGCTAGGATGAGCAACTTGCATACAATTGCGAAGAAGAAGCATGTCATTGGCATCGAGGGTGTCAAATTCCTCAAAGATCATCTTTGTGGGCCTTTTGAGTTTGGAAAGATGACCATAGCCAAGCATCCCTTGAAGACTATCATGACCACTTCTCGTCCCTTTGAATTACTTCATATGGATCTCTTTGGCCCTACTCATTATGCCACGTTCTCGAGTTCTGCATCATTATATGGCTTTTTCATTGTTGATGATTATTCTCGTTATACATGGGTGCATATCATCACTTACAAAAACGAAGTGCATGAAGTCTTCACACAATTTTCCTCAAGAGCTTCTACGAACTTCGGTGTGAAGATCAAGCATATCAGGAGTGATAATGGAACTGAGTTCAAGAACACTAGTCTCGATGAATATCTTGATATACTTGGTATTACTCACGAGTTTTCTGCTCCCTATACTCAGCAGAATGGTGTCGTGGAGCACAAGAACAGAACTCTTGCTGAGATGGCTCACACTATGCTTGATGAATACAAGACACCACAACATTTTTGGCCAGAAGCTATTGATACTGCATGCCACATCATCAACAGAGTATATCTTCACAAATTCTTCAAAAAGACCTCATATGAACTCCTCACTGACGAGAAACCCAATGTAAGTTATTTCAAAGTCTTCGATGCTAAATGCTGGATTAGAGATCCTCACCATCACTCTAAATGTGCATCGAAAGCACATGAGGGTTTTATGCTTGGTTACAAAAAGGACTCGCACACCTACAGAGTCTTCAACATCAATCATCACAAGATTGTTGAAACTGTAGACGTGCGGTTCGATGAAACTAATGGCTCGCAAAGAGAGCACCTACCTCTTGTGATAGATGAAATGTTACCTAAGGAATCCATCAAGCTCAAAGCTACTGAGAATGTCATCCCTACCGAAGAATCTGCTGAAGAAGTCATTCCGGATCGTGAAGACAATCACGCTTGTGCTGCTAAAGAAAATGGCCCTAAAGAAATTGCTAGGCCTAAGCAAAATCGTCAACATGCACATCCTCGCGTTGCAAACGAAGTGAGGATCGAGAAAATCATCAGTGGCATCAATGCACCAGGTCCTCTCACACGCTCAAAAGCTTCACACTTATCTAAATTTTGTGGGCATTTTGCATTTGTCTCTATCACAGAGCCCACTAAAGTTGATGAAGCATTCATGGAATCTGAGTGGATTCAAGCCATGCAAGATGAATTGCATCAATTCAAGCTCAACAATGTGTGGGATCTTGTCAAGCGACCAGACCCACGCAAGCACAACATAATTGGTACCAAATGGATCTATCGCAGCAAACAAGATGAAAATGGCCTTGTGGTGAGGAATAAGGCTCGACTTGTAGCTCAAGGCTACACATAGGTTGAAGGAATTGATTTCGATGAAACTTTTGCACCTATTGCTAGACTTGAAGCCATTCGCATATTGCTTGCTTACGCTAACCATCATAATATCATCTTACATCAAATGGATGTGAAAAGTGCATTCCTCAATGGTAAGCTTGAGGACGAAGTATATGTTGCTCAACCACCAGGTTTTGAGGATCCAAAATTTCCAGATCAGGTCTACAGACTCAACAAGCCCTCTATGGCATCAAGCAAGCACCTCGGGCGTGGTATGACACATTAAGGAATTCCTCATGAAGAAAGGCTTCAAACTTGGTTCACTTAACCCAGCTCTTTTCACCAAAGCATATGATGATAAATTATTCATGTGCCAAATATATGTTGATGATATTATCTTTGGTTGTACTAACCAACGTTACAGTGACGAATTTGCCTATATGATGAGTGAGGAATATCAAATGTCCATGATGGGAGAGTTGAAATTCTTCTTAGGTCTTCAAATTCGTCAACAACACAATGGTATATTCATATCTCAGGATAAATACCTCAAGGATGTGTTGAGGAAATTCGGCATGCAAGATTGCAAAGGCGTCAAAATCCCTATGCCCACAAATGGCCATCTATGCACCGATGAAAATGGTAAAGACTTCGATCAAAAGGTATACCGCTCCATGATTGGCTCTTTATTGTACCTATGTGCATCTAGGCCAGATATTATGCTTAGTGTTTGCATGTGTGCCCGATTTCAAGCTACACCGAAGGAATCACACCATAAGGCTGTGAAGCATATTCTTCGATATCTAGCTCACACTCCAACACTTGGATTATGGTATCCCAAGGGCTCTTCCTTTGATCTCATTGGATATTCTGACTCTGACTATGCTGGTGATCGGGTGGACCGCAAGTCAACATCAGGCACATGTCATTTCCTCAGACGATCCTTGGTATGTTGGTCCTCGAAGAAGCAGAACTGCGTATCACTCTCTACTCCTGAAGCTGAGTACATTGCTGCTGGATCTTGCTGTGCTCAATTGCTATGGATGAAGCAAACCCTCAAGGACTATGGCATCAATGTGAAGAATGTGCCACTCTACTGCGACAATGAGAGTGCTATCAAGATTGCTCACAACCCAGTTCAGCACTCGAAGACAAAGCACATCCAGATTCGTCATCATTTTCTTCGTGACCATGTGTTGAAGGGCGACATCTCCATCGACCATGCAAATACTGAAGACCAGCTGGCCGATATCTTCACAAAGCCCTTGGATGAGAAGAGATTTAGCAAGTTGCGGTGTGAGCTAAATATCTTAGAATCTTCAAATGTTCTTTGAAAAGGACACACATCCTAACACTTATGCAAATTTGATGACTTAGATGTGCAACACACGAAGTAACGTTTTTCTTCAATCAATGAAGACTAACCCTCTAAGTGTGAAGAAATTAATGAAGAATTTGATTCTCAGAACCCTACGACAATTGTACGCGGTGTCTGAAATCATCATTCTTATACGGTGGGTTACGCCACCAACCAAAGTTGAAAATCTTCAATTTGAGTTTTTCTTCATTTTTAAAATTCCTCAGTTGTTCAATTTCTTCAACTTTGCATTGTCTTCACTCTTTCCGTCGTTGTTCTTCATTGACAATATATATATATATACTTGAGTTTTATGTCCTCTACAGCATTCACTTATTGCTAATTCTTCAACTTGTTTTTTTTGCTAAGTGAATGTGATTGGACCCCTTCCCCCTCTATGCTAAAATCAACCCAGTCTGTTCACAAATTCTTCATGTGCGTTCTATTTGAAACCCGTTCAAAATCTTCACTGTGTCCTTGTCAGCTGAAGAATTTGCGAACGAAACATTAAAATTTTCTTATCTGAATTTTCGGATTTTGCCGCTCAAACCATTCCACATCCCACGATAAGATTTATCTATTCACCCATGATCTCACGCGATCTCCACCACACCGTACGTGGGTGACACATGTCGCTAGGATGAGAAGGGTCAGGGCCACGTTCGTCCATTTTCCTCGAGCGAGCGGTTTTTTCACCTCGGCTATAAATATCCCTCACCCTCCTCAGACTGCATTTACCCCGCTCGAACTCACTCCCCCTCGCTCGGGCTCTCAGGTCCTAGCTCCGCCGCTACCTTCATCATTGCCGGTGAGGAAGAGCTTCACTGCCTCGACCCCATCACCGTCGTACTTGCGCCAGCCGCGGATATCCTCACTCTGCCGCCGCCGTAGTTGTCTTCCTCTGCCAAGTTAGGGCGTGGAAGATCTGGACTGATGAACTTCCAATCTAACACTCCCAGTTCGTCGTGTTCTTTGTCAAGGGTAATTGAAAGTCAATTTTACTGCCCTTGTTGATTCTAATGATTTCCAAAAAATGTTCAAAAGTTGTTTATTCTTCAACTTCCACACTTTAGACACCTCACACAATCATCTGTTCTTGATCTGTTTCTCTAAGTGACATTTTTCTTCAAAATTCCTCAATTGTGTGAATTTCACAATTCATACAACTCTGGAATCTAAGTCAAAGAACGTTTAGTGAAATTCCTCAAGACATATCTGGTCAAATTCCTCAAACTTGTTCTGTTTTGCAAAAACTTCTGAGAATGCATATGACCTCTCCAAATTCTTCGCACCTATACTCTGTTCACAGGTACACATGTCTGCTGCTGGATCACTAGGTTCTCATCAACTTAACTCATCTGTAGCGTTCCTCGAACAAAAGCTGCATACCTCTTCAGAGAACTCAATTGTTCGAAATCCTCAGCTGAAGAAAATGGCAGATGGCAAGAGACCTTAGAAGGGAGGGAAGAAACTGGAAGTGAATACTGCTTTTGAAATCCCTGATGACATCTATGCAGGGTATTGCACTCCAGATGAGGCAACTCACGGAAAGGAAACAAAGAATGAGCGCAAGGTGCGCATTCAGAAGATTGAACGAAGATGGGCACAGGAATGGAGGGAATACAGATATGTTACTCAAAAGTACATGAAGAAATTCGCTCTAAACCCTCCTTGCCCAAGACCTCCGTTGGCACCTGGCAAAATTGCTGATCCCACTAGCATCAAGCGCGGTGAGGACTATGCTGATGAATGGGCCAAGTGGCAAGCCAAGTTGGCCAAACATGCCAAAGAAGCAATGAGGAAATTCAACAAAGACTCAGATGCTGTTGCTGCTGAGGCCTCTATTAGCAAGAAGGCTATGCCTAAGAATCCTACTCGGAAACCACATTCCTCAGCAATGCCCTCACGGCCAAGCTCATCTGTACCCTCACGGCCTATTCCTCAAGCTGCTCCAGTTCCTCAAGTTGCAAAACCCTCAGCTCCTCCAGCAAAGTCCTCGGCACCTGTGCATCTCGCCTCTTGCCAAAGGACCACATGCATCTCAATTGCCTCAGGAGCATATGCAAGTTCTTTAGCTCCTCCTCAGTCTTCAACATGCCCCACTTTGTTGAAGACCAAGGCTACTGCTCGACGAGGCACCAGACCAAGTCCTCACAAGAAGCAAGTTGCCTTCCAAGTGCCGTCAGATGATGATGAAGCTGATGATGAGGAATTAGTCGAAATCATCAGAGACAGACAACAAAGGGCTGCTAGAGCCAAGGGCAGTGATGTGCCACTCGTGCTGGATCCGAAAAAGATCCTGGACTTCATTGACCTCTGGCACAAGGACCCAAACACTCCCTTTCCAGAATTAAACCTCACACCTAGCCAAAGTCATATGTTGAAGGCTTTCATCTCTGAAGAAAAATGGAAAATTTGAGAAAGCCAGGTCTGTGAAGAAAACACAGTACAAGAAACAGCGCTTTCTGAAGGACAACATTCTAACGCTATCGCCTGATGAACTTGTCGCTCTACAATCTGAGATCAAGAAACTCAGTGATGAATTTGACACCTACAAGGCAGAATGGTTGGGAGCCAAGGTCAGATTCGTCAGAATGGTGAAGCGATTTACACCCAATGTTGCTGCTCCAACGCACATTGAAATTCCCCAGGCTGAAGCATCTACACAGCCTACTGAAGAACATGCCAGCACCGCTGATGAAAATCAGGTTGCTGATGAGACTGAAAGCACCAGGGCTGATGAAGCTATTCTAGTCGGTGAAGAAACTGTAAGGGCAACCACTAGTGTTGCACTTGAAGAACGTGACAGGCCAGCTGAAGCATCTGACGCTGCGCCTGAGGACACTAAACAAGTCAGGACAACTACATCAGTTATGCCTGAAGAAACTGCGCCAATTTCCTCTGCTCCTCCTGCACCAATGCCAACACCAAGTCCTATTCTTCCTTCTGCATTAGAAGCGAAGAAAACCAAGGCTGCGGAGCGAGCAACAGTGAAGAAAAGGAAAGCATCTGCTTCCTCAGAGTCTTCTACTCCCAAGAAGGCAAAGACTTTGACCAACTCATTTGCAAATCCAATAAATGTTGTTCCTCTTTCAAGCATGAAATTATTCCTTTTGGTGAAGATTATGTGATTCCAAGCGAATCAGATGAAGAAGATCCTTCTGCTGGTTCGACAGAGCAGATGGATGAAGAAATTGAAGTGAACAATGTCACTTCAACCCCTCTGGTATCATTGCCCATGCCTCGGTTCACAGCTGAAGAGGCAGGCATTGAGGAAATTGATGAAGAAGAAGAAGACGTGGACATTGGGTGCACCACTCCAGTGTTGAATGATGACTATTGGGAAAGTCATCACCCCAATTCCCCCATGTCCCACTGCAATAGATTCCTCAGTCCCTGGTCCAGACTAAACAAATTCATATGGGCTCTGATGAACCTCAAGCACCTCTTCTTACCATGCCTGAAGAAATTCCAGCCACTAGTGCTGATGTTAATGCTGATGAAGAAAAGGAGATCCAGGCTGCCACTGAAATGGAAACTGAAATTCCTTAGCCTTTGGCTCCTGAGACTGTGATTCAAGAGGCAGTGAAGACATTGACTGATACACCTCATCCCAAGCCGAAGAATCCGTTCTCAAAGACACAGAAGTTCAAGGCTGATGACTTCTTTCATGAGCATGTATTCTTCACTGATTACAACCCATATGACTCTGCTCGTCTTCGAAGGAAGCGTTTCTGGACAGCAAGTCAGATGAACTTCTACTCTTCACTTCTATTCGATAAGGACAAGATCTTTGACCATGAGCATATTCCTCATGTGGATATGGAATCGCTGCCTTGCTTCACCCCAGTCCTCAGTGTTCTTCATGACACTGGGCTACTCAACTTCTGCACTGATATATGTGATTGGAATGAAGAGCTAATTCTTCAGTTCTACGTGACGTTGCACATCACCGGCTATTATGATGATATAAATTCTTGGGTGTTGGACTGGATGACAGAAAACACACACTTCAAAGCATCAGCCTCTGAATTGCTTCATGCCCTGCCTGTCAGTCCTCCCCTTGAAGGTGCACGTCTCCTCTATCATGAACCTGAGCTCTCTGATCATTTCATGCAAGTGTTGATGAAGCCGCTGAAGTCTGGCAAAGCCCCAAGAACCAAATTCCTCGTGAAGGAATTGCTTTATGTGCCTCGGTCTGTCTATTGCATTTTGACCAAAACCCTGAGTCCTATCAAAGGCCGCAACTCTAATGAAGAAGAGGTCGTTGGCATCATGAAGAACTTTCTATTCAATATTATGCATGTTATTCCAATCAACTACCATTATTTCTTCATGAGGACTATGGCAAATGTTGCTCTTTCTCTGTTTGAATTGAAGCCTTATGCTCCCTGGATCATGAAATTCATCAGATCAAGGTCTTCATTCAACTACCAGGCTGATACACTTAATCATGGCAGCTACTTGCCCCCCATTGAAGTCCTCAAGTGGACTATTTCCTCAGCTGATGAGAAGGGCAAGGCCACTATTATTGATGAAGGCATTCGTCCTTTGGATGGACAGTTCCGCAAAGTTGCATCCTACTCCACCAATGATGACTCTACCACTCATGACTCTGCCGCCAATGCTTCAAAGCAAAATCCTCAAGGCACAACTCCAAGGGTGATGACTGATCGTGAGCTTCTCCTCAGTCTTCATCAGAAGGTTGATCGCAACCACAAATGGGTCAAGCGTCAGCTCGGTTCAATTCTTCACAACATTACTGCTACACACAATTCAGTGAAGAAGAACCACTACTACCTCCATGAAGTATTTGACCGCACCTGGGCTGTTCTGTATCATCTCTACGGTGAAGAAGATCTTAAGCAGATGGGCTTCAAGCAAGACTTCAACTGGTCTAAGCGACCATTGAGGAAATTCAAGAAAGTCGAAGTTCCTTCTTTGGTGGCCAGCTCATTTTCTTCATCGGGCGAGACTGGTGAAAATGAAGATTTGGACGACACTGCGTCAGGCCCTACTCCAACAACCGACCTCAACAACGCTGGCGCTCCTCCATCAACTTCATGATGATATTCTTCAGGGGCGTTAGTCCTCACTTTTCATCCCCTTTGGTCATTTGTAACAAAGGGGGAGAAATTTGAGTTAGTCTTCAAGCGGGTCTATTTATATGGGCGTTTTTAAAGTTGCAACTCTCGCTCTTCTGAAGTGTTTGTTGGATCGAGTTGTAAACTTAAGTCCGATGGTGACCTGATACTTTTCCTCTGTTTTTCTGCATGCTATTTCCTCATATATGTTATGCACACATGCTGAATTAAATCAGTCACCATATTTCATCATGCATTTCAAATTCTTAATTCGATATGTTAAATGTGTGTATGAATTACAAGATATAGGGGGAGATCTCCATGATATTACTCTACAGTGTGCATCTGCTATCAAACGCAAATTCCTCAAATATGCACACCTTTAGGGGGAGTTCTTCTATATCTTGCGATCAAATTCCTCAATATTGAGAACTTTCAATTAATTTGTTTATCCCCGTTGAAAACTTAACCTATTTGTCATCAATCACCAAAAAGGGGGAGATTGCAAGTGTATCTAGTGCCCTGTAGTTATTTTGGTGTATTGCAGACTTATAGGTTAAGGGACCAATATGTTTGTGAGTGTACACAAGCTCTATAAGTGGATGAGGAGTTTGATATTTACGTTGAATGTCAACCCCTAAAAATGTATGTCTTCAACTGAAGACTTTGGTTCTCCTGAAGATTTTGAAAGTGAAGAAATTGGTGTGACCTTGAAGAGTTGGATATTCATGCAAGGATTATGAAGCATGAAGACTTTTGCTTTCGTAGTTTCATTTTCTGTTTCTTGAGTCATAGAAACACCGTGCTGTTAAAGGGGGTCGAGGTAATACTAAGGAAACTGATTTCCAAGTGATGCTCATCTCAAAATCCTACACCTACCAATCCTTTCAAGTGAAGCCATTGGAAATCTCATATCAGCTTAGTCAATTTTTTCAGTGACAGAGACGAACATCATTTGGTCTCTGAGGAATTTGTTCTGATTGAGGAGTTAGGAATTTGCTAGTGAGGACTGCCTACACAGTGAGGAACATGATAGCCCTGAGGAATTTGATACCTGAAATCCGACCGTTGTTGTGCCACGCGCCAGCTGTCCAAAATATCCTACCACCTAACGGTCATATCATTGAAGAGCATTTATGTCTTATCATGTTGGGATGCTCCCTAGGCTATAAATAGCCACCCCCTACAACCACTAGCTGGTTGGCTGCTCTGAGAGAAACTGACACTTGTCATTGAGAGCATCTCATCCTCCAAGGACTTTGAGCAAAAATCATCAAGTGAGGAAAATACAAAACCCAAACCCAAACACCTACAAACCCAAAGTGATTGAGCATCACTGAAGAGATTGTTCTTGTTTGGAACCAATGCTTGTTACCTTTGAGGACTGTGTATCCTCCAGATGGTTAGGCGTCATGGTTTGAGCATCCAAGAGGAATTGTGGATCACCAAGTGACCAAGTCTGTGAAGGTTTGGAAGTCACATGTGAAGACTCACCACGAGTGTTGGGAGAGGTCTGTGTGACCTTTTCTCAAGGAGAATACGGTGAGGACTGTGTATCCAGGAATGTGTGTCCTCGAGTTTAAATACTCAACCGCTCCAACCAAACGTACAACTGTCGCAACAGTTGGAACTGGTCTAACAAATCATTATCTTCACCAAGCCTACTGGTTCTACTTCTTCAACCCCTTTCATTTCCTCATTCATGTGTTGATGGACCTGATCATTACTGTTTGAAGATGTTGACTGAAGACTGTCTCTTTTTCCTCAATCCAATTTCTTTAGTCACATTGTCTTCAGCCTGCTTATCCTGTGTTTACGCTACTTGTGCTCTGTGTTTGTTTTTTCATTTCATCATGATGACTATTTTGTTACTCTGTTATGCTTACACTTGAGTACTTACTCCACTGCTAGTTGTTCGTGACTTAGGAATTTCCGCACCCTGAAATTCCTCAGTGAAGAATTTGTAAAAATCGCCTATTCACCCCCCCCCCTCTAGTCGACTTAACGCACTTCCAAATTTCAACGATTACTATTTGAGGTTTTGAATTCCCTCTTCCTACTGTCAAGAAGAAATATGATATTCTTATTGTTGGGGACATGCATATCCCCATTGAGGTAACCTAGTGTTATTCGAAAAATTTCCGGTTTTATGTTATTCGGAAGAAGTTTGTTAACAAGACTTGATCAACCTTCTTAGTGGATTCCTTTTGATGAGCATGAGATGAATGAAGTTAGAAAGCACAACTCTCTGTACCCTCCTTTTACTTTCTGTTATTTAGTTTAAATAAAGCAAAATAGTATTTTTCTGTCTGTTTTGTGAGTTATCCATGCAATAAAAAATACCCCGAAAATAAAAGTTCTCCAAATGCCGTGAAAATGAAGTATGATTTTTTGAAGAATATTAGAATTTCTGGCACTGAGAACACACCAGGGGGACCTACCATTTGGCTACGAGGGCATAAGGAGGCCTCCTCTCCTGGGGCGCGCCCCCTACCTCATGGGCCCCACATGGACCCCCACCACTTATTCCAGCACCCACTCACCTCGTCATCCTCTAGAAAAAATCCTCCCATAGCGCAGACCCGTGTTCTAGCCCATCTTGCTGCCATTTTCGATCTCCTTGCTCAAACCTCCATTCACAAAACTGTTTTGGGGGATTGTTCTTCGGTATGTGACTCCTCCAATGGTCCAATTAGTTTTTATTCTAGTGCCTTACTTATTGCAATTTTTTGCTGCTGAGGTGACCCTGTTCTTGAGCTTGCATGTCAAATTTATATGGTCCAAAGTAGTTTTAATGCATGATATAGCCTCTAGGCACTTGTGGGAGTAGTTGCTATCAATCTTGTTGAGTTTGGTGCACTTTTATTTTGAGGCACTAAAAATTTCAGAAATTTTTCAGAGAAAGAAAAATGCATAGGAAAATATACCAAGGTGGTTCCTCAAGGAAACAAGGACCAAGGCTCACGATACGTGAGCCGGACGATGAGCCACTGGGGGAATATCAAGTGCGTTGTGAATGGTCGTCAGAGGAGTTTATGGTCCAAGCAGGCATCAAGGATGAATTTGACGCATATGTGCGTAATGCTGATCTTAAGGACTTTGTGTCAGATAAGTGCCTACAGTACTACTACCTCACTAATTCCTTTGTGAGGAGGTTTAAATTTATATCCTCGCGCAATTCTCACACTATTTTATTTGATCTTTATGATAAATCATATACCATGGACCTGGAAGATTTTAATACTGCTTGTAAACTCCCGCAGTGGGGCAATGTTAGTGAACCTCGTAAATCTGAATATAAAGACTTTCTTGCTAGTATCACTATGGGTGAATCTAGAGAAATCACACAAGCTACCATAGGGAGCATTCATTTCCCTTCCATACATTATTTTGCTCTCTTTATAGGTAGATGCATTAACGGTAAAGATGAGGCTTGTCACACGTGCGTTACAGATCTCAGTGTCCTAAAGAGTGCGGTATTAGGTGATAAACAATATAACTTGGGGGCCATTGTTGCACGAAGGCTGCATCTTAATGGTACGTGTGGAGATTGGTGGAATTTATGCAACTCGTGTAGCTAATTATCTTGGTGTACCCATACATGGAAATGATATGGAGTTGCCCCCTGCTTATCCAGATTCTAGTTCTATGGTTGAAAATCAGTTTCTTGAGAGGAATGAACAATTCCTCCAGTATCGACTAATCTTTGACAGATGGTGTACTGTCCATGTTTCTCTCCCTGCTCCTACTTTCTTTGACGTTCAGGAAAAAAGGATATACTTTATAACCAGGGAGGAGGCGAACGAATATGAGAGGAGGATGGAGGCGGCTCGTCTCCAAGCTGCAGCTCTTCAGGCAGTAGCTGTTGCATCTCAGTACAACCCCGACTATGACTTTGGATATCCGCCAGGCCAGTAGTGGCCATAGAGCAACTTAGGCCAAAAGCCTAGGCTTGGGGGAGTACGTATTTCTCCCCGATATTACATTCATGCTCACACACTCATGCTAGTTGTCGGTGCTCATACTTTTTCATTGTACTATCCATGCTAGTTTATTTCCTTTTCTTGCTTTCTTCTTGTGTGTTTGAAAAACCTTAAGAAAAACCAAAAATATTAGTTGTAACCTTTAGCTAGTTTACTTTCCATCCTTGTAGTAGTAATATTGAAAGAAAACCCAAAAAGATTTCTCGTTCTTCTTTTGCTTGCTGGGAGCTTTCCCATGTAAATAGTTTTATTTCTTTTCTTTTCTTTGGGGGTCGAGAGGAAAAGACCACGATGAAAATGTTGAGTGGCTCTCATATGCATTATTGATTATCTAACCAAGAGCCCATATTACCTTGTCTTCTCCTTTGTATTAAATGCTTGCAGATTCCAGCTTAGTCCAATGCACGTGCACTATTATTATTATCCACACCATTCGGTCGTGCGAGTGAAAGGCAATAATCACGATATATGATGGACTGATTGAGATGAGAGAAGCTGGTATGAACTCGACCTATCTTGTTTTTGTAAATATGATTAGTCCACTGTTCTTGATTCAACCCATTATGGATGAAACATGTTTGCAATGACAATTAGAGATTATAGTTGCTCATGCCATGCTTAATTAGCTAGGAGATTATAATGGTTTACCTTGCGTGCCAACATGCTATTAAGATGGTTGTGATGTGGTATGATAGGGTGGTATCCTCCTTTGAATGATTCGAGTGGCTTGACTTGGCACATGTTTCACGCATGTAGTTGAAATAAAATCAACATAGCCTCCACGATATTTGTGTTCATGCTGATTTATATCCTACTCATGCTTGCACTCATTGTTGATTAATCTTAATGCATGTTCATGACTATTGTCGCTCTCTAGTTGGTCGCTTCCCTGTCTCTTTCTAGCCTTCACTTGTACTAAGCGGGAATATTGCTTGTGCATCAATTTCCATAAACCTCAAAGTTATGCCATATGAGTCCACCATACCTTCCTATATGCGGTATCTACATGCCATTCCAAGTAAATTTGTATGTGCCAAACTCTAAACCTTCAAATGAAATTCTATTTTGTATGCTCGCATAGCTCATGTATCAACTAGGGTTGTCTATATCTTCCATGCTAGGTGGGTTATTCTCACGATGAGTGGACCCCGCTCATCATTCACGAGAAAATGGCCGGTAACCGGGATGCCCAGTCCCATGCTCAAATCAAATCAAAATAAATGCAAACAAAACTCCCCCAGGATTGTTGTTAGTTGGACGACACCCATTGTTTCAGGCAAGCCATGGATTGATGTTTGTTGGTGGGGGGAGTATAAACTTTACCATTCTATTTGGGAACCACCTATAATGTGTGTAGCAAGATATCGAGATCTCTGGGTTGTTATGTTGACAATGAAAGTATGCCGCTCAAAATATTATTTATCTCTATTTCAAAACTCAAGCTCTGACACCTCTACAAAATCCCTGCTTTCCTCTGTGAAGGTCCTATCTATTTACTTTTATGTGAGTCATCATCCTCTTATTAAAAAGCACTAGTTGGAGAGCACCGCTGTCATTTGCATGCATTGCTATTAATTTAGATTGAGTATGACTGTGGTTGGATCTCTTTTACCATGAATTACAATGTCTAGTCAGTCCTTGATCATCAGGGGTGCTCCGCATTTATGTTTTGCGGTCTCAGAAAGGGCTAGTGAGATACCATCTTGTTATATCATATTATGATTGTTTTGAGAAAGTGTTGTCATCTGAGATTTATTATTATTGCTCGCTAGTTGACTATGCCATTGATATGAGTAAATGTGAGACCTGAATGTTATTGTGAATATGGTTAGTTCATAATCTTTGCTGAAAACTTGAATGCTGGCTTTACATATTTGCAACAACAAGATCAAATAGAGTTTGTAAAAGTTTTTCTTTATCACTTTCAGTTTATCAACTGAATTTCTTGAGGACAAGCAAAGGTTTAAGCTTGGGGGAGTTGATACGTCTCCAACGTATCTACTTTCCAAACACTTTTGCCCTTGTTTTGGACTCTAACTTGCATGATTTGAATGGAACTAACTCGAACTGCCATGGTGTTATTTTTGTGCAGAAATAAAAGTTCTCGAAATGACCTAAAAATCCATGGAGCAACTTTTTGGAATTAATAAAAACTACTAGCAAAAGAATCACCATCAGGGGGCCCACACCCTGTACACGAGGGTGCAGGACGCCCCCCTAGGGCGCGCCCCTGCCTCGTGCGCCCCATGGGACTCCATAAACCTCAACTCCAACTCCATATATTCACTTTTGGGGAGAAAAAATTGAAGAGAAGGATTCATCGCGTTTTACGATACGGAGCCGCCTCCAAGCCATAATCTTCCTCGAGAGGGCTGATCTGGAGTCCGTTCGGGCCTTCGGAGAGGGGAATCCGTCGCCATCGTCATCATCAACCATCCTCCATCACCAATTTCATGATGCTCACCGCCGTGCGTGAGTAATCCCATCACAGGCTTGTTGGACGGTGATGGGTTGGATGAGATTTATCATGTAATCGAGTTAGTGTTTAGGGTTTGATCCCTAGTATCCATTATGTTCTAAGATTGATGTTGCTATGACTTTGCCATGCTTAATGCTTGTCACTAGGGCCCGGGTGCCATGATTTTCATATCTGAACCTATTATGTTTTCATGAATATATGTGACTTCTTTATCCTATCTTGCAAGTCAATAGTCACCTACTATGTGTTATGAGCCGGCATCCCCGAAGTGACAATAATCGGGACCACCCTCGGTGATGACCGTAGTTTGAGGAGTTCATGTATTCACTAAGTGCTAATGCTTTGGTCCGGTACTCTATTAAAAGGAGGCCTTAATATCCCTTAGTTTCCAATAGGACCCCGCTGCCAGGGGAGGGTAGGACAAAAGATGTCATGCAAGTTCTTTTCCATAAGCACGTATGACTATATTCGGAATACATGCCTACATTAGATTGATGAACTAGAGCTAGTACTGTGTCACCCTATGTTATAACTGTTGCATGAGGAATCACATCCAACATAATTGTACATCATTGATCCATTGCCTACGAGCTTTTCACATATTTATCTTTGCTTAGTTACTTCTCCTTTGCCACTATTACGATTACTACAAAATTTCTACTGTTACTTTTGTCACCGTTACCGTTACTTCCATATTACTTTGCTACTAAATACCTTGCTGCAGATATTAAGTCTTTCAGGTGTGGTTGAATTGACAACTCAGCTGCTAATACTTGAGAATATTCTTTGGCTCCCCTTGTGTCAAATCAATAAATTTGGGTTGAATACTCTACCCTCGAAAACTATTGTGATCCCCTATACTTGTGGGTTATCATATATGCCTTGTTTATTTCAGTTATTCACAATGTGATGTTCATTATGTGCAAGTCGGAACTATGCAGTTCGATTTCATCAATACCAGTTTGAACGACTATATTTAGTTCCTGTTATGCCTGGTGAAGTTAACACATGCAGTTTATTTCAGTTTTACACATTTATTCAGTGTGATGTTTAAGCATGAGATAAGTTCTATTCATTTTCAACAATACCAGTTTGAATTACAACATTTGGTGGCTGCTAAGCCTGTTGTAGTTAACATTCCCTTCCATTTTATATCCGTTTTAACAGCATGCTGAAATCAACATTCAAGCTATCATTTGGAGATGATGTTGTTTACCTTGGCTATATTTATTTGATGTTAAGGTTGTTGTACTTATCATGCCTTTCCACTAGTTATGCAGGACAACAACGGGAGTGGCTAGCATTTTATGACGAGGTTAGTTTCATCCCTTGGCTTGTACTCCCCCCGTCGTTCCATAATGTAGTGCATATAGATCCAGGACTGGACACTTTTTAGCTTCTAATATTGACTTGTTGCTTGTAGTTACATATGTCCTTGGCAAAGATCCATGCATCGACCCTTTTTGCGCATGGGGCAATGAGATATTCATGAACCAGCATCATGTGGGGAAACTGATAAGGATTATTAGCAAAAAGATATGAACGGTGGCAATCAAATTATTTGTTTACGTTCTATCCAACACAACAGTGAGCTGTAGGATGGTAATTACGAACTCTGAAGCCTTCTCTTTTTACTGCCCACAATGAGTTGTTACCCAACAATGTTTGAATTTTTTTTGTTTGTAGTGGTTCCCAAAGAGGTTTACTCAAGATTACCTCACAAAGTATATGATTGGTGGACATGCAATGAAGGTTACAGTATTTCATCGAGACTACAATGAGCATCGAGAAGTCCTAATGAAGACAGTGAAGGATGGGCGGGCAACCATCACACCAGGTTGGCCTAGAGTCGTGCGTGCATTACGCATGGAGGAGGGCACAATATGGGCATTCCGCTTCACATTCTCCAGTAACCAGACTGTCTTTCGCCTCTCTCTTCACAATCTATAGTACAATTGTGGTTCATCATTCTTTAGTTGGTGCTTCTGTAGTTCTTCAGTATATGTACCTGTGCACCGAATTATGCATTCGTGCTTGAACCTATATTTATAATAAACATGGTCCGATATGAAATAAGTGGTTGCCTACTTTCAAATTCAAAATCTGTGATTTTTAAATGCAAGGATTAAATTAGGGATAAATTATGTTCTGCAGGCCAGTACACTGCACACGGTCTGCAAAAGCAAAATGTCTGAGATAAACGTCAAGACCAGGCACGTTTCTCAGATCCACTACATGTGCGATGAATCTCTACTACACACACGATCGGCCAAGAAAAAACGTGTGAGATTAACAACAAAATCGCACACAGTTCCTTCTTATTAAATGATTGCGAAAGTCACCTTATCACACACACTTGGCAATTATGGACTGTTTATGATGTCATCTGCATCATAAATGTTTGCTCATAGAAGAATGCATGCGATATGCCTTCATCCGACGTGGGTACGATGGATCATGTGGGATATATTCAAGCTACGCATACAATTTTATAGGGACAACTGTATGCACTCTTACGTCGAATCACATATAGTCGAGGAAAAGTAAATGTGTGTGATTGTCTGCTTATCGTACACGTTCTATAATTGTGAACTATTTGTGATGGGGCGCATCATAAATGTAGCACAATAGAATACCGACTACGATGATAATGTGAGCACAAACGAGTAGCAAGGATGGAGCAGTTGGGATATTGGAGATATCAGAAACAGTTGTTTGAAGACTCGCGTTTGGGATAGATAAAAGCATCGCATACGCTGAGTTATGCAAAACGTATGCATTGCTACTCCCTATCTCTGACGGTTTTTGGATCATGTGGGACGGACCCCACTATCACACACATTCACCTGGCGACGATTTAAAATGTCGTCACAAGAAGGGGTTAAAAATCGTTTGTATAGAAGCTCGTTGTACCAGTGCTATTGTGACAAACACGTATCATCATGTAAGTGTTTTTTGTAGTGTAGGGATCAAGCCCTAACAAATTGACTCAATTACATGACAAATCTCATCCAACTCCATCACCGTCCAGCAAGCCTATGAAGGAATTACTCACTCCCAGTGGTGAGCATCATGAAATTGTTGATGGAGGATGATTGATGATGACGATGGCGGCGAATCCCCCTCTCCGGAGTCCCGAACGGACTCTAGAACAGCCCTCCCGATGGAGAATAGGAGGTGTCCGCGGCTCCGTATCGTAAAACCCGATGAAAGTTCTTCTCCTATTTTTTTTCTCGGGGAAACGAAATTTATAGCACTGGAATTAGGTTAGACGGTCGCCTGTGGGACCCACACAGTAACAGGTGTGCCCTGGAGGTAGCTGCACCCTGTTGCCTTGTGAGCAACAGGTGGCCCCTCTAATGGATCTTCGTTCTATTATTTTCTATTTATTCCATAAAAAACTCCAAAAAGTTTGTCCGATTCCGAGAACTTTTATTTCTGCACAAAAGACAAAACCATGGTAGTTTTGCTAAAACAACATCGGTCTGGATTAGTTTCATTCAGTTCATGCAAATTCGGGTCCAAAACAAGAGCAAAAGTGTTTGGAAAAGTAGATACAACGGAGATGTATCATAGCTAGTCGAGGAACTCTTAGCACTTCTTCATTTCATGTTCCCTCTAACGCTCATGTTCCTCGACTTACCATGCAGCTCATATCTGGTGGTCAGATTGTTGACTCTAGTTGTAGGGTCATTCTCGATCTTGATTCGTGTTCTGGTCAGGATCGTCGCACGGGAACTCTGCATGGTGCTGGACCTCGATGCTCTATTGGTCTCTGGTAGCTTGACTGGCTTCGTCTACCCTCCACTTCCACCGCCGCCAGTCTTGCAGCCCCTGTTGCTGCGTCTACTAGCTCTTTCAGCAGAGGCATCATCGTCTTGGTCATTTATGCGGTTCTCGTCTCTCATCCTTGGTCCATTGCGGTGTTTTGGGGTCTATCTCTGGTAACACTTTGTTGGATTGTTTGGGTTGTAGGCTTGGTAAGAAGATTCAGCTACCCTATCCTCACAGCGAGTCAGTTTCCAAGCACCCTTTTGATCTCTTCCACTCTGATGTTTGGGGTCTAGCTCCTTTCGCTTTGAAAGGGGGTCACTGCTACTATATTATCTTTATAGATGACTTTTCTCAGTATACTTGGATATATTTTATGTCTTCTCGTAGTGAGTTCTTATCTATATACAAAAAATTGGCTGGCATGGTTCATACCCAATATTCCACTCCTATTCGTGTTTTTCGTATTGATTCAGCTGGTGAGTGTATTTCCCATCAGTTGTGAAGTTTCCTTGGTGAGCAGGCTACTCTTACTTAGTTCTCTTGCCCTAGTGCTCATGCTCAAAATGGTGTGGCTGAGCGCAAGAATCGTCACCTTCTTGAGACAATGCGTGCGATGATGATTGCCGCCTCTATTCCTCCTCACTTTTGGCTGAGGATATTACCACCTCCACCTATTTCATCAACATTCAACCATCTGCTGCTCTACATGGTGGTATTCAAATCGAGCGTCTTTCTGGCCGTTCTCCTAATTATTCGGTGTGTCCTTTGTTTGGGTGTGTTTGCTATGTTTTGCTTTCCCCTCACGAACGCACCAAACTATTCGCTCAATCTGTTGAGTGTGTCTTTCTCAGATATAGTGATGAGCATAAGGGCTATTTGTGTTAGTATCTTGTCGGTCACCGGATGCATATTTCTTGGGATGTGATCTCTCATGAGTCTCATCCCCCTGCATCCATCCTCCTCGGCCTTTTTCATGGACGACATCTCTTTTCTTACCTTTCTGGACACTTTACTTTGTGCCTGATACGTCCATTTTGCATCATGTTTTTATATCAATATTTATTGAATTATGGACTGTTATTTCACATTATCGTACACTTATGCCTTTTCTCTCTTATTTTATAAGGTTTACATGAAGAAGGAGAATGCCGGCAGCTGGAATTCTGGACCGGAAAGGAGCAAATCTGAGAGACCTATTCTGCACAACTCCAAAAGTCCTGAAAATTTACGGAGAATTATTTTGGGATATATAAGAATTATTGGGCAAAGAGAATACCAGAGGGGACCCACCAGGTGGCTGTTGGAAATATGCCCTAGAGGTAATAATAAAATGGTTATTATTATATTTCCTTGTTCATGATAATTGTCTGTTGTTCATGCTATAATTGTATTGACCGGAAACCATAATACATGTGTGAATACATAGACCACAACAAGTCCCTAGTGAGCCTCTAGTTGACTAGCTTGTTGATCAACAGATGGTCATGGTTTCCTGACTATGGACATTGGATGTCATTGATAATGGGATCACATCATTAGGAGAATGATGTGATGGACAAGACCCAATCCTAAGAATAAGCACAAGATCATGTAGTTCGTTTGCTAAAGCTTTTCTAATGTCAAGTATAATTTCCTTAGACCATGAGATCGTGCAACTCCCGGACACCGTAGGAATACTTTGGGTGTACCAAACATCACAACATAACTAGGTGGCTATAAAGGTGCACTACAGGTATCTCCGAAAGTGTCTGTTGGGTTGGCATGAACCGAGACTGGGATTTGTCACTCTGTATGACGGAGAGGTATCTCTGAGCCCACTCGGTAATGCATCAACATAATGAGCTCAATGTGACTAAGTGGTTAGTCACGGGATCATGCATTACGGAATGAGTAAAGTGACTTGCCGGTAACGAGATTGAACGAGGTATTGGGATACCAACGATCGAATCTCGGGCAAGTAACGTACCGATTGACAAAGGGAATTGTATACGGGATTGCTTGAATCCTCGACATCGTGGTTCATCCGATGAGATCATCGTGGAACATGTGGGAGCCAACATGGGTATCCAGATCCCGCTGTTGGTTATTGGCCGGAGAGCTGTCTCGGTCATGTCTGCATGATTCCCGAACCCGTAGGGTCTACACACTTAAGGTTCGATGACGCTAGGGTTATAAGGAAGATTTGTATGTGAATATAAAATGTTGTTCGGAGTCCCAGATGATATCCCGGATGTCACGAGGAGTTCTGGATTGGTCTGGAAGTGAAGATTTATATATGGGAAGTCATCATACGGTCACCGGAAATATTCGGGGGTATACCGGTATTGTACCGGGACCACCGGAGGGGTTCCAGGGGTACACCGGGTTGGTCCACCTGCCCCGGAGAGCCTTATGGGCTTTAGGTGGAAGGGAACCATCCCCAAGTGGGCTGGGCGCCACCCCCCCTAGGGCCCATGCGCCTAGGGTTGGGGGGACCCTAAAGGGGGCGCCCCTTGGCTTGGGGGGCAAGCCCCCTCCGCCCTTGGCCGCCGCCCCCCTCTAGATTCCATCTAGACGGGCCGGCCCCCTTCCCCCTTCTCCCTATAAATAGAGGGGTGGAGGGAGGGGTGCAACACCACATCCAAGGTGCAGCCCCTCCTCTCCCCAACACCTCTCCTCCGCGTGTGCTTGGCGAAGCCCTGCCGGAGAACTGCCACTCCATCACCACCACGCCGTCGTGCTGCTGATGGAGTCTTCTTCCTCAACCTCTCCATCCTCCTTGCTGGATCAAGGCGCGGGAGACATCACCAGGCTGCACGTGTGTTGAACGCGGAGGTGCTGTTGTTCGGCGCTAAGATCGGAATCCACCGCGATCTGAATCGCTACGATTACGACTCCTTCATCTGCGTTCTTGTAATGCTTCCGTCTCGCGATCTTCAAGGGTATGAAGATGCACTCCCCTCTCTCTCGTTGTTAGTTACTCCATAGCTTGATATTGGTGATGTGTAGAAATTTTTTAATTTCTGCAACGATCCCCAACAGTGGCATCAGAGCTAGGTCTATGTGTAGTTTCTATGCACGAGTAGAACACAAGTTTGTTGTGGGCGTCGATTTTGTCAATTTACTTGCCACTACTAGTCTTATCTTGTTTCGGCGGCATCGTGGGATGAAGCAGCCCGGACCGACCTTACACGTACGCTTACGTGAGAGAGGTTCCATCGACTGACATGCACTAGTTGCATAAGGTGGCTAGCGGGTGTCTGTCTCTCCCACTTTAGTCGGATCGGATTCGATGAAAAGTGTCCTTATGAAGGGTAAATAGCAATTGGCATATCACGTTGTGGTTTGGGCGTAGGTAAGAAATGTTCTTGCTAGAAACCTATAGCAGCCACGTAAAAACATGCAACAACAATTAGAGGACGTCTAACTTGTTTTTGCAGCATATGCTGTGTGATGTGATATGGCCAAAAGGATGTGATGAATGATATATATGTGATGTATGAGATTGATCATGTTCTTGTAATAGGAATCACGACTTGCATGTCGATGAGTATGACAACCGGCAGGAGCCATAGGAGTTGTCTTAATTATTGTATGACCTGTGTGTCATTGAATAACACCATGTAATTACTTTACTGTATTGCTAAACCGTTAGCCATAGTAGTAGAAGTAATTGTTGGTGTGACAACTTCATGAAGACACGATGATGGAGATCATGATGATGGAGATCATGGTGTCATGCCGGTGGCGATGATGATCATGGCGCCCCGAAGATGGAGATCAAAAGGAGCAAAATGATATTGGCCATATCATGTCACTATTTGATTGCATGTGATGTTTATCATGTTTTACATCTTATTTGCTTAGAACGACGATAGCATAAATAAGATGATCTCTCATAAAATTTCAAGAAAGTGTTCCCCCTAACTGTGCACCGTTGCGAAGGTTCCTTGTTTCGAAGCACCACGTGATGATCGGGTGTGATAGATTCTAATGTTCGAATACAACGGGTGTAAGCCAGATTTACACATGCAAAACACTTAGGTTGACTTGACGAGCCTAGCATGTACAGACATGGCCTCGGAACACAAGAGACCGAAAGGTCGAACATGAGTCGTATAGAAGATACGATCAACATGAAGATGTTCACCGATGATGACTAGTCCGTCTCACGTGATGATCGGACACGGCCTAGTTGACTCCGATCATGTATCACTTAGATGACTAGAGGGATGTCTATCTGTGTGGGAGTTTATTAAATAATTTGATTGGATGAACTTAATTATCATGAACTTAGTCTAAAATCTTTGCAATATGTCTTGTAGATCAAATGGCCCATGCTAATGTTGCCCTCAGCTTCAACGCGTTCCTAGAGAAAACCAAGCTGAAAGACGATGGCAGCAACTATACAAACTGGGTCCAAAACTTGAGGATCATCCTCATAGCTGCCAAGAAAGCATATTTACTAGATGCACCGCTAGGTGAAGCACCCGTTTTCCCAGCAACTCAAGACGTTATGAACGCCTGGCAGTCATGTAGTGATGATTACTCCCTGGTTCAGTGCGGCATGCTTTACAGCTTAGAACCGGGCCTCCAAAAGTGTTTTGAGCAGCACGGAGCATATGAGATGTTCCAAGAGCTGAAAATGGTTTTCCAAGCTCATGCCCGTGTCGAGAGATATGAAGTCTTCGACAAGTTCTACAGTTGTAAGATGGAGGAGAATGGTTCTGTCAGCGAGCACATACTCAAAATGTCTGGGTTGCACGACCGCTTATCTCAGCTGGGAGTTAATCTCCCGGATGACGCGGTCATTGACAGAATACTCCAGTCGCTTCCACCTAGCTACAAGAGCTTTGTGATGAACTACAATATGCAGTAATGGTGAAAACCATTCCTGAGGTATTTTCAATGTTGAAATTAGTGGAGGTGGAGATCAAAAAGGAACATCAAGTGTTGATGGTCAATAAAACCACTAGTTTCAAGAAAGGCAAGGGTAAGAAGAACTTCAAGAAGGACGGCAAGGGAGTTGCCGTGCCTGGTAAGCCAATTGCCGGGAAGAAGCCAAAGCATGGACCCAAACCTGAGACTGAGTGCTTTTATGGCAAGGGAAACGGACACTGGAAGCGGAACTGCCCCAAGTACTTAGCGGACAAGAAGGCCGGCAACATCAAAGGTATATGTGTTATACATGTAATTGATGTGTACCTTACCAGTACTCGTAGTAGCTCCTGGGTATTTGATACCGGTGCGGTTGCTCATATTTGTAACTCAAAACAGGAGTTGCGGAATAAGCGGAGACTGGCGAAAGATGAGGTGACGATGCACGTCGGGAATGGTTCTAAGGTCGATGTGATCGCCGTCGACACGCTGCCTCTACATTTACCTACGGGATTAGTTTTAAACCTCAATAATTTTTATTTAGTGCCAACTTTGAGCATGAACATTGTATTTGGATCTCATTTAATATGAGATGGCTACTCATTTAAATCCGAGAATAATGGTTGTTCTATTTACATGAGAGATATGTTTTATGGTCATGCCCCGCTGGTCAATGGTTTATTCTTAATGAATCTCGAACGTGATGTTACACATATTCATAGTGTGAATACCAAAAGATGTAAGGTTGATAACGATAGTCCCACATACTTGTGGCACTGTTGCCTTGGTCACATTGGTGTCAAACGCATGAAGAAGCTCCATGCAGATGGACTTTTGGAGTCTCTTGATTACGAATCATTTGACACATGCGAACCATGCCTCATGGGCAAAATGACCAAGACTCCGTTCTCCGGAACAATGGAGCGAGCAACCAACTTATTGGAAATCATACATACTGATGTGTGCGGTCCAATGAGCGTTGAGGCTCGCGGAGGCTATCGTTATGTTCTCACCCTCACTGATGACTTAAGTAGATATGGGTATGTCTACTTGATGAAACACAAGTCTGAGACCTTTGAAAAGTTCAAGGAATTTCAGAATGAGGTAGAGAATCAACGTGACAGAAAAATAAAGTTCTTACGATCAGATCGTGGGGAGGATATTTGAGTCACGAATTTGGTACGCACTTAAGGAAATGTGGAATTGTTTCACAACTCACGCCGCCTGGAACACCTCAGCGTAACGGTGTGCTCGAACGTCGTAATCGCACTCTATTGGATATGGTGCACTCTATGATGTCTCTTACCGATTTACCGCTATCATTTTGGGGATACGCTCTAGAGACAGCTACATTCACTTTAAATAGGGCACCGTCTAAATCCGTTGAGACGACACCGTATGAATTATGGTTCGGGAAGAAACCTAAGCTGTCGTTTCTAAAAGTTTGGGGATGCGATGCTTATGTCAAGAAACTTCAACCTGAAAAGCTCGAACCCAAGTCTGAAAAATGCGTCTTCATAGGATACCCTAAGGAAACCATTGGGTATACCTTCTACCTCAGATCCGAAGGCAAGATCTTTGTTGCCAAAAACGGGTCCTTTCAGGAGAAAGAGTTTCTCTCGAAAGAAGTATGTGGGAGGAAAGTAGAACTCGATGAAGTACTGCCTCTTGAAGCAGAAAGTAGCGCAGCTCGGGAAGATGTTTCTGTGGTGCCTGCACCAACTAGAGAGGAAGTTAATGATGATGATCAAGGTACTTCGGATCAAGTTGCTATTGAATTTCGTAGGTCCACAAGGACACGTTCCACACCAGAATGGTATGGCAACCCTGTCCTGGAAATCATGTTGTTAGACAATGGTGAACCTTCGAACTATGAAGAAGCGATGGTGGGCCCAGATTCCAACAAATGGCTTGAAGCCATGCAATCCGAGATAGGATCCATGTATGAAAACAAAGTATGGACTTTGACACACTTGCCCGATTGTCAGCGAGCGATAGAAAATAAATGGATCTTTAAGAAGAAGACGGACGCGGATGGTAATGTTACCATCTATAAAGCTCGACTTGTCGCTAAGGGTTATCGACAAGTTCAAGGGGTTGACTACGATGAGACCTTCTCACCCGTACCGAAGCTGAAGTCCGTCTGAATCATGTTAGCAATTGCCGCATTCTACGATTATGAAATATGGCAAATGGACGTCAAAACGGCATTCCTTAACGGCTTTCTTAAGGAAGAATTGTATATGATGCAGCCGGAAGGTTTTGTCGATCCTAAGAATGCTAACAAGGTATGCAAGCTCCAGCGCTCCATCTATGCGCCGGTGCAAGCATCTCGGAGTTGGAACATTCGCTTTGATGAAATGATCAAAGCGTTTGCGTTTATGCAGACTTATGGAGAAGCCTGCGTTTACAAGAAAGTGAGTGGGAGCTCTGTAGCATTTCTCATATTATATGTGGATGACATACTATTGATGGGAAATGATATAGAACTTTTGGAAAGCATAAACGCCTACTTGAATAAGTGGTTTTCAATGAAGGACCTTGGAGAAGCTGCTTACATATTAGGCATCAAGATCTATAGAGATAGATCGGGACGCCTCATAGGTCTTTCACAAAGCACATATCTTGATAAGATATTGAAGAAGTTCAATATGGATTAGTCCAAGAAGGGGTTCTAGCCTGTATTGCAAGGTGTGAAATTGAGCTCGGCTCAAAGCCCGACCACAGCAGAAGATAGAGAAAAGATGAGTGTCATCCCCTATGCCTCAGCCATAGGGTCTATTATGTATGCCATGTTGTGTACCAGACCTGATGTAAACCTTGCCGTAAGTTTGGTAGGGAGGTACCAAAGTAATCCCGGCATGGAACACTGGACAGCAGTCAAGAATATCCTGAAGTACCTGAAAATGACTAAGGATATGTTTCTCGTTTATGGAGGTGACGAAGAGCTCGTCGTAAAGTGTTACGTCGATGCTAGCTTCGACACAGATCTGGATGACTCCAAGTCACAAACCGGATACGTGTATATTTTGAATGGTGGGGCAGTAAGCTGGTGCAATTGCAAGCAAAGCATCATGGCGGGATCTACATGTGAAGCGGAATACATGGCAGCCTCGGAGGCAGCACATGAAGCAATCTGGATGAAGGAATTCATTGCTGACCTAGGAGGTATTCCCAATGCGTCGGGCCCGATGACTCTCTTCTATGACAACACTTGAGCTATTGCCCTTGCCAAGGAGCCCAAGTTTCACAAGAAGACCAGACACATCAAGCGTCGCTTCAACTCCATTCGTGAAAATGTTCAAGATGGAGACATAGATATTTGTAAAGTGCATACAGATCTGAATGTCGCAGATCCGTTGACTAAACCTCTTCCACGAGTGAAACATGATCAACACCATAACTCTATGGGTGTTTGATTCATCACAATGTAACTAGATTATTGACTCTAGTGCAAGTGGGAGACTCTTGGAAATATGCCCTAGAGGCAATAATAAAATGGTTATTATTATATTTCCTTGTTCGTGATAATTGTCTATTGTTCATGCTATAATTGTATTGACCGGAAACCGTAATACATGTGTGAATACATAGACCACAACAAGTCCCTAGTGAGCCTCTAGTTGACTAGCTCACTGATCAACAGATGGTCATGGTTTCCTGACTATGGGCATTGGATGTCATTGATAACAGGATCACATCATTAGGAGAATGATGTGATGGACAAGACCCAATCCTAAGCATAAGCACAAGATCGTGTAGTTCATTTGCTAAAGCTTTTCTAATGTCAAGTATCATTTCCTTAGACCATGAGATCGTGCAACTCCCGGACACCGTAGGAATACTTTGGGTGTACCAAACGTCACAACGTAACTGGGTGGCTATAAAGGTGCACTACAGGTATCTCCGAAAGTGTCTGTTGGGTTGGCATGAATCGAGACTGGGATTTGTCACTCCGTATGACGAAGAGGTATCTCTGGGCCCACTCGGTAATGCATCATCATAATGAGCTCAATGTGACTAAGTGGCTGGTCACAGGATCATGCATTACGGAACGAGTAAAGTGACTTGCCGGTAACGAGATTGAACGAGGTATTGGGATACCGACGATCGAATCTTGGGCAAGTAACGTACCGATTGACAAAGGGAATTGTATACGGCATTGCTTGAATCCTCGACATCGTGGTTCATCCGATGAGATCATTGTGGAACATGTGGGAGCCAACATGGGTATCCAGATCCCGCTGTTGGTTATTGGCCGGAGAGTTGTCTTGGTCATGTCTGCATGATTCCTGAACCCGTAGGGTCTACACACTTAAGGTTCAATGACGCTAGGGTTATAAGGAAGATTTGTATGTGATTACCGAATGTTGTTTGGAGTCCTGGATGAGATCCCGGACGTCACTAGGAGTTACGGAATGGTCCGTAGGTGAATATTTATATATGGGAAGTCATCATACGGTCACCGGAAATATTCGGGGGTATACCGGTATTGTACCGGGATCACCGGAGGGTTTCCGGGGGTCCACCGGGTTGGTCCACCTGCCCCGGAGGGCCTTATGGGCTGTAGGTGGAAGGGAACCAGTCCCAAGTGGGCTGGGCGCCACCCCCCCTAGGGCCCATGCGCCTAGGGTTGGGGGGAACCCTAAAGGGGGCGCCCCCTTAGCTTGGGGGGCAAGCCCCTTCCCCCCTTGGCCGCCGCCCCCCTCTAGATTCCATCTAGAGGGGCCGGCCCCCTTCCCCCTTCTCCCTATAAATAGAGGGGTGGAGGGAGGGGTGCAGCACCACATCCAAGGCGCAGCCCCTCCCCTCCCCAACACCTCTCCTCCTCCGTGTGTGCTTGGCGAAGCCCTACCGGAGAACTGCCACTCCATCACCACCACGCTGTCATGCTGCGGCTGGAGTCTTCTTCCTCAACCTCTAACTCCTCCTTGCTTGATCATGGCGTGGGAGACGTCGCTGGGCTGCACGTGTGTTGAACGCGGAGGTGCCGTTGTTCGGCGCTAAGATCGGAATCCACCGCGATCTGAATCGCTACAAGTACGACTCCTTCATCTGCGTTCTTGTAATGCTTCTGTCTCGCGAACTTCAAGGGTATGAAGATGCACTCCCCTCTCTCTCGTTGCTAGTTACTCCATAGATTTATCTTGGTGATGCGTAGAAATTTTTTAATTTCTGCAACGATCCCCAACAGTGGCCACAAGCCCGGGGGTGCGCCTTACCCCCTGGGTGCGCCCCTAGGGCTTGTGGGCCCCCTGGAAGGTCTCCGGTGCCCATCTTTGGCTATATGGAGGGTTTTGACCTAGAAAAAAAATCAGAAGATAGCTTTCAGGATGAAGCGCCACTGTCTCGAGGCGGAACCTGAGCAGGAGCAATCTAGAGCTCCGGTAGAGCGATTCTGCTGGGGAAACTTCCCTCTCGGAAGGGGAAATCGAAGCCATCATCATCACCAATGATCCTCTCATTGAGAGGGGGTCAATCTTCATCAACATATTCACAAGCATCATCTCCTCTCAAACCCTAGTTCATCTCTTGTATTTGATCTTTGACTCAGAACCTCAGATTGGTACCTGTGGGTTGCTAGTAGTGTTGATTACTCCTTGTAGTTGATGCTAGTTGGTTTATTCGGTGGAACATCATATGTTCAGATCCTTGATTCTATTAAATACTCCTCCGATTATGAACATGAACATGCTTTGTGAGTAGTTACGTTTGTTCCTCGGGACATGTGAGAAGTCTTGTTATAAGTAATCATGTGAATTTGGTATTCGTTCGATATTTTGATGAGATGTATGTTATCTTTCCTCTAGTGGTGTTATGTGAACATCGACTACATGACACTTCACCATGATTTTGGCCTAGGGGAAGGCATTGGGAAGTAATAAGTAGATGATGGGTTGCTAGAGTGACATAAGCTTAAACCCTAGTTTATGTGTTGCTTCATAAGGGGCTAGTTTGGATCCACATGTTTCATACTATGGTTAGATTTATCTTAGTTCTTCTTTCGTAGTTGCAGATGCTTGTGAGAGGGGTTAATCTTAAGTGGGAGGCTTGTACAAGTAAGTGTTGGGGAACATAGTAATAATTCAAAATTTTCCTACGTGTCACCAAGATCAATCTAGGAGATGCTAGCAATGAGAGAGAGAGGGAGTGCATCTTCATACCCTTGAAGATCGCTAAGCAGAAGCGTTACAAGAATGCGGTTGATGCAGTCGTACTTGCGGCGATTCAAATCATGGAAGATCCGATCTAGCACCGAATGGAAGGTGCCTCCGCGTTCAACACACGTACAGCCCGAGGATGTCTCCTCCTTCTTGATCCAGCAAGAGGAGAGGCGAAGTTGAGGGAGAGCTCCAGCAGCACGACAGCGTGGTGGTGGAGCTTGTGGTTCTCCTGCAGGGCTTCGCCAAGCACTACGGAGGAGGAGGAAGTGTTGGAGGAGGGAGGGCTGTGCCAGGGGAAGGTTGTGGCTGCCCTCCCACCCCCTCATTATATATAGGGGGAAGGGGAGAGGGGGTCGACCCTGAGGGAGTCCTGGATTAGGGGGTATCCGGAAAGCCGAACTATATACTTTGGCCGGACTGTTGGACCGTGAAGATACAAGACTCAAGACTTCGTCCCGTGTCCGGATGGGACTCTCCTTTGCGTGGAAGACAAGCTTGGCGATCCGGATTTTAGATCTCCTTCTTTGTAACCGACTCTGTGTAAACCCTAGCCCCCTCCGGTGTCTATATAAACCGAAGGGTTTAGTCCGTAGAGGGACAATCATAATCATCATAGGCTAGCTTCTAGGGTTTAGCCTCTATGATCTCGTGGTAGATCAACTCTTGTAATACTCATATCATCAAGATCAATCAAGCATGAAGTAGGGTTTTACCTCCATCGAGAGGGCCCGAACCTGGGTAAAACATCGTGTCCCTTGCCTCCTGTTACCATTAGCCTTAGACGCACAGATCGGGACCCCCTACCCGAGATCCGCCGGTTTTGACACCGACATTGGTGCTTTCATTGAGAGTTCCTCTATGTCATCGGTGCAAGGCTCTATGGCACCTTCAATCATCAACAACAACGCGGTTCAGGGTGAGACTTTTCTCCCCGGACAGATCTTCGTGTTCGGCGGCTCCGCACTGTGGGCCAATTCGTTCGTCCATCTGGAGCAGATCGACAGCTACGCCCCTGGCCATCAGGTTAGGTTCGGAAACTTGAACTACATGGCCGATATCCGCGGAGACTTGATCTTCGACGGATTTGAGCCTACGCTAGGAGCACCGAATAGTCACGACGAGCATGGCTTAGACCTGCTGTCGGACAATACTCGGGATATCGCGCCTGCTGGAGCTCCGACCCAAAATCCAGGTGCAGATTGCATCGTTCGGGGACGGGTGGATAGACCCCGCCTCAGAGGCTGCTGTAAGTGCATCTAGTGCCCCTTAGTGATTTTGGTGTATTGAAGACTTATAGGTTAAGTAACTGATGCGTTTGTGAGTGTACACAGGTGTATAAGTCTATGAGGAGTTTGATGTTTACAGAGAAAGTCGACCCCTAAAAATGAAGTTCTTCGACTGAAGACTTTGATATTCTGAAGACTTTCTGAAGACTTTGAAAGTGAAGAAATTGGTGTGACCTTGAAGACTTGGTATTCACTTGAGTAACATGAAGCGTGAAGACTTTTGTTTTCGTAGTTTCATTTTCTCTTTCTTGAGTCATAGGAAACACCGTACTGTTAAAGGGGGTCGAGAAAATACTAAGGAAAAATTTCCATGTGATGCTCAACTCAAAATCCTACACCTACCAATCCCTTCGAGTGAAGCCATTGGAAATCTCATACAGTTCAGTCAAATTCTTCAGTGACAGAGACGCAGTTCTTCTGGTCACTGATGACTTTGCCCTGACTGAGGACTTAGGAATTCGCCAGTGCGAATTGCCTACACAGTGAGGAACATGATAGCCCTGAGGAATTTGAGAGTCAAATTTCCGACCGTTGTTGTGCTGCGCGCCAGCTGTCCAAAATATCCTGTCCACCTAACGGTCATATCATTGAAGGGCATTTATGTCTTATCATGTCGGGCTGCTCCCTAGGCTATAAATAGCCGCCCCCCACAACCACTAGCTGGTTGGCTGCTCCGAGAGAACTTGACACTTGTCATTTGAGAGCAACCCATCCTCCGAGGACTTTGAGCGAAAATCATCAAGTGAGGAAAATCCAAAACCAAACACCCACAAACCCAAAGTGATTGAGCATCACTGAAGAAATTGATCCTGTGTGGATCCAACGCTTGTTACCTTTGAAGACTGTGCTTCTTCCAGACGGTTAGGCATCAAGGTCTAGAGCATCCAAGAGAAATTGTGGATCGCCGAGTGACCAAGTCTGTGAAGGTTTGGAAGTCACCTGAAGACTTACCACGAGTGATTGGACGAGGCCTGCGTGGTCTTAGTTCAAGGAGAATACGGTGAGGACTGGGTGTCCTGAGTTGCGGCTCAGAGACTGGGTGTCCGGGACTGTGTGTCCTCGAGTTTAAATACTCAGCCGCTCCAACCAGACGTACAACTGAGATAGTAGTTGGAACTAGTTTACCAAATCATTGTCTTCACCAACTGACTGGTTCTATTTCCTCAACTCTTTCATTTCCTCATTACTGTGTTGAATGTTGTTCATATCTATGCTTGAAGACTTTGACTGAAGACTTTCACAAATTCCTCAGTTCAATTTCTTTAGTCTGTCTGTCTTCATCTTGTTATCCTGTGTTTACGCTTTCCGTACTCTGTGCTAGTCTTCATTTCATCATGATGACTATGTTTGTATCCTGTTATGTTTACTTCTGAGTACTTATTCCGCTGCAAGTAGTTCTTCGCTAAGGAATTTCCTCACCAGCAAATTCCTTAGTGAAGAATTCATAAAAATCGCCTATTCACCCCCCCTCTAGTCGATATAACGCACTTTCAATTGGTATCAGAGCAAGGTACTCCCTTGTTCTGTGTGATTTTGGTTTAACCGCCTAGAGTTTTAGTTATGTCGACCGCAGGTATGAAGAAAGTGACATGCCCTATCTTTGACGGTCATGACTATCCCAAGTGGAAGGCCATGATGAGGAAGCGCCTCATGCAAAGAACAGCGAACTGTGGACCGTCACTGAGATTGGTCTTACTGATCTATGCAAGATGGAGAATGCTGATGATATTCGCAAGTACACTCGACTTGACATCATAGCGAAGGATATCATCTGCTCCTGCCTATCCAGAGATCAATTCGGGCGAATTATGCATCTTGGCAATTCGAAGCTCATCTGGGACCGAATCTCTGATGTCTATGAAGGTCATCGAACTCGTCATGATCCCTGGTTTGAGGACTTCAAGGAATCTCTCAAAACGATGACTTTCGAGCCAGAATCATCATCTTCTGCATCTTGTCTCATGGCAAACGGTGCTGAGGTAACCGAATGCTCCTCATCCGAGTCCTGTGATAATGAATCTGATAATGAGGAATCTGACAATGATGAATCTGATGATGATATTGAATCCTACTATACCAAACTTATTTGCGTTGCCACTAAACAACAAACAGTTTTAGAACAAACTCAAGATATGCTAGAAAGGAGTGATAATACGTTGCGCAAAGAAATGGATCAGTCAAAAGCATTGGGTGAATGTCTTCAGAGAATTCACTCCAAGCTTGACGCCCTTCAAGATCAACATAATACCCTCTTGACTGATCACGAGAAGCTTTCTCTTGAATCTCTTCAAAGAAAGGAAGATCTTGAAAAGCTAAGAGTGTGTTATGAAGATCTTCAGAAGGAGCGCGATTCATTACTAGCTCAACAAATCAGCGCTTCTCACGAAGAATTTGTTCCTCCATGCTTAAAGTGCATTGAACGTGAATCTGCTAATTCTTCACCTGAATGTTCAAATGCTTCAAATGTTACAAATTCTTCATCTACCTCTGCTATCACTAATTCCTCATCTGAGGACATTGCCAGTATCACTGACAATGCAGGGCTGAAGGAATTGTACATGACAGGCATGTACAAAAGCCTCAAAGGGCATCAGACACTTTGTGATGTGCTCAAAAAGCAGATTCTCAACAGAAACCCTAGGAAAGAGGGTATTGCCTTTGAGAGGAAACTCAATGCTGATGGAACATATTGGAAGCCTGAGCAGTACCCCAAAACCTCATGGGTTGCTGCAAAGGGACCTCCAGTTGATCCATCTAACTTATCTGGCTTTACATGTGAATCTCCTCATTCTTCTGATGATTCATTTGACTCCAACTATAAACTGTTCAAAAATCAGAATGGTGAAGTATTTGCTAGATATGTTGGCACTAACTGCAGGAACGGTTCCCCTATGAAGAAAATCTGGGTTCCCAAAAGCTGTGTTGAAAGTCTTCAGGTGAATGTCCTCATGACACCACCTGTGAAGAACCGGAACCCCAGATCAAATTCTTCATATGGACCAAATTCTTCATATGGATCAAATTCCTCAACTGGATCAAAGTCCTCATATGATTATCATCGTGCTAACAACTCTGTCTCGCAGGGTAGAGCTAAGGGCTATGAATATGTGCATTATTCTTCAAACCATTATGTTCATAAGTCCTCGAAGAATTACTCTGCTTATTCATATGCTTACCCTAACCCCTCTTATGTGAAGCGAAATGGTTTGGCATCTTTGCCACCTTTCTCACATGGTGCTCGCAGGATAATGAACTCTTTGCCACCCCTCCAGATGTGGGTGGTGAAGAAAAAGAACTAATCTCTACTGCAGGGTCAGGTCTCCAGACGTGCTCTAACGTCTGAAGAATTTGCTGGGGACCTGACAAAAATGCCTGAAAGGACACAGGCGAATCATGATGAAATGAACTTTCATTTCACACGTCCTCATACTGCTATATCTGTTTACTGTTTGATGAAATTCATCTGATGAACTTGATATCATATTCTTCACTGATGAAGCATATGAGATTGTAAGCTACACTAATTCATCTGCAGGATGATCAACCCAAAACCACTGAATGGGTCCTCGATAGTGGATGTGCAAATCACATGACTGGTGACAAGAATCTATTGATGGATGCTCCCTTATCACTGTCACCTCTGAAGCATATTATCTTTGCTGACAAACGCAAAAGTCAGGTATTGGGTCTTGGTAAGGTTGCTATCTCTAAGGATAAGCACATGGACAAAGTCATGCTTGTTGAGTCCTTAGGATACAATCTCATGTCAGTCTCAATGCTTTGTGATCTTGATATGGTTGTTGTCTTTGGCAAATATCGCTGTGTTGTGATTATGGAAGCTGACAATTCCAAAGTCTTCGAAGGCTTTAGGAGAGGAGATCTGTATATTGTTGATTTCTCTACAGGACCACAACCAGCCGTATGTCTACTTGCAAAAGCTTCAGAAGGCTGGCTATGGCATCGACGACTTGGTCATGCAGACATGAGGAATTTGAACACGCTTGCGAAGAAGAAGCATGTCATTGGCATTGAGAATGTCAAATTCCTCAAGGACCACTTATGCGGAGCCTGTGAGGCTGGGAAAATGACCAAGGCCAAGCATCCAACGAAGACTATCATGACCACTACCCGTCCATTCGAACTGCTTCACATGGACCTCTTTGGACCTAATCATTATTCAGCAGTCACTAATGATGCATCTCTATATGGTTTTGTCATTGTTGATGATTATTCTCGATATACATGGGTACACATTGTTACTTACAAACATGAAGTGCAGGAAGTCTTCAAACGATTTTCCTCGAGGGCTTCAACCAACTTTGGTGTGAAGATCAAGCATATCAGAAGTGACAATGGAACTGAGTTCAAGAATTCTGGTCTTGATGCCTATCTTGATGAACTTGGTATTACTCATGAGTTATCTGCTCCCTATACTCCTCAGCAGAATGGCGTCGTGGAGCGCAAGAACAGAACTCTTGTTGAGATGGCTCGCACTATGCTTGATGAGTACAAAACGCCTCAGCGTTTTTGGATTGATGCAATTGATACTGCTTGCCACATCATCAACAGAGTATATCTTCACAAATTCTTCAAGAAGACTGCCTATGAACTCCTCACTGACAAGAAACCCAATGTGAGTTATTTCAAAGTCTTCGGTGCTAAATATTGGATTAGAGATCCTCACCACAACTCTAAATTTGCACCGAAAGCACATGAAGGTTTTATGCTTGGTTACAGAAAGGACTCGCACACCTACAGAGTCTTCAACATTGTTCTTCACAAGATTGTTGACACTGTAGATGTGCGGTTCGATGAAACTAATGGCTCGCAACGAGAGCACCTACCTTCTGTGTTAGATGAACCAACACCTGAGGATGCTATCAAGCTCAAGGCAACTGAGGATGTCATTCCGACTGAAGAATCTGCTGAAGAATTCATTCCGGTTCATGAAGAACGTCGAGCTGATGCACCTGAAGAACATGATGAGGAAAATGGTGCTGAAGAAAATGCTGATCAAAATCTTCAGCGACAACCAACTCATCCACGCGTTGCAAAAGAAGTGCAAGTGGAGAAGATCATCAATGACATTAGTGCACCAGGTCCTCTCACACGCTCAAAAGTATCACATTTATCTAACTTTTGTGGGCACTATGCTTTTGTCTCTATCACAGAGCCCACTAAGGTAGATGAAGTATTTCTGGAGCCAGAGTGGATTCAGGCTATGCAAGAAGAATTACATCAGTTCGAGCTGAACAATGTCTGGGAATTGGTAAATCGCCCAGATCCTCGCAAGCATAATATCATTGGCACAAAGTGGATCTACCGCAACAAGCAAGATGAAAATGGCCTTGTGGTGAGGAATAAGGCACGACGAGTAGCTCAAGGCTACACACAGGTTGAAGGAATTGATTTCGATGAAACTTTTGCACCTGTTGCTAGACTTGAGGCTATTCGCATTTTACTTGCCTATGCTAACCATCATGATATCATCTTATATCAAATGGATGTGAAAAGTGCATTCCTCAATGGTAAGCTTGAGGAAGAAGTATATGCTGCTCAACCCCCAGGTTTTGAAGATCCCAAGAATCCTGACAAAGTCTTCAGACTCAATAAGGCCCTCTATGGCCTCAAGCAAGCCCCTCAAGCGTGGTATGATACTTTGAAGGAATTCTTCGTGAAGAATGGCTTCACACCCGGTTCACTCGACCCTACTCTTTTACTAAATCATATGATGGTGAACTGTTTGTGTGCCAAATATATGTTGATGATATAATCTTTGGCTGTACTAACCAACATTATAGTGATGAATTTGCCTATATGATGAGTGAAGAATATCAAATGTCTATGATGGGAGAGTTGAAATTCTTCTTAGGTCTTCAAATTCGTCAGCAGCGCAATGGCATATTCATATCTCAGGAGAAATACCTCAAAGATGTACTAAGGAAATTCGGCATGCAAGATTGCAAAGGCGTCAAAATTCCTATGCCCACCAATGGCCATCTATGCACTGATGAAAATGGTATTGACTTCGATCACAAGGTATACCGCTCCATGATTGGTTCTTTATTGTACTTATGTGCATCTAGGCCAGATATAATGCTTAGTGTTTGCATGTGTGCCCGATTTCAAGCTGCACCGAAGGAATCACACCATAAGGCTGTGAAGCATATTCTTCGATATCTAGCTCACACACCAACACTAGGATTATGGTACCCCAAGGGCTCTGCTTTTGATCTCATTGGATATTCTGACTCTGACTATGCTGGTGATCATGTGGACCGCAAGTCAACATCTGGTACTTGTCATTTCCTCGGACGATCTTTGGTCTGTTGGTCCTCGAAGAAACAGAACTGCGTATCACTGTCTACTGCTGAAGCTGAATACATTGCTGCTGGCTCTTGCTGTGCTCAACTGCTTTGGATGAAGCAAACCCTCAAGGACTATGGCGTCAACGTGAAGAATGTGCCTCTCCTCTGCGACAATGAGAGTGCCATCAAGATTGCTCACAATCCAGTTCAGCACTCGAAGACTAAGCACATCCAGATTCGTCATCATTTTCTTCGTGATCATGTGTTGAAGGGCGACATCTCCATCGAGCATGTGAAGACTGAAGAACAGCTAGCTGATATCTTCACCAAGCCCTTGGACGAGAAGAGATTTAGCAAGTTGCGGTGTGAGCTAAATATCTTAGAATCTTCGAATGTTCTTTGAAAAGGACACACATCCTAACCCTTATGCAGAATTGATGACTTAGATGTGCAACACATGAAGAAACGTTTTTCTTCAATCAATGAAGAATAACAATCTAAGTGTGAAGAAATTAATGAAGAATTTGATTCTCAGAACCCTACGACAATTGTACGCGGTGTCTGAAATCATCATTCTTATACGGTGGGTCACGCCACCACAAAATCTTCACTGTTTCCGCCATTTTTCTTCATTGGCTATATATATATATATATATATATATATATATATATATATATATATATGAGAGTTTAAGTCCTCTACAGCATTCACTTATTGCTATTTCTTCAAGTTGCGATTTCCGCTAAGTGAATGTGATCGGACCCTTCCCCCTCTATGCTATACTCAATCCAATCTACTCACAAATTCTTCATGTGCGTTCTTATTGAAACTCGTTCAAAATCTTCACTGTGTCCTTGTCAGCTGAAGAAACTGCGAACGAAATTTTAAAACAAATCTTATCCAGATTTTCGGTTTTACCGCTCAAACCGTTCCGCATCCCACGATGCATTATTTTATTCACCCACAATCTTACACGATCTCATCTGCACAGTACGAGGGTGACACGTGTCGCGTGAAGAAGAAAGGGCAGGGGCATGTTCGTCCCAAAATCTTCAGGCGAATAGTTTTTACCGTGGCTATAAATACCCCTCTCCCTTCCTTACTTCATTTACTCTGCTCGGTCGCTGTCTCTCGCTCGAGCTCTCCTCAAACCCTAGCGCCGCCGCTATTCCATTGCCGTCGGTGAGGAAGAGCTTCACTGCCTCGACCTTGTCGCCGTCGTACTCGCGCCGGCTGCGGAAATCTTCACTCCGCCGCCGCCGTAGCTGTCTCCCTCTGCCAAGTTAGGGCATGGGAGATCTAACTTGACGAACTTCACCATGGTTCATCTCTGTTTGTCGTGTTCTTCAGTTCAGGTAATTAAAAGTCACTTTTATTACTCGCTTTGATTCTCAAACTTTTCTGAAAATCTTCAAAGGTGTTTTATTCTTCAAATCTTCACATATGAACACCTCACACACTGTATGCTCTTGATCCATCTCTCTAAGCACTCAACTCTCCAAGATTCCTCAATTGTGTGGATTTTCAATCTGTACAACTCTGGAACCTAAGACAAGAACGCTTAGTGAAATTCCTCAAGGCTCAACTGGTCAAATTCCTCAAAACTTGTCTTTTCGGAAAACCTTCTGAGAACGCATATGACCTCTCCAAATTCCTCGCACCTACACTCTATTCACAGGTACTCATGTCCGCTGCTGAATCACTAGGTTCTCATCAACTTAACTCATTTGCAGCGTTCCTCGAAGAAAAACTGCATACTTCCTCAGAGTGTTCAATTGTTCAAATTCCTCATCTGAAGAAAATGGCAGAAGGAAAGAGACCGCAGAAAGGAGGAAAGAAACCGGAGGTCATGACTGCCTTTGAGATCCCTGATGAAATATACAAAGATTATTGCACACCTGATGAAGCCAAGTTTGGCAAAGAGAACAAAAATCAGCGCAAAGTGCGCATTCAGAGGATAGAACGAAGATGGGCACGAGAATGGAGGGAATATCGCTATGTTACTCCAAAGTACATGAAGAAATTAGCCTTAAACCCTCCATGCCCAAGAGCTCCATTGGCACCTGTCCAAGTCGCTGATCCCACCAGCATCAAGCGTGGTGAGGACTTTCCTGAAGAATGGTCTAGGCGCCAAGCAAAACTGGCAAGACAAGCCAAGGAGGCAGTGAGGAAATTCAATGAGGATTCTGCTGCTGCCGCTGAGACCTCGGTCAAACCGAGGAAATCAATGCCGAAGAAGCCTGCTCGCAAGCCAAGTGCTTCACCATCAGCGCCCTCACGGCCAAGTTCCTCAGCCGCGCCCTCACGGCAAATTCCTCAGACTACTGCTGCTCCACCAATGTCCTCAGCAGCTCCCTCCAAGTCCTCAACTCCTGTGCATCTAGCTACATGTCAAAGGACTCAGGGTTTCTCGATTGCTTCTGGTGTCTCAGCAAGTTCCTCAGCTGCACCAATGTCCTCATCAGGCCCCACTCTGCTGAAGACAAAAGCAACAGCTGGACGCGGTCCTCGGCCAAGTCCAAGAAAGAAACAGGTTGCTTTCCACGTGCCCTCTGATGACGAGGCTTCTGATGAAGAACTTGCAGAAATCATCAGAGACAGACAAGCAAAGGCCGCTAGAGCCAAAGGAACACATGTGCCTCTGCTTTTGGATCCGAAGAAGATCCTCGACTATATTGACTTATGGCATAAGGATCCAAACACTCCAATGCCTGATCTACCTCTGACTCCTGGTCAAAGTCATATGCTGACCCATTTCATCGCTCAAGAGAAATCGAAGTTTGAAAAGGCTTGTGAGATAAAGAGAGCACAAGTTAGACAGGAGAAGCTTCTGAAGAAGAACATTGTCAGATTATCACCTGAAGAACTTCTCAAGGCTCAATCTGCGATCCAAGCCCTCAGCAAAGATTTCGATGCATACAATGTTGATTGGCAAGGAGCCAAAGTGAGATTCGTCAATTTGACGAAGAAAATGACAACTGTTGCTGCCCCATCGCAACAAGAAAATCCTCAGGCTACAGACTCTGCTCAGCCTGCTGAAGAACATGCCAGCACTGCTGATGACTTTCAGCCTGCTGATGAGAATACAAGTTCCAGGGCTGATGATTCCATTCCAGCCACTGAAGAAATTCCCAGGGCATCCACTAGTGGTGCGCCTGAAGAAACTGAAAAGATCAGGGCAACTACACCTGTTGCGCCTGAAGAAACTGAACCACAGTCCTTAGCTCCTCCTGCGCCAACACCAACTCCAATTCTTCCTTCTGCTTATGAAGTGAAGAAGACCAAGGCTGCAGAGCGAGCTGCAGTGAAGAAAAGGAAGGCATCAGCTGCGTCAAATTCTTCGGCTGCGAAGAAAATGAAGCCCATGACCAGCTCGCTTGAAAATCCCATTGATGCCGTTCCCATTTCCTCCATGTCATCTAAGGAGATTGTTCCTTATGGAGAAGACTACAAGATCCCAAGCGGATCTGATGAAGAAACTCATTCTGTTGCTACCTCAGAACAGTTTGATGAAGAAATTGAAGTGGAAGCATTCCCTTCAACGCCAGTCGTTTCCTCACCTATGCCTCAGTTCACAGCTGAAGAGGCTGGTGTTGAGGAAATTGAAAAAGAAGAAGAAGACGTGGATATTGGATGCACTACACCAGTGATGAACAATGACTTTTGGGAAAGTCAGCATCCCAATACTCCTCTCTTCACCCCCATTCAACAAATTCCTCTGTCCCCGGCTATAACTGTTCAAATGGGCTCTGAATAAACTCATCCCACATCATCTGTTCATGAAGAAATCCCAGCCGCTAGTGCTGAAGAACCTGCTGCTGATCCTCAAACTGCACAAGAAGAGGAACCAAAAATTCCTCAGCCTGAAGCACCTGAGATCGCGATTCCTGAGGTTGTGCTGCAAATCACTGACACCCCTCTGCCCAAACCAAAGAATCCATTCTCGAGCAAGCAAAAATTCAAGGCTGAAGACTTCTTTTCTGAGCATGTGTTCTTCACTGATTACAATCCATATGACTCTGCTCGCATAAGGAAAAGACGTTTCTAGACTGCTACTCAAGCCAACTTCTATTCCTCATTGCTCTTTGACAAGGACAAAATCTTCGATCATGAGCATATTCCTCATGTGGATATGGAATCTCTGTCGTGCTTCGAGCCAGTTCTCCGAGTTATTCACGATGCAGGACTACTGAATTTCTGCACTGATATCTGTGATTGGAATGAAGAACTCATTCTTCAGTTCTATGCCACTTTGCATATCACCGGAGATGCTGAAGATGTCAATTCATGGGTGCTGGATTGGATGACAGAAAACACTCACTACAAGGCACCAGCAACTGAATTGCTTCATGTCCTTCCTCTTGATCCTCCCCATGACAGTGCACGTTGCATCTACAATGACCGCAAACTGACAGATCATTATATGCAAGTGCTTATGAAGCCTTTGAAGCCAGGGCAGGCCCCTCGAACCAAATTCCTCGTCAAGGAATTGATGTATGTGCCTCGGACTGTCTATCGAATCCTGACGAAGACAATGAGTCCTATCAAAGGCCACGACTCAAATGATGAAGATGTCGTTGGCATCATGAAGAACATGCTTTTCAACATCATTCATGGCGTTCCCGTCAACTTCCATGATTTCTTCATGAGGACTCTGGCTAATGTTGCAATGTCACCTTTTGAGCTGAAGCCCTATGCGCCTTGGATTATGAGATTCATAAGGGCAAGATCTTCACTGAATTACAAGGCTGACACTCTAAACCATGGTAGCTACTTGCCGCCCATTGAAGTCCTCAAGCAACCAGTTTCATCATCTAATGATAAGGGCAAGGCCGCTGCTGTGATCGATGAAGGCACTCATCCATTGGATGGTCAATTCTGTCTAGCTACATCTTACTCCACCAATGACGATTCTGCAACACATGACACTGCCGCAAATACCTCAGCTAAGCAAAATCCTCAAGCCACAGCACCCAGGGTGATGACTGACCGTGGGTTACTCCTCAGTCTTCATCAGAAGGTTGATCGCAATCACAAATGGGTGAAGCGTCAATTTGCTGCAATTCTTCACAACATGACCTCAACCCATAATGTAGTGAAGAAAAATCAGTATCACCTTCATGAAACCCTCAACCGCACCTGGGCTGTTCTTGCTCATGTATATTCCGCGGAAGAACTGAAGACTATGGGTCTCCAGGAAGCATTTGACTGGTCTGCACCACCTCCGAAGAAATTCAAGAGAATCAAAGTTCCTGATCTGGTGGCCAGCTCTTATTCTTCATCGCGTGAAACTGATGAACATGAAGATTTGAACGACACTGCGGCAGGCCCTACTTCAACGAACAACCCCGACAACGCTGGCGCTCCTCCATCGACTTGAAATTCTTCAGGGGCGTTAGTCCTCAGTTTCGATCCTTTTGGTCATTTGATGACAAAGGGCGAGAAATCTGAGTTAGTCTTCAAGCGGGTTTATATTATGGGTGTTTTGTTAAGTTACAACTCTTGTTCTTCCGAAACCTTTTATTGGATCGAGTTGTAATCTTAAATCCGATGGTGCCTTGATACTTTTGGTCGTGCTCTGATGCTTTTGATGCACTGAGCTCTGAAACTTTTGATGTGCTATTCCGCATGCTTATTCCTCGTTAATATTATTGCACGCATGCTGAATCTCATCAGGCACCATATTTCATCATGCATTTCAAATTCTTCATATTATATATCAAATGCATGTATGAATTACAAGATATAGGGGGAGATCTCCATGATTCAATTCTTCAAATGTGCATTGCCTCAAAAGCAAATTCCTCACTATGCACATGTTCAGGGGGAGTTCTTCTATATCTTGCAAACAAATTCCTCAATATCAGTATTTACACTTCATATGTTTATCCCCGTTGAAAACTTAACCTATGTTGTCATCAATCACCAAAAAGGGGGAGATTGTAAGTGCATCTAGTGCCCCTTAGTGATTTTGGTGTATTGAAGACTTATAGGTTAAGTAACTGATGCGTTTGTGAGTGTACACAGGTCTATAAGTCTATGAGGAGTTTGATGTTTACAGAGAAAGTCGACCCCTAAAAATGAAGTTCTTTGACTGAAGACTTTGATATTCTGAAGACTTTCTGAAGACTTTGAAAGTGAAGAAATTGGTGTGACCTTGAAGACTTGGTATTCACTTGAGGAACATGAAGCGTGAAGACTTTTGTTTTCGTAGTTTCAATTTCTCTTTCTTGAGTCATAGGAAACACCGTACTATTAAAGGGGGTCGAGGAAATACTAAGGAAAAATTTCCATGTGATGCTCAACTCAAAATCCTACACCTACCAATCCCTTCGAGTGAAGCCATTGGAAATCTCATACAGTTCAGTCAAATTCTTCAGTGACAGAGACGCAGTTCTTCTGGTCACTGATGACTTTGCCCTGACTGAGGAGTTAGGAATTCGCCAGTGTGAATTGCCTACACAGTGAGGAACATGATAGCCCTGAGGAATTTGAGAGTCAAATTTCCGACCGTTGCTGTGCTGCGCGCCAGCTGTCCAAAATATCCTGTCCACCTAACGGTCATATCATTGAAGGGCATTTATGTCTTATCATGTCGGGCTGCTCCCTAGGCTATAAATAGCCGCCCCCCACAACCACTAGCTGGTTGGCTGCTCCGAGAGAACTTGACACTTGTCATTTGAGAGCAACCCATCCTCCGAGGACTTTGAGCGAAAATCATCAAGTGAGGAAAATCCAAAACCAAACCCCCACAAACCCAAAGTGATTGAGCATCACTGAAGAAATTGATCCTGCGTGGATCCGACGCTTGTTACCTTTGAAGACTGTGCTTCTTCCAGACGGTTAGGCGTCAAGGTATAGAGCATCCAAGAGAAATTGTGGATCGCCGAGTGACCAAGTCTGTGAAGGTTTGGAAGTCACCTGAAGACTTACCACGAGTGATTGGACGAGGCTTGCGTGGTCTTAGTTCAAGGAGAATATGGTGAGGACTGGGTGTCCTGAGTTGTGGCTCAGAGACTGGGTGTCCGGGACTGTGTGTCCTCGAGTTTAAATACTCAGCCGCTCCAACCAGACGTACAACTGAGACAGGAGTTGGAACTGGTTTACCAAATCATTGTCTTCACCAACTGACTGGTTCTATTTCCTCAACTCTTTCATTTCCTCATTACTGTGTTGAATGTTGTTCATATCTGTGCTTGAAGACTTTGACTGAAGACTTTCACAAATTCCTCAGTTCAATTTCTTCAGTCTGTCTGTCTTCATCTTGTTATCCTGTGTTTACGCTTTCCGTACTCTGTGCTAGTCTTCATTTCATCATGATGACTATGTTTGTATCCTGTTATGTTTACTTCTGAGTACTTATTCCGCTGCAAGTAGTTCTTCGCTAAGGAATTTCCTCACCAGCAAATTCCTCAATGAAGAATTCATAAAAATCGCCTATTCACCCCCCCCCTCTAGTCGATATAACGCACTTTCAGCCGCACAGTCATCGGCGGTAGAGCCGAACATAGACTCCACCCCCAAGGAAGCCTGTGTCACCGGACCCCCGGACTCATGTCCGGCTGTAGGTTCCAGACTGCACGCCCCCGATCCCGCCGAATTTGGTTGGGCTCCGGTAATGGAGTTTACCGTAGCGGATATCTTCCAGCACTCGCCTTTGGCGACATGCTGAACTCATTAAAGTCTCCCTCTTTGTCAGGAGACTCTTGGCCGAACTATGTTCGACTTGAATGGAAGCAGGCGATGAGGGAATTCGTTGCCCACCCACCACCCACTTCATTGCCACGGTGGATGACTTGACCGACGTGCTTGACTTCGACTCTGAAGACATTGACGGTATGGACGACGATGTAGGAGAAGAACAGGAACCACCGTCCACGGGGCGCTGGACAGCCACCTCCTCGTATGATATATATATGGTGGACACTCCAAAAGAAACCAATGGTGATGAGGCAATGGAGGATAACCCCTCAAGGAAGAAAGCAAAGCATGGGCGTCATTGGCGCTGCTCCAAGCCTCGCCACAGCAATACCGGCATGGGAGACAAAAACAATCCAGATGATGCCGAAGATGAATACAACCCAGATCAACCTGCCTTCGAGCAGGCTGAGCAGGAAGACGGGCAGGTCAGCCCAGACGAACAGGCGACGGACAGATACCCGGAGGAGGACAACTACATGCCCCCCCTCCGAAGACGAGATAAGCCTCGACAACGATGAATTCGGCGTGCCTGAGGATCCCGTAGAGCAGGAGTGCTTCAAGCGCCGGCTTATGGCCACTGCGAGGAGCCTGAAAAAGAAGCAGCAGCAGCTTCAAGCTGATCAAGATCTGCTCACAGACAGATGGACTAAAGTCCTGGCAGCCGAGGAATATGGACTCGAGCGCCACACCAAAGGTTACCCAAAGCACAAGTTGCTACCTCAACTCAAGGAGGAGCCTGTACTACCAGCACAGGACGAGGCTGACCGGCCACCTCGTTGTCGGGATAAAACAGTGTATCAACCCGAATACCAGCACGTACCCCCACGCCAACACACTACGACCTGGGGCAATAGGCAGGACCTGCAAGACATACTGGAAAACACGGCAGGACAGCCAAGATTGATCTACGGATCGCGGGGGAGCGCCCCAACACGTGACGATGATCGTCATGCCGGATACACTATCAACAAGTCCGGCCGGGACGAACATAGCCAACCAGACTTATTTGAACTGTGTAGCCACATAGCCCGGCATAGAGGCACCGCACACACCCCATGTTTCACCGACAAAGTGATGGCTCACGAATTCCCAGAAGGGTTTAAACCCGTAAACATCGAATCATACAATGGCACAACAGACCCCGCAGTATGGATCGAAGATTTCCTTCTCCACATTCACATGGCCAGCAGTGACGATCTACACGCCATCAATTATCTTCCCCTTAAGCTCAAAGGACCGGCCCGGCACTGGCTAAATAGCCTGCCGGCAAATTCCATCGGCAGTTGGGAAAACCTGGAGGACGCGTTCCTCGACAATTTCCAGGGCACTTACGTGCGACCACCGGATACTGATGACTTGAGTCACATTAACCAACAGCCCGGAGAGTCAGCCAGGAAATTCTGGACTCGGTCCCTAACTAAAAAGAACCAAATTGTCGGCTGTCCGGATGCTGAAGCCTTGGCGGCCTTTAAGCATAATATCCGCAATGAGTGGCTCGCCCGACACCTCGGCCAGGAAAAGCCGTAGTCCATGGCGGCCCTCACGACACTCATGACCCACTTTTGCGCGGGCGAGGATAGCTGGTTGGCCCACAATAGCACCACGCCAATAAACTCCGGCACTTCAAATATCTGCGACAATAACGGCAAGCCACGGCGCAACAGATATAAGCGTCAGAACAATGGCGACAACACCAAAGACATGGCAGTCAACGCCGGATTCAGTGGCACAAAATCCGGTTAGCGGAAAAAGCCATTCAAAAGAAACAATCAAGGATCGTCCAGCCTGGACCGCATACTTGATCGCTCGTGCCAAATTCACGGCACCCCTGATAAGCCAGCAAACCACACTAACAGAGATTGCTGGGTGTTCAAACAAGTCGGCAAAATAAATGCCGAAAACAAGGACAAGGGGCTGCACAGCGACGATGACGAGAAGCCCCGGTGTCCGAACACGGGGGGACAAAAGAAATTTCCTCCCCAGGTGAAAATGGTTAATATGATCTATGCCACTCACATTCCCAAACGGGAACGGAAACAAGCACTAAGGGACGTCTATGCGATGGAGCCAGTCGCCCCAAAGTTCAACCCATGGTCAGCCTGTCTGATCACTTTTGATCGTAGAGATCACCCTACCAGCATCCGTCACGGCGGTTCAGCCACATTGGTCCCCGATCCAATCATCAACGGGTTCCACCTTATGCGAGTCCTTATGGACGGTGGCAGTAGCCTGAACCTGCTTTATCAGGACACAGTGTGCAAAATGGGCATCGATCCCTCAAGGATCAAGGCCCCCAAAACCACCTTCAAAGGTGTAATTCCAGGAGTAGAGGCCCGTTGTATGGGCTCCATAACACTGGAAGTGGTCTTCGGATCCCCGGATAACTTCCGAAGCGAGGAGTTAATCTTTGATATCGTCCCTTTCCGCAGTGGCTATCATGCACTGCTCGGACGAACCGCATTCGCTCGATTCAATGTGGTACCACACTATGCATACCTCAAGCTCAAGATGCCAGGACCTCGCGGGGTTATAACAGTCAATGGAAACACAGACCGCTCTCTCCGCACAGAGGAGCACACTGCGGCCCTCGCGGCAGAAGTACAAAGCAGCCTTCTTCAGCAAACCACCAATCCAGCGACAACAACCCCGAACACCGTCAAGCGAGTCCAGAGCACACTACAACAGGATCGCCAGGCACGCCAAGAGCGCGACTAGCAGTCCGGCCTCCGCCCTAGTCCCATCAAGCAGCATTTGTGTCGTGCGTACACAATTACGCACTCAAAATACCATGGGCATAGGCGGAGGCGCAATGGTGATGCGGTCAGTGCAGTTCAGCCGCAACATACTTAATAACCCCCTTTTCTCTTTCAGGACCCTACTTTCGGGCAGCCTCTTCAGAGAGCCGAATTGTCGGACTTATCACAGGAGGGAAAACCAAGGAGGCAAAAGGCTTTACGCACAAAGGAAATACCCAAGTGGTACCTGTCAATGATTGTTATACCTGTTTTATATAACTACATGCGGCCTGCCCTTGGATAGGACATGTCAAATAGTCCTATTTGCTTCTGTTCAAATGCATTAATTGTACACATACGCCTGGACGTATTATTTATCAATGGGAGATAATATATAGCGTCATCTTATTATTCCTATGTCCACATTTTCCCTGAAAATGTTTATTCAATATTGAACCCGTACACTTTGGTACGGTCAGTTTGCCAGGGGCTTCTCATGGTGCCCCTTAATACGGCAAGATAAGTCCGAACACTTCTCAACAGTGCGGCACCCCAAACTTATAGCATTATATGCATCAGCTCCGAATCATGTCTTGGGTCAGTAGTTTGGTTTGCCCGGCTCCCTTGTTTTGGTACCTTACGTTCCGTTATATCGGCAAAGGTAGCGCAGGGAGAACTACTACAATTGTGTCCCGGTTCTTCCGGACGAGCACCTCAGTAGAGAAAGCCGAAAACTGACTATCATGATGCGGCGAGAATTGGTCGCTGTTCGAGAGGTCTTAAAATCCTCAAAGATTTTTTCCGCTTTAGGCAAGGAGTCGGCCTCGTCCAATTTAGGCGTGTATAGCGCCCCAATTCGGCTTTCCGAATTCTAGGGGCTTCGCCGCAATTTAAAATTGTAGACTTCTATGGCTAAGTGAGAGTTATAAAGCCGCATAGTCTGGTTGCCTTGTTCGCTGCGCCAAACACCTCCTTCAAGGACCAAAAATTTGGATAAAAGAGTGTTATAGGTTTTCCACAAACACCCTCTAGCTACGTGGGGGCGGAAGCCGACGACTGGCCTACTTTCAGAATTTTATAAACAGACGCACAGAAGGTAATATTTTAAATCAACAAAATGCTATATAGCGCAAACAAGTTTGTTTTCATATTACAAAGACGACATGAGTACATTCACTCAAAGATTGTGTCCTTGGTACATTCATCGGCCACGAGACGAGCACCTTTCATCACGCCATCATAATATTTCTCGGGGTAGCGATGCGCCTTGCCCTCCGACGGTCCTTCCTTCACCAGCTTCTCTGCATCCAGCTTGGCCCAATGCATCTTCGCACGGGCAAAGGCCCGGCGGGCACCCTCAACGCAAATGGATCGCTTGATAACTTCAAGTCACGGACAGGCATGTACCATCCGCTTTATAAGGCCGAAGTAGCTGGCGGGCAGGGGCTCATCAGGCCACATCCGGGCTATGAAATCCTTCATGGCCACTTCGGCCGCCCTGTGGAGTTCAACCAATTGCTTCAGTTGGTCACTCAGAGGCATCGGGTGTTCGGCTCCAGCATACTGGGACTAGAACAGCTTCTCAGTTGAGCTCCCCTCTTCGGCACGGTATAACTCTGCGGCATCCAATATGCTGCGTGGCAGATCTGCGAATTACCCTGGAGAGCTCCGAATTCGGGTAAGTAAAAGAAATGTCTTCTCCACATGCTTGCTTTGCATAATGAATGCCTTACCCGCCGCTATCTTCTTGGCCGCCTGGATTTCCTGCTGGGCCTTTTGGGCTTCGGCCTTGGCGTCTTTCGTGCTCAAAAGGGCCTTCGCAAGCTCAGACTCCTTCGTCTTGAAGTCACGCTACAAGGACTCGAACTTCTTGCCGAGCTCCTGGAGCTCTTGTTGTACCTCGCCCACCCTAGCATATTGCTTTTCACGCTCAATGCGCTCCATGGCTGCCTTGTTTTCGGCCTCGGATAGCTCTTTCTTCAGGGCCACCACTTCGGTCGTGGCCCCTATTACAAAATCATGACGCTTTTTTGTTAGCGTCACCAATTTTTCCTATTCTTTGTGATATGTGAACGGGGTATCACTCACCTTTGTTCTCTTCAAGCTGCCTCTTCGTGAGGCTGAGCTCCCCTTTGGCCTGTTCCAGGTCCCGTTTGAGTCCGATGACCTCTGATGTGCGGGCAGCAGCGGCAAGCAGCACTGCCTGCTTATTCACATAGACACATACCGTTAGACTCCTGCGGTTTAGAGTTGACCCTCCATTTGGCTCTTCTTTCTGAACACCAAACAGAGTATCAGGGGCTACTCTCCATTGGGTGATAATTTCCCATACTTTTGATTACTTACCTCAAAGCCTGTCAGGAGGCTAGTACAGGCTTCGGTCAATCCGCTTTGGCAGACGGAACCTTCTGAATCACCGCACTCATAAGAGTACGGTGCTCTTCATCAATGGAAGCGTCGCGAAGCACTTCCAGCAGACTATCCAACGCCTCTGGCCCAACGGAAGTCATCGGCACAGTCGGCTCGCCCTCCTTAGCGAGGGGCGGCCTGCCCGAATCCGGAACCTTTGGAGGTTCCGGTACAGTGTCCGGCCGGGAGCCCAACTTGTTGCGGCTCTCGTCGACATAATCTGCGGGGATCTTACGCCCCATGTGCCCGGCGTCTGGAATTTCGCCTTGGGGCGTCTCCAGAGTCGCCTCCCCCTGCTCTGGGACCCTTTGGGACAGCACCTCCATGTCATCCGCAGGCCGAGGGGAAGTGGCCGTCGGGAGCGAATTCATCGCCGAATCGCTCAAAGACCCATACAAAGAGGATACCTCGGGATGGGCCCTGGCCGGACTGCATATACATGTTCGGCATTATAACAAACTATGAAGCTAAGTGGCACTACAGTATTACAGGGTGCGGATACTTACGATCTCACCAGGGGCTTGCCCCTGGGCAGCCACTCTAGCTAGCTGTAGGCGGCCATGGTGGAGTGATCCGGAAGGGACGCCTTTCCCTTCTTTGGCGTCCTAGCCACCCCCTACGGGGCGGCTTTCCTTTTCCTCTCCTCCCTGATGTGGGGAGGTTTAATTTCTTCGTGTTTCCCCCCGCCTCCGCGGGAGGAATCTGCCTCGTCGTCCTCGGACGACTAGTCTATGACGGCCTTGCGTCGGGGACCCTTCCTGGTCCCCAAGGCCGCCCTCTTAGACCCTTTGGCCTCCCCGGATGGGGCGGCCCTTTTCTTCTCCTCCTCCCCTTCGTGAGAGGAGCGTGCCTCATCATCTTCGGACGAGGCGTCCGGTGTGACCTTACGCTGGAGACCCTTCCTGGTCCCGGTGGCCTTCTTTTCGGCCTTCTTTTCCGGCACCTTGTAAGGCGCCGGGACCAGCACCTCCGTCGGGAGAGCGGTTGCTAGGTCTTCTGGCAGTGGAGCCGGACAGTCGATCCGCTCCGCCATCACCATGTAATCCTGATTAAATACGCATGATGACTTAAAATCCTCCCATGAGTATGCTGGGAAAGGTACGTCTAGTGATGGTCAGAAAACTCACCGAATGGGGGAGCTGCGTGGCATGAAGTCCGCGGTCCTCGGATGTGGGAGGAGGTATTTCGAAGGCCTTGAACAGCACCTTCCATGTGTCCTTGTGTGTCGTGTCGTAGAGCTCTTGAAGTGTCTAGTGTTCGGCTGGAACGAACTCCCACAGATTAAATGCCCGTCTTTGGCACGGAAGGATTCGGCGGACGAGCATGACCTGGACCACGTTGACAAGCTTGATTTTCTTGTCCATCATGTTTTTTATGCAGTTCAGAAGTCCTGTCAGCTCCGCAGGTTCACCCCAGGCCAGGCCCTTCTTTTCCCAGGAAGTGAGCCGCATGGGAATTCCGGATCAGAATTCGAGGGCCGCCCCCAGTTGGCGTCGCGCGGCTCAGTGATGTAGAACCACCCTGATTGCCACCCTTTCACGGTCTCCGGGAAGGAGCCGTCAAGCCAGGTAACATTGGGCATCCTGCCCACCATGGCGCCTCCGCACTCCGCTTGCTGGCCGCTCACGATCTTCGGCTTCACGCAGAAGATTTGTAGCCACAAGCCGAAGTGGGGCTTGATGCGGAGGAAGGCCTCGCACACAACGATAAACGCCGAGATGTTGAGGACGAAATTTGGGGCTAGATCATGGAAGTCCAGCCCGTAGTAAAACATGAGCCCGCGGACAAAGGGATGAAGTGGAAATCCCAGTCCGCGGACAAAGTGGGCAAGGAATATGACCCTCTCATGGGGTCCCGGAGTCAGAATGATCTGCCCTGCATCCGGCAGCTGGTGCGTGATATCTGCGGCCAAGTATCCGACCGCCTGGAGCTTCGTAATATGATCCTCCTTGACTGTGGAGGCCACCCACTTCCCTCCTGCTCCGGACATGTTTGGCTATGCGGAGAAGGCGTGAACTAGGGCACTGGAGCTCAAGGGTGCGAGAATGGATAAGCGAAGAAGGAAGAAGGCGTGGGTAAAAATGGGGAATCCTTATCCCTTTATAGAGGCGACGAAAACGGTGCGCCTCCCCACTTGCCTGTTGAAAATCGCTTATTTCCCAAGCGCCACGATTGATTGCGTGGTTGGGTTACCCGTACCCGTATTGATGAGAATCCCGTGATAAGGGGACATGATCTCTGCTTCGACAAGACATGCCGAGGAAACCACCTCGCAATATGTGATGTGGCTGGTTGTGGGAAAACGGTTCAAATAATGACTCGACCATAGTGTCGTGTCACGTTATCTAAGTTGTCAGTAGATTGTCTTTGTGGGATATCATTCTCTCTACGGTGGTATGTGAAAATCGCCTTGCAGAGCCGGACACGATTTAAGTATTCGAGGTTTACTTTGGAATATTCGGAGATGGAACCCGCCTTGCAATGCCGAAGACAATCTACGCGCCGGACTCATCGTCATTGAAGCCTGGTTCAGGGGCTACTGAGGGAGTCCTAGATTAGGGGGTATCCGGACAGCCGAACTATATACTTTGGCCGGACTGTTGGACTGTGAAGATACAAGACTCAAGACTTCGTCCCGTGTCCGGATGGGACTCTCCTTTGCGTGGAAGATAAGCTTGGCGATCTGGATATTAGATCTCCTTCTTTGTAACCGACTTTGTGTAAACCCTATCCCCCTCCGGTGTCAATATAAACTGGAGAGTTTAGTCCGTAGAGGGACAGTCATAATCATCATAGGCTAGCTTCTAGGGTTTAGCCTCTACGATCTCGTGGTAGATCAACTCTTGTAATACTCATATCATCAAGATCAATCAAACAGGGAGTAGGGTTTTACCTCCATCGAGAGGGCCCGAACCTGGGTAAAACATCGTGTCCTGCCTCCTGTTACCATTAGCCTTAGACGCACAGATCGGGACTGCTACGTCTTGAGCTTGCGTTGGTTTTCCTCGAAGAGGAGAGGGTGATGCAGCAATAGTAGCGTAAGTATTTCCCTTAGTTTTTTAGAACCAAGGTATCAATCCAGTAGGAGGCTCCTCAAAAGTCCCACGCACCTACACAAACAAACTGAGAACTCGCAACCAACGCAATAAAGGGGTTGTCAATCCCTTCACGGCCACTTGCGAAAGTGAGATCTAATAAAGATAGTAAGATAAGATAAATATATTTTTGGCATTTTATAATATAGATGCAAAAAGTAAAGATGCAAACAAAAGTAGATTGGAAGCAAATATGATATGAGATAGACCCGGGAGCCATAGGTTTCACTAGTGGCTTCTCTCAAGATAGCATAAGTATTACAGTGGGTGAACAAATTACTGTCGAGCAATTGATAAAAAAGCGAATAATTATGAGATTATCTAGGCATGATCATGTATATAGGCATCACGTCCACAACATGTAGACCGACTCCTGCCTGCATCTACTACTATTACTCCACACATCGACCGACTCCTGCCTGCGTTGAGAGTATTAAGTTCATAAGAACAAAGTAACGCATTAAGCAAGATGACATGATGTAGAGGGATAAACTCAAGCAATATGATATAAACCCGATCTTGTTATCCTCGATGGCAACAATACAATACGTGCCTTGCAACCCTTTCTGTCACTGGGTAAGGACACCGCAAGATTGAACCCAAAGCTAAGCACTTCTCCCATGGCAAGAAAGATCAATCTAGTAGGCCAAACCAAACTGATAATTCAAAGAGACTTGCAAAGATAACTCAATCACACATAAAAGAATTCAGAGAAGATTCAAATATTATTCATAGATAAACTTGACCATAAACCCACAATTCATCGGATCTCGACAAACACACCACAAAAAGAGTTTACATCGAATAGATCTCCACAAGAGAGGGGGAGAACATTGTATTGAGATCCAAAAAGAGAGAAGAAGCCATCTAGCTAATAACTATGGACCTGTAGGTCTGTATTAAACTACTCACAACTCATCGGAGGGGCAAGGATGTTGATGTAGAAGCCCTCCATGGTCGATTCCCCCTCTGGTAGAGTGCCAGCGAAGGCTCCAAGATGAGATCTCGCGGATACAGAAGGTTACGGTGGTGGAAATTGTGTTTCATCTGCCCCTGGATGTTTTCGGGGTACATAAGCTTATATAGGAGGAAGAAGTACGTCGGTGGCTGCCCGAGGGGCCCACGAGACGGGGGCGCGCCCTCCTATCTCGTGGGAGCCTCGGCTGCTTCTTGACTTGCACTCCAAGTCCTCTAGATCACGTTTGTTCCAAAAATCACACTCCCAAAGGTTTCATTCCGTTTGGACTCCGTTTGATATTCCTTTTCTTCGAAATACTGAAATAGGCAAAAAAAAAAGCAATATGGGCTGGGCCTCCGGTTAGTAGGTTAGTCCGAAAAATGATATAAATGTGTAAAATAAAGCCCGGATCCAAAAGGGGTAATATAATAGCATGGAACAATCAAAAATTATAGATACGTTGGAGACGTATCAAGCATCCCCAAGCTTAGTTCCTGCTCGTCCTCGAGTAGGTAAATGATAAAAAGAGAATTTTTGATGTGGAATGCTACCTAGCATAGTTCTCAATGTAATTTTCTTTATTGTGGCATGAATGTTCATATCCAAATGCTACAAAATAAAAGTTCATATTAACATGAAAATGGTGAAACTTCAAGCATACTGATCAAAGTAATCATGTCTTCTCAAAATAAGATTGCCAAAGAAAGTTATCCCTACAAAATCATATAGTTTGGCTGTTGCTCTATCTTCAACACACAAAGTATTTAATCATGCACAACCCCGATGACAAGCTAGGCAATTGTTTCATACTTTAATAATCTCAACCTTTTTCAACTTTCACGCAATACACGTGCGTGAGCCATGGACATAGCACTATATGTGGAATAGAATGGTGGTTGTGGAGAAGACAAAAAGGAGAAGATAGTCTCACATCAACTAGGTGTATCAATGGGCTATGGAGATGCCCATTAATATATATCAATGTGAGTGAGTAGGGATTGCCATGCAACGGATGCTCTAGAGCTATAAATATATGAAAGCTCAACAAAAGAAACTAAGTGGGTGTGCATCCAACTTGCTTGCTCATGAAGACCTAGGGCACTTTGAGGAAGCCCATCATTGGAATATACAAGCCAAGTTCTATTAATGAAAAATTCCCACTAGTATATGAAAGTGACAACATATGAGACTCTCTATCATGAAGATCATGGTGCTATTTTGAAGCAAAAGTGTGGTAAAAGAGATAGTAGCATTGTCCCTTCTCTCTTTTTCTCTCATTTTCTTATTATTATTTTTTCTTTCTTTGGCCTTTCTTTTTTTTGGCCTTACTCTTTTTTTTCTTTTTTTCTCTTCTTTTTTTTCTTTTTGTAAAGTCTGAAGTCTCATCCCGACTTGTGGGGGAATCATAGTCTTCATCATCCTTTCCTCACTGGGACAATGCTGTAATAATGAAAATCATCACACTTTTATGGATTTACAACTCAAGAATTAAAACTCAAAGCTAGAACAAGATATGACTCTATATGAATGCATCCGGCGGTGTATCGGGATATGCAATGAATCAAGAGCGACATGTATGAAAATTATGAAGGTGGCCTAGCCACAAATACGATGTCAACTACATGATCATGCAAAAAGCAATATGACAAAAGTAATGCATGTCATATGAACGGAACGGTGGAAAGTTGCATGGCAATATATCTCGGAATGGCTATGGAAATGCCATAGTAGGTAGGTATGGTGGCTGTTTTGAGGAAGGTAAATGGTAGGTGTATGGTACCGGCGAAAGTTGTGTGGCACAAGAAAGGCTAGCAATGATGGAAGGGTGAAAGGGTGCGTATAATCCATGGACTCAACATTAGTCAAAAGAACTCATGTACTTGTTGCAAAAATCTAGAAGTCATCAAAAACCAAAGCACTACGCGCATGCTCCTAGGGGGATAGATTGGTAGGAAAAGACCATCGCTCGTCCCCGACTGCCACTCATAAGGAAGACAATCAATAAATAAAATTGTGCTCCAACTTCATCACAAAGCGGTTCACCATACGTGCATGCTACGGGAATCACAAACTTTAACACAAGCATTCTTTAAATCCATAATCACCCAACTATCATGACTTTAATATCACTACCTCCATGTCTCAAAATAATTGTCAAGCATCAAATTGATCATAGCATCCAATTCACTTTCTATGATAGTTTTTATTATACCCAACTTGGATGCTCATCATTCTAGGACCAACTTTAAAACCATAGAAAATACCATGCTGTTCTAAAAGACTCCCAAAAATATATAAGTGAAGCATGAGAGACTAGTAATTTCTTAAAAATTAAGACACCACCATGCTCTAAAAGATATAAGTGAAGCACTAGAGCAAAACTATCAAGCTCAAAAAAAAAGATATAAGTGAAGCACATAGAGTATTCTAGCAAATTCTAATCATATAGGCTTCTCCCAAAAGGTGTGTACACCAAGGATGATTGTGGTAAACTAAAAAGCAAATACTAACATAATACACGACGCTCCAAGCAAAACACATATCATGTGGCGAATAAAAATATAGCTCCAAGTAAAGTTACCAATGAACGAAGACGAAAGAGGGGATGCCTTCCCGGGGCATCCCCAAGCTTAGGCTTTTGGCTATCCTTGAATATCTTGGGGTGCCTTGGGCATCCCCAAGTTTAGGCTCTTGCCACCCTTTATTCCATAGTCCATAAAAGCTTTACCCAAAACTTGAAAACTTCACAATACAAAACTCAACAGGAAATCTTATAAGCTCCGTTAGTGAAAAAAACAAAACCACCACATAAGGTACTGTAATGAACTCATTCTTTATTTATTTTGGTGTTAAACCTACTGTATTCCAACTTCTCTATGGTTTATAAACTATTTTATTGGCCGTAGATGCATTGGAATAAGCAAACAACACACGAAAAACAGAATCTGTCAAAAACAGAACAGTCTGTAGCAATCTGTAACTAACGCAAACTTCTGGAACTCTAAAAATCCTAACAAAATAGGAAGTCCTGGAAAATTTGTTTATTGATCAGCAGCAAAAACAATCAACGCAAAAGCATGTTCCTGTGGTTTAACAAAATTATATTCGTGCGTGCAAAGTTTCTGTTTTTCAGCAGAATCAAATCAACTATCATCATAGGTTATCCTATAGGTTCTACTTGGCACAAACACTAATTAAAAGATAAAACACATCTAAATAGAAGGTAGATGCAAGATTTATTACTAAACAGGAGAAAAAACAAAAAGCATAAAGAAAATTGGGTTGCCTCCAACTAGCGCTATCGTTTAACGCCCCTAGCTAGGCATAAAAGCAAAGATAGATCTAACGGGTGCCATCTTTGGCACTAAATTCATAAGTAGCCCGCATGATAGATTCATAAGGTAATTTGAATTTCTTTCTTGGAAAGTGCTCCATGCCTTTCTTTAATGGAAATTGGAATCTAATATTCCCTTCCTTCATATCAATAATCGCACCAATCGTTCTAAGGAAAGGTCTACCAAGAATAATAAGGCAAGAAAGATTGCAATCTATATCAAGAACGATGAAATCCACGGGCACCAAATTTCTATTTGCAACAATAAGAACATCATTGATCCTTCCCATTGGCTTTTTAATGGTGGAATCCGCAAGGTGAAAATTTGAAGAGCAATCATCAAGATCATGGAAACCTAGAATATCACATAAAGTTTTTGGAATCGTGGAAACACTAGCACCCAAATCACACAAAGCAAAACACTCATGATCTTTAATTCTAATCTTTATAGTAGGTTCCCACTCATCATTAAGTTTTCTAGGTATAGAAACTTCCAAATTAAGTTTTTCATCATAAGATTGCATCAAGGCATCAACAATATGTTTGGTAAAAGCTTTGTTTTGACTATAAGCATGAGGAGAATTACCAACGGATTGCAACAAGGAAATACAACCTTCTAAAGAACAATTATCATAATCAAATTCCTTGAAATCCGAGATAGTGGGTTCAATGTTATTTGAAGTTGTGGCTTCTCCAATCCCACTTTTACCAAATTTAGTATCAATATCTAAAAACTCTGAATTCTTGGGACGCCTTCTAGGCAAAGTTGATTCATCATCAGTCCCATAATTATCAAAATTCATATTGCAAAACATAGATCTAATAGGGGACACATCAATAACTTTAAGATCCTCATCATTATTTTCATCTCACTTTTCTGGTTTCACGACCATCTTATTGACTAAGGTGGCTTGCTTATCAGAAATTTTGGCTATAGCACTTTCAAGCCGGGTAATTTGAGTATTAACACCATAAAATTCTTTATTCATATCATCAAGCTATTTGTTCATGAAACCCAAAAAACCTTTTTGCTCCTTAAGCTCTTTTCTAAAGAAATTATTATGCTCAAATTGCAAGTTCATAAAGCTTCTAATATTTGATTCAATCTCTTCCATCCTTCTGAGAAGGTGGTCAGGACCCTTAGGCGAAGCCATAAGGACAAACAGGCACACAAGCAAGCAGAAAAACGGCAAGCGAAAAGAGAGGAGGAGATTGGGAAAGAGAGGGTGAATAAAACGGCAAGGGTGAAGTGGGGGAGAGGAAAACGAGAGGCAAATGGCAAATAATGTAAATGTGAGGGAGATGGGTTTGTGATGGGTACTTGGTATGTCTTGACTTGAGCGAAGACCTCCCCGACAACGGCGCCAGAAATCCTTCTTGCTACGTCTTGAGCTTGCGTTCGCTTTCCTCGAAGAGGAGAGGGTGATGCAGCCATAGTAGCGTAAGTATTTCCCTCAGTTTTTGAGAACCAAGGTATCAATCCAGTAGGAGGCTCCTCAAAAGTCCCACGCACCTACACAAACAAACTAAGAACTCACAACCAACGCAATAAAGGGGTTGTCAATCCCTTCACGGCCACTTGCGAAAGTGAGATCTAATAAAGATAGTAAGATAAGATAAATATATTTTTGGTATTTTATAATATAGATGCAAAAAGTAAAGATGCAAATAAAAGTAGATTGGAAGCAAATATGATATGAGATAGACCCGGGGGGCATATGTTTCACTAGTGGCTTCTCTCAAGATAGCATATGTATTACGGTGGGTGAACAAATTACTGTCGAGCAATTGATAAAAAAGCGAATAATTATGAGATTATCTAGGCATGATCATGTATATAGGCATCACGTCCGCAACAAGTAGCACGACTCCTGCTTGCATCTACTACTATTACTCCACACATCGATCAACTCCTCCCTGCATCTAGAGTATTAAGTTCATAAGAACAGAGTAATGCATTAAGCAAGATGACATGATGTAGATGGATAAACTCAAGCAATATGATATAAACCCCATCTTGTTATCCTCGATGGCAACAATACAATACGTGCCTTGCAACCCTTTCTGTCACTGGGTAAGGACACCGCAAGATTGAACCCAAAGCTAAGCACTTCTCCCATGGCAAGAAAGATCAATCTAGTAGGCCAAACCAAACTAATAATTCGAAGAGACTTGCAAAGATAACTCAATCACACATAAAAGAATTCAGAGAAGATTCAAATATTATTCATAGATAAACTTGATCATAAACCCACAATTCATCGGATCTCGACAAACACACCGCAAAAAGAGATTACATCGAATAGATCTCCACAAGAGAGGGGGAGAACATTGTATTGAGATCCAAAAAGAGAGAATAAGCCATCTAGCTAATAACTATGGACCCGTAGGTCTGTGGTAAACTACTCACAACTCATCGAAGGGGCAAAGATGTTGATGTAGAAGCCCTCCGTGGTCGATTCCCCCTCCGGCAGAGTGCCGGCGAAGGCTCCAAGATGAGATCTCGCGGATACATAAGGTTACGGTGTTGGAAATTGTGTTTCGTCTGCCCCCTGGATGTTTTCGGGGTACGTAGGCTTATATAGGGGGAAGTAGTACGTCGGTGGCCGCCCGAGCGGCCCACGAGACAGGGGCGCACCCTATGGGGGGGGCCCTCCTATCTCGTGGGAGCCTTGGCTGCTTCTTGACTTGCACTCCAAGTCCTCTGGATCACGTTTGTTCCAAAAATCACGCCCTGAAGGTTTCATTCCGTTTGGACTCCGTTTGATATTCCTTTTCTTCGAAATACTGAAATAGGCAAAAAAACAGCAATATGGGATGGGCCTCCGGTTAGTAGGTTAGTCCCAAAAATGATATAAATGTGTAAAATAAGGCCCATAAACATCCAAAAGGGGTAATATAATAGCATGGAACAATCAAAAATTATAGATATGTTGGAGACGTATCAGGGACCCCTTACCCGAGATCCGCCGGTTGTGACACTGACAGACCCCTCTAGATGGATCTAGAGGATGGGGCGGCAGCCAGGGGAAACCCTAGATGGGTTTGGGCACCCCCACCCCTAGGAAACTTGCCCCCCAAGTCGGGAGGGGCGGCTGCCCTAGGGGTGGCGCCCCCACCTCTCCAGGTTATGTGAGATGGGGTGGAAGGGGCGCACAACCCCTTAGTGGGCTGGTGTGCCCCCTCCCCTTGGCCCATACGCCCCCCCCCCCAACACTTGCCGGGGCCTCCGAAACTCCTTTTGGTGACACTGGTTGTCACTCGGTACCCCTGGAACAATTCCGGACTCCAATACCCTTCGTCCAATATATCAATCTTCACCTCCCGACCATTCCAGAGTTCCTCGTCACGCCTGAGATCTCATCCGGGACTTCGAACAACCTTCGGTAACAACATACTATTTCCCATAACAACTCTAGCGTCACCGAACCTTAAGTGTGTAGACCCTACGGGCTCGGGAACCATGCAGACATGACCGAGATACCACTCTGGTCAATAACCAATAGTGGGATCTGGATACCCATATTGGCTCCCACATGTTCCATGATGATCTCATCAGATGAACCACTATGTCGGGGATTCAATCAATCCCGTACACAATTCCCTTTGTACATCGGTATGCTACTTGCCAGAGATTCGATCGTCGGTATCCCCGTACCTTGTTCAATCTCATTACCAGCAAGTCTCTTTACTTGTTCCGTAACGCATGATCCCGTGGATAACTCCTTTGTCACATTGAGCTCATTATGATGATGCATTACCGAGTGGGCCCAGAGATACCTCTCCGTCATACGGAGTGACAAATCCCAGTCTCGATTCGTGCCAACCCAACAGACACTTTCGGAGATACCTGTAGTGCACCTTTATAGCCACCCAGTTACGTTGTGACATTTGGTACACCCAAAGCATTCCTACGGTATCCGGGAGTTGCACAATCTCATGGTCTAAGGAAAGATACTTGACATTAGAAAAGCTCTAGCAAACGAACTACACGATCTTATGCTATGCTTAGGATTGGGTCTTGTCCATCACATCATTCTCCTAATGATGTGATCTCGTTATCAATGACATGCAATGTCCATGGTCAGGAAACCATAACCATCTATTGATCAACGAGCTAGTCAACTAGAGGCTCACTAGGGACATGTTGTGGTCTATGTATTCACACATGTATTACGGTTTCCAGTTAATACAATTATAGCATGAACAATAGAAAATTATCATGAACAAGGAAATATAATAATAACCATTTTATTATTGCCTCTAGGGCATATTTCCAACAGTAAGGACAACACCCAAGCACCGGTCAACCCACATATCAAATTATCAAAGTAACGAACGTGAATCATATGAGCATGATGAAAACTAACTTGACGGTAATTCCCATGTGTCCTCGGGAGCGCTTTGTTTTATATAAGAGTTCATCCAGGCTTGTCCTTTGCTATAAAAAGGATCAGGCCACCTTGCTGCACCTTTGTTACACTTGTTACTTGTTACCCGTTACAAAACTATCTGTTACTGATAATTTCAGTACGTGCAGAAAATACCTTGCTGAAGACCGCTTGTCATTTCCTTCTGCTCCTCGTTGGGTTCGACACTCTTACTTATCGAAAGGACTATTGAGGGAGTCCTAGACTAGGGGGTGTCCGGATAGCCGAACTATCATCATTGGTCGGACTCCAAGACTATGAAGATACAAGATTAAAGACTTCGTCCCGTGTCCGGATGGGACTTTCCTTGGCGTGGAAGGCAAGCTTGGCGATACGGATATGTAGATCTCCTACCATTATAACCGACTCTGTGTAACCCTAGCCCTCTCCCGTGTCTATATAAACCGGAGGGTTTTAGTCCATAGGATGAACAATAATCATACCATAGGCTAGCTTCTAGGGTTTAGCCTCCTTGATCTCGTGGTAGATCCACTCTTGTACTACCCATATCATCAATATCAATCAAGCAGGAGTAGGGTTTTACCTCCATCGAGAGGGCCCGAACCTGGGTAAAAACATCGTGTCCCTTGTCTCCTGTTACCATCCGCCTAGACGCACAGTTCGGGACCCCCTACCCAAGATTCGCCGGTTTTGACACCGACATTAGTGCTTTCATTGAGAGTTCATGTGTGTCGTCGCTCATAGGCCCGATGGCTCCTTCGATCATCAACAACGATGCGGTCCAGGGTGAGACTTTTCTCCCCGGACAGATCTTCCTATTTGGCGGCTTTGCACTGCGGGCCAATTCGCTTGGCCGTCTGAAGCAGATCGAAAGCTACGCCCCTGGCCATCAGGTCAGATTTGGAAGTTTGAACTATACGGCCGACATCCGCGGAGACTTGATCTTCGACGGATTCGAGCCACAGCCGAGCGCGCCGCACTGTCGTGGTGGGCATGATCTAGATCTGCTGCCGGACAGTGCCCTGGAGGCCGCACAAGAGTCCACTCCGGCCCTTAACCCGGAGCCGACTGCGCCGATCGAGGATGGGTGGCTAGACACCGCCTCGGGGGCTGCTACCTCTACGGCGATGGAGCCGAATACCGACCCTATCCCTTGTAAAGCTTGTGACCCAAGGTGCCGGACCCTTCTCCGGACCCCGAACCTTCCGTGCTCCTGCTAATCAAATCCGATTGGGGGCCGATCATGGAGTTCACCGCTGCGGACATCTTTCAGCACTCACCTTTCGGCGACATCCTGAATTCGCTAAAGTGCCTCTCTTTATCAGGAGAGCCTTGGCCGGATTATGGCCTGGACGGTTGGGATGCGGACTACGAAGAAATTCAAAACCCACCCACCACCCACTTCGTAGCCACTGTCGACGACTTAACCGACATGCTAGACATCGACTCTAAAGACATCGACGGTATGGACGACGATGCCGGAGACGACCAAGAACCAGCACCCACAGGGCACTGGAAAGCCACCTCAACTCACGATGTGTATATGGTGGATACACCAAAAGGAAGCAGTAACGAGGAACAAAGGGACGCTGCGAAGGATAATTCCCCCGAAAAACAGCCGAAACGGCGCCGCAAGCGCCGCCCAAAGTCCCGCCTCAACAACGACAGCACCCATACAGACCCAGCCGTAGAGCAGGGCGAACCAGTGGACAACGAACATGCCACCAAGCAACCATCCGAACAGGATGAATTGGATAAACAACCCATCCCCGGCGAAAACAACAGTCCGGATGATCTCACGCCGGACACATCATTGGAGCAGAAGAACCTTCACAAAAGGCTCGTCACCACTGCACGAAGTCTGAAGAAGCAGAAGCGGAAGCTCAAAACAGCGGAAGACGTACTTAGAATGAGATGGAGCAAAGTACTCAAGTACACAGACAAATACGGCGATAGCCGCCAAGCAAAGAGCTACCCAAAGCGCAAACTATTGCCCGAATTCGACGAGGAGGCCGTAGAGCCCCACAATCAAAAAACAAAGAGGCCGCCCAGTCGGATAGACGACCACATTACAAACAAAGAGCGGCAAGCGGCGCCGCACACAAGCCGGTAGGCGATCCACATAAGGATCCTCGCAAAAAGGATGGCCCGGTCAGGTCCATCTATGGGCCAAGAAAGAAAGCTCTAGAAAGCAACACAACACGTCAAGTATTCGAAAATCACGGTACACCCAAATACAGGGGCGCCGCACACCCCCTATGTTTCACCGATGAGGTACTGGATCATGAATTTCCAGCGGGATTCAAGCTCGTAAACATAGAGGCATACGACGGAACAACAGACCCCGGAGTCGGGATCGAGGATTACATCCTACACATACATATGGCTAGAGGAGATGACCTCCATGCCATAAAATACTTACCCCTCAAGCTCAAAGGGCCGGCTTGGTATTGGCTCAAAAGCCTCCCAGAAAATACCATTGGAAGTTGGGAAGAGCTCGAGGATGCGTTTTGGGCAAATTTTCAGGGGACTTATGTCCGCCCTCCGGATGCAGACGATTTAAGTCACATAACTCAACAGCCCGAGAGTCAGCCCGCAAATTCTGGAACAGGTTCCTCACCAAAAAGAACCAAATAGTCGACTGTCCGGACGCCGAAGCCTTATCAGCCTTCAAACATAACGTCCGGGACGAATGGCTCGCCACACACCTCGGCCAGGAAAAGCCAAGGACAATGGCCGCACTAACAAGCCTCATGACCCGCTTTTGCGCGGGAGAAGATAGCTGGCTGGCAAGATGCAGCACCAGCGACCCGAGTACATCCGAGGCTAGGGATGGAAACGGGAAACCACGACGCAGAAAAGACCAGCGCTGGACTAAGGAAAATGGCCCAAAGAGCACGGCAGTCAACGCCGGGTTCAAAAGCTCTAGGCAAAACAAAAAAACACTGCCTCTCAAGGACAACAGCGACGAGCTATCCAACCTAAACAAAATCTTGGACAGGATATGTCAAATCCATAGTACCCCTGGGAAGTCTGCAAACCATACCCACAGAGATTGTTGGGTCTTCAAGCAGTCCGGCCGACTTAACGCTGAACACAAGGGGATCGACACACCAAGTGAGGACGATGACGAGCCCCACAAGCAGAGCGCCAGAAAACAAAAGAATTTCCCACAAGAGGTCAAAGCAGTGAATTCACTTCAAGTGATAACAAGGAAAAATAGAGCGGCGCCCACTAAAGTACGCGCCGCATGGTCCACCCCAGCGGAGTCCCGAAACTGGATGTCAAAACCAATAACTTTCGACCATCAGGATTACTCCGGAAGTATCCGAAACGCAGGATGGACTGCTTTGATATTGGATCCTATAATCGACGGACTACAATTTACACAAGTCCTAATGGACAGCGGCAGTGATCTAAACCTGCTATACCAGGACACAATCCGCAGAATGGGGATAGACCCAACCAAAATTCGCCATAGCAACACTTCCTTTAAAGGAGTGACGCCAGGCCCATAAGCCAATTGTACGGGCTCCCTACTACTAGAAGTTGTGTTCGGTTCACCCGACAACTTCCGTCGCGAAAAGTTAATCTTCCATATCGCCCCATTTAAAAGTAGCCATCAAGCACTATTGGGACGCGAAGCTTTCACCCGCTTTAATGCAATACCGCATTACGCGTCTCTTACACTTAAAATGCCCGGACCATGCGGCATCATCTCATTAAAGGGTAACTTCGAGTGTTCCTCGAACGCGGAAGAACGTGAGACTGCCTTGACAGCCGCACACTAATCCGGCTTTGCTGATCAAAGCCCCTAAAACAGGTCATTCAGACCCTGGACTCGGTTAGGCGAGTCCAGTATAAATAAACAAGGGGCTTACTAGCCACGTATCCCTTTACAAGGGGATGCACGCATGTACAATGAGAGCCAATAAAGCTCAATTTTATTTAGTTTTTGAATCATACTCTGTTTATTTTAAAAAAAATAAGTACATACATTTTACGCATGATCTTTTTTCAAACTAAGTTCTTCTCTTTTACAGATGAACAACGTGCTACACCCGTCCAGGATACAGCACAACGGAGACACAGGCGCAGACGTGCAGCAGGGACCCGTTGCAAGGATTCTTTTCAGATTAAGACCCTGCGTAAACCTTTTTTACTGTCTCTTGTTGATACACATCCCCCGGTTTCTTACCATAACCGAGGAGGAGGCTGGCGTTTTGGCATTGGCCGCGCTAGAAGTTTTCGCGCGTACCTGGACACGAGGGGCTTAGGGCATTGTTCTGCCCATTTTCATAAAGACCGAATACCTTAGGGAGTGTTCGGCGTCTCGAGTTAGGCCTTATATGCATCAGCTCCGAATCATGTCTTTGGTCAAATGTTAGGTTTGCCCGGCTCCTGTGTTTTGCTGCCTTACGTACTGCGATTGTGCCCCGGTTCGGCCGTGTGAGCACCTCAGTAGAGAAAGCCGAAAACTGACTGTCATGATATAGCGAGAGACTGGTCAACCACTCGATCGACCACCGGAATGTTTAGAATTCCTCTACTTTGACGAAGGACGTTTCCCGGTCAGGCACACACGCGCCCCAAATTCGGAGGGTGAGGTGCCCCTAGGGGCTATATAGTAGCCCCACCATTGAACTCCTATGGCTAAGTGAAAGTGATAAAGCATTATAGTCCGGTTGCCTAGTTTGCTACGCTATCACCTCCTTCACAGGACCAAGACGTTGGATTAAGTGTGAAAATGCGCTTTTTTGCAAACACCCCCGCACTATGTGCGTGGGGGCTGAAGCCAAAGACTGCCATCTTTCAGGTTATATATACATATACATTAAAGGCCGCATAGGAGGTATTTCAATACTTGAACGCACAAGTATAAAAGCCCTTATATTACATATTTGAAACATGGTTTCACAAATCATACATGTCATTTGAACATAATGTTTTTCGAGCACTGCGACTCTATTAAACGAGCGCCCTGCAGGACTTCCTCAAAATAGTGCTCGGCTGGTAATCGACTTTTGTCCGAATCCCGGGATGCAACATCGTCGGCCTCCATCTCTGCCCAGTACGTTTTGACACGGGCGAGAGCCATCCGTGCACCCTCTATGCATGCCAACCGCTTCATCGGCTTGATATGCGGCACCGCATCAAGGAACTGCTACACCAAGCCAAAATAACTCTTCGGCTCGGGCCTTTCCGGCCACAGATGAGCCACGACATCCTTCATGGCAAGTCCGAACAACCTGTTCAGCTCAGCCCACTCAGCCAACCGATCGGTTAACGGAAGTGGACGCTCCGAATTATGGAATTGAGACCAAAAAAGCTCTTCCATTCCGTGATCCTTTTGGCCTCGGAAATGTACAACTGCGTCCGCCGCACTCGCCGCCAAATTCAGATAAGCATCCTCCGCACCCCACAACTGGCCTAACTGAGCATACTTTGGATCCGTGAACTTCCTACGCAGCAGAAAGGGCTTTCCAGCCGCAATATCACCGGCCTGACGCAGCTCCTCCTTTATAGCCCTCATTGCGGAGCGGGCATCCTTGGCTTCGGCGGTGGCCTTCTTAAGGTCCTCTTGCTCTGCTCGGCATTCTCTTTCAAGAAACTCATAGCGGTCGGTAGCATCCTTCAGCTTCACGGCCATTTCGGCCATTTCCTCCCTGCTTCGGCAGTGAGCAGCCTGCTCGGCTTTTAGCTCTTCGGCCGCCTTCAAGGCAGCCGCATTACTTTTTCTGGCTTGCTCCTTGGCTCGGGCAAGCTCCGCCCGAAGCTCCTCCATAGCAGCGGCGCCATCTACATCAAAGCATACATGTTGTAAGGCACGGGCATCCAGCTCCCTTACCAGGTGACCGCGGAGAAGCCACATACCTTGTGACTCGTCAAGTCGTTTATTGACCAGCACGATGTCCGCATCCGCAACGTCAAGTTGCCTCTTCAGTTCGGCAACTCCATTAGTTCGGCTGGCCACCGAACGCCCCGCCACCTGTATGGGAAGGGCGACATCTTATAACTGAGATTATGATCCTCGGCATGCTGTCGTTTTCGACAACATACCGAGTCTCAGGGGCTACTATCTATACAGGGCGCATTCTAAGTGCAAAACTGTCAAAAGGTATGTCATTTTTACGTACCTCAAACCCCGTCAGTAAACTTCTGACGGCCTCATGCAACCCGCTCTCAACGGATGAAATCCTTTCAATCACCGTACTCATCAACGTACGGTGATCTTCTGAGATAGACGCCCGCCCAAGCAGATCCTTCAGCTCCTTCAGCCGTACAGCAGTCGATGTCGAACTATCCGGCCCCGCCAGACTCGGGGAGACCCTCCGCGACGACACCTCAGGGTCGTCCGCCCCGCCTGACGGTGCGGCAGATGGAGGCGTTTCGCTCTCCATCATCTCCGGACGAAGATCCCCCGAAGATGAGCTCTGCTGAGAAGGGCTGGGATCCGAACTACAAGGTAAAACTTCGGTTATCTTCAGAAATGAAAACAGGGATGTCCCTTATTACAAAACTCCCCTTTCTACTTACGGCTCCCTGGAGGGCTGATTCCCTTGGGGAAATAGTGCGGCCGGGGCTTCTCCCGGCGCAGGACCCTCTAGTGAGGATTTCTTCCCCCGCTTTGAGGCCTTGGCCTCCGGATCTTCAGAAGCGGTCCTCTTCTCCCCCTGGAAGGAGGGATTCTCGATCCCCCCTTTCTTAAGAGCCTCCTTAGCGGAGGCGGTGGTTTTCCTGTTTTCCCCTTCACCCTCTTCTGAAGGCGCAGCCTCCAGCATCTTGATTAACACGGGATCCGGCGTGGTCTCAGGGAGGGGGGCCGGACACCGTATCAGTTTTGCTTTTGCTATCCACTCCTGTTCAAGGGATAGCTAGTTAAAGGGCAAGTCTATGATAAATGAACGGACAGTATGTCCGGACACAGGACTACTTACTTGAGTATCCGGGCGATTGCAGTTCAGGCCCGCGTCCTCGGTCAAGTCCGGACACATCTCTTGTGATCCGAAGAACAGTTTATACATCTCCACGGGCATCGCACCCATGAAGTGTTGAAGAGCTCGCGGTCCCTCCGGGTTGAATTCCCATAGGCAGAGGGGGCGACGTTTGCAGGGCAGAAGGCGCCGAATCAGCATGACCTGCGCCACTACAACCAGATTGATCTCCCTCTCTTGGAGGTCTCGAATGCGGCCCTGCAATAATGGCACGTCCTTGGACAGCCCCCAGTCAAGCCCTTTGTTGACCCATGACGCCAGCCGTTGTGGAGGGCCCGAGCGAAAAGCAGGCGGCGCCACCCATCTGGCGCCCCTAGGAGCGGTGATGTAAAACCACTCCTGTTGCCACAAACCGAGCTCCTTTTGAAAACAGCCCTCGGGCCACGGAGCGTCAGCTCTCTTGCTTATAACTACCCCTTGCACTCTACCTGCCGCTCCTCGATCATCTTCGGCTCCATGTCGAAGGTCTTGAGCCACAATCCGAAGTGAGGAGTGGTGTGAAGGAAGGCTTCGCATACAACAATGAATGATGAGATGTGGAGGATGGACTCCAGATCCAAGTCATGGAATTCCAGCCCATAATAAAACATGAGCCCCCTCGCGAAGGGGTCCATCGGGAAACCTAAACCTCGACGGAAGTGAGACACGAACACCACGCTCTCACCAGGCTCGGGAGTAGGAATGACTTGCCCTTGGGCGGGCAGCCTGTGCGAAATTTTGTCGGTCAGATACCTGGCATCTCTCAGCTTTAGCACATCTTCTTCCGTGACGGAAGAGGGCATCCACCGGCCCTGTAGGTCGGAGCCGGACATTGTCGAAGGTCCGAAGCGCCTGAATCTGGAGCCTTGGGTGTTGGAACTCGAGGCGAGGGGCGGATTCGATTGGATATTGAAGAAAAGGAACAGGCCTTGGTATCGTTATAAAGGGGTTGAATACCAAGAGCCCTCCCCGTAACCGTTTGGGACTCGCCTTCGATGGAGGGAGGGAGCCAACGGGTGCGTTTGGGTTACCCACGTCCGTATTGATGAGATTCCCGGAATAAGGGGACACGATCTCTGCTTCGACGAGACGTGCCAAGGAAACCGCTTCGCTAAACGCGCTGAGGTGGAACAATAAAAACGATTCGAGTAAAGGCTTGGCCGTGGTGTGACGTCATATCACGAAATACGTCAGCAGATTGAACTTGTGTAAATATTATTCTCTCTACGGTGGTATGTGGAATTTATTTTGCAGAGTCGGACACTATCCTGGTGTTCACAATCTTCTATGAATTATTCGAAGGAGGAACCCACCTTGCAATGCCGAAGAAAATATGCGCGCCAGACTCGTCGTCATTGAAGCCTGGTTCAGGGGCTACTGAGGGAGTCCTGGACTAGGGGGTGTCCGGATAGCCGAACTATCATCATTGGCCGGACTCCAAGACTATGAAGATACAAGATTAAAGACTTCGTCCCGTGTCCGGATGGGACTTTCCTTGGCGTGGAAGGCAAGCTTGGCGATACGGATATGTAGATCTCCTACCATTATAACCGACTCTGTGTAACCCTAGCCCTCTCCGGTGTCTATATAAACCGGAGGGTTTTAGTCCGTAGGACGAACAACAATCATACCATAGGCTAGCTTCTAGGGTTTAGCCTCCTTGATCTCGTGGTAGATCCACTCTTGTACTACCCATATCATCAATATCGATCAAGCAGGAGTAGGGTTTAACCTCCATCGAGAGGGCCCAAACCTGGGTAAAAACATCGTGTCCCTTGTCTCCTGTTACCATCCGCCTAGACGCACAGTTCGGGACCCCCTACCCGAGATCCGCCGGTTTTGACACCGACAACTATGATAGATCCCCTATACTCGTGGGTCATCAAGACTCTTTTCTGACGCCGTTACCCGGGATGAAGCGCCTTTGGTGAGTGGAATTTGGTAAGGAAAAATTTATATGGTGTGCTGAAATTTACTATCACTTGTCACTATGGAAAATAATCCTTTGAGGGGCTTGTTCGGGGTATCTTCACCCCGATTGGAAGAACAAAGAGTTTCTCCTCAACCTACTGAACCTACAGAAAATATTGAATTAAATGCACTGGAGGTCCTAAAAGTTTCGTCGGGGTGTCACTTTAGTCCGAATTCTTCCAAAATGCACCTTTAAGTCCTAATTCTTTAGTAAGTCGTTCATGCGAGGTCCTTTTTTCATGAGCGCTCGGTGACCTACTGATAACCCACAAGTATAGGGGATCACAACAGCTTTCGAGGGTAGAGTATTCAACCCAAATTTATTGATTTTACACAAGGAGAGCCAAGAATATTCTTGAGTATTAGCAGTTGAGTTGTCAATTCAACCACACCTGGATAACTTAGTATCTGCAGCAAAGTGTTTAGTAGCAAAAGGGGTAGGATAATAATGGTAATGGTAGCAAAAGTAAAGATAAATGTTTTTGGGTTTTTGTAGTAGTTGTAATAGTAGCAACGGAAAAGTAAATAAGCGAAGAACAATATGTGAAAAGCTCGTAGGCAATGGATCAGTGATGGATAATTATGCCGGATGCGGTTCCTCATGCAATAGTTATAACATAGGGTGATATAGGACTAGCTCCAATTCATCAATGTAATGTAGGCATGTATTCCGTAAATAGTCATACGTGCTTATGGAAAAGAACTTGCATGACATCTTTTGTCCTACCCTCCCGTGTTCAGCGGGGTCCTTACGGAAACTAAGGGATATTAAGGACTCCTTTTAATAGAGAACCAGAACAAAGCATTAGCACATAATGAATACATGAACTCCTCAACTACGGTCATCACCGAGAAGTATCCCGATTATTGTCACTTAGGGGTTGTCGGATCATAACACATAATAGGTGACCATAGACTTGCAAGATAGGATCAAGAACACACATATATTCATGAAAACATAATAGGTTCAGATCTGAAATCATCGCACTCGGGCCCTGGTGACAAGCATTAAGCATAGCAAAGTCATAGCAACATCAATCTCAGAACATAGTGGATACTGGGGATCAAACCCTAACAAAACTAACTTGATTACATGGTAAATCTCATCCAACCCATCACCGTCCAGCAAGCCTACGATGGAATTACTCACGCACGGCGGTGAGCATCATGAAATTGGCGATGGAGGATGGTTGATGATGACGACGGCGACGAATCCCCCTCTCTGGAGCCCCGAACGGACTCCAGATCAGCCCCCCCCCGAGAGAGATTAGGGCTTGGCGGCGGCTCTGTGTCATGAAACGCGATGAAACTTTCTCTCTGATTTTTTTCTCCTCGAGACGGTATATATGGAGTTGGAGTTCAGGTCGGGAGGTGTCCAGGGGGCCCACGAGATAGGAGGGCGCGCCCTAGGGGGGCGCCCCCCTGTCTCGTGGATAGCCCGTGGGCCCCCTGGCCTTCATTCTTTCGCCAAAAATTCTTATTAATTCTGAAAAGTGCCTCCGTGGATTTCCAGGACATTCCGAGAACTTTTCTTTTCTACACATAAAACAACATCATGGCAGTTCTGCTGAAAACAGCGTCAGTCCGGGTTAGTTTCATTCAAATCATGCAAGTTAGAGTCCAAAACAAGGGCAAAAGTGTTTGAAAAGTAGATACGTTGGAGACGTATCAACTCCCCCAAGCTTAAACCTTTGCTTGTCCTCAAGCAATTCAGTTGATAAACTGAAAGTGATAAAGAAAAACTTTTACAAACTCTGTTTGCTCTTGTTGTTGTAAACATGAAAAGCCAGCATTCAAGTTTCAGCAAATATTGTGAACTAACCATACTAACAATAACACATAGGTCTCACAATTACTCATATGAATAGCATAATCAGCTAGTGAGCTATAATAATAAAACTCGGATGAGAACACTTTCTCAAAATAATCATAACATGATATAACAAGATGATATCTCGCTAGCCCTTTCCGAGACCACAAAACATAAATGCAGAGAACCTTTAAAGATCAAGGACTAACTAAACATTTTAATTCATGGTAAAACAGATCCAGTCAAGTCATACCCAATATAAATCAATAATCATGAATGCAAATGACAGTGTGCTCTCCAGCGGGTGCTTTTTAATAAGAAGGGTGATGACTCAACATAAAAGTAAATAGATAGGCCCTTCACAGAGGGAAGCAGGGATTTGTAGAGGTGCCAAAGCTTGATTTTAAAATAGAGATTGAATAACATTTTGGGCGGCATACTTTTGCTGTCAACGCAACAACTATGAGATGGTTGTATCTTCCACACTACATGCATTATAGGCAGTTCCCAAACAGAATGGTAAAGGTTTATACTCCCCCAACCACCAACAAGCATCAACCCATGGCTTGCTCGAAACAACGAGTGCCTCCAACATACAACAGCCCTGGGGGAGTTTTGTTTAATTATTTTGATTTGCTTTGATCGTTTTGGATCATGGGACTGGGCATCCCGGTTACCGGCCCTTTCTCGTGAATGAGGAGCGGAGTCCACTCCTCTTGAGAATAACCCACCTAGCATGGAAGATATAGGCAGCCCTAGTTGAAACATGAGCTACTCGAGCATACAAAACAGAATTTCATTTGAAGGTTTGGAGTTTGGAACATACAAATTTACTTGGAATGGCAGGTAAATACCGCATATAGGAAGGTATAGTGGACTCATAGGGAACAACTTTGGGGTTTAAGGAGTTTGGACGCACAAGCAGTATTCCCGCTTAGTACAGGTGAAGGCTAGCAAAAGACTGGGGAGCGACCAACTGAGAGAGCGACAACAGTCATAAACATGCATTAAAATTAATTTACACCGAGTACAAGCATGAGTAGGATATAATCTACCATGAACATAAATATCATGAAGGCTATGTTGATTTGATTCAACTACATGCGTGAACATGTGCCAAGTCTAGTCACTCAATTCATTTAAAGGAGGATACCATCCCATCATACCACATCATAATCATTCTAATAGCATGTTGGCACGCAAGGTAAACCATTATAACTCATAGCTAATCAAGCATGGCACAAGCAACTATAATCTCTAAATGTCATTGCAAATATGTTTACTTCATAATAGCTGACTCAGGAACGATGAATCATCATATTTACAAAAACAAGAGAGGTTGAGTTCATATCAGCTTTTCTCATCCCAATAAGTCCATCATATATCATCATTATTGCCTTTCACTTGCATGACCGAACGAAATGTATAATAATAAGAGTGCACATGCATTGGACTAAGCTGGAATCTGCAAGCATTCAACTCAAAAGAGAAGACAAGTAATATGGGCTCTAAATTAAATAAACAATCATGCATATAAGAGCCACTAAGCATTTTCAATATGGTCTTCTCCACCCCCAAAAGAAAGAAAAGAAAATAAAACTATTTACACGGGAAAGCTCCCAACAAGTAAAAGAAGAAGGAGAAATCTTTTTGGGTTTTCATTTTAATTTTTACTACAAGCAAGGAAATTAAACTAACTATTTTTTTCTTAATGTTTAACAAACACACAAGAAGAAAACTAGAAAAAGAAATTTAAACTAACATGGATAATACAATGAAAGAGTATGAGCACCGACGACTAGTGTGTGAACATGAATGTAAAGTCGGTGAGAAATACGTACTCCCCCAAGCTTAGGCTTTTGGCCTAAGTTGGTCTAGTACCAAGGACCGCCGCTACTCTCCCCGATGTAGTGGGAGGTGTAATCAGGATACCACTGGCTGGTCATCTCCGGATCCCACTGGACAGATGATGCAAGATAAGGGTCCAATACAGGTTTCGGCTCAGGTTCAGGTTTCGGAGAAAAAGCTTGGGCTAGATGATTGTTCACGGCCTCTGGCGTGATTAGACGACTTTCTGCAAGCAAATCAAACAACAGAGGCGCAGGCAAAATAATATACTCAAAGTGTTTCTTATTGAATCTAAGTCTATAAAAGAGCATCTTCTCTTCGTTGTCAACAATAAACTTGTGTGCTACCATGATCTTGTAATCTAAAATGTGAGGAGGTAATTTTGTCTCCTCCTCCTCAAGATGCCTAAGGGTATCTAAAAATGTTCAGCAAGGCGTGCAGCATAGATACGTCCAAATATGGGGCCTTTTGTACGATTTAGGGCTAGCCATTTAGCAACGACGGCACCCATACTAAAAGTATTGTCTCCCAGAAAGCATGTTGAAGAATAATAATATCTGGAACGCTCAAGTTTACGCTATTCCCACGACCAATCAAGCATCTACTAGCAAATATGGCAAAGTAGCGTAAAACAGGAAAGTGTATGCTAGAGACTTTTGCCTCAGAGCCCTTCTTTGGCTCTTCTACATCAATAGTTTTAACGAAACCATCCACATCTTCACGATGGGGTTCCTCTAATTCTACCTCATAAGGTATCCTACACACCGCGCAAAAATCGCGTAAAGACATTTCTCTGAATTCTTCATATAAATGAAATGATACTGCAGGCGGTGACTTCTTAGGATAATAATAAAAGTTTTGCACGAAAGTATTGGTAAGTAAGAGATACTGATCGATTCGGTCGTTCATGAAACTGGTGAGGCCTGCAGTCCCGATTAAAGCATAAAAGTCTTCATGGATTTCGGCTTCTTTCAAGAAATCCTCACGCGGCCATTCACATGACCGTACTTCCGCTAAGCGAGGAAGATTATACTTGGGTTTTTCCTTCTCTTTGTCTTGTTGTTCCTTAGAGCTTTGGCTAGAAGAGCCTTTAAAGAACCTCCTTAACATTTTCTGAAAATTTCTGAAATTTTAGTAACTTCAAAATAAAAGTGAATAAAACTAAACAAGATTGATAGCAACTACTCCTACAAGTGCCTAGAGCCTATATCATGCATTGGAATTGCTTGGGACCTCAAAAATTTAACATGCAAGCTCAAGAACATGGTCACCTATGCAGCAAAAATTTGCAATGAATAAAGCACTAGAACAAAAACTAATTGGACCAATGGAGGAGTCACATACCAAGCAACAATCTCCCAAAGCAGTTTTGTGAATGGAGCTTTGAGCTAAGAGATCGAAAATCGCAGCAAAATGAGCTAGAACTCGGGCTTGAGCTGGATGGGGATTTTTTTTGGGTAGAAGATGAAGTGTGTGGGTGCTGGCATAAGTAGAGGGGACTCACCAGGGGCCCACGAGACAGGGGGTGCGCCCTACAAGGGGGGCGCCCTCCTCTCTCGTGGCCTGGTGCTTGCCCCTTTTGCAGTGTTTTCAGTGCCTAAAATCCTCAAATATTCTAGAAAAAATCATACTAAATTTGCAGGGCATTTGGAGCACTTTTATTTTTGGACTATTTTTTAATGCACGGATAATTCAGAAAATAGACGGATAATGCTATTATTGCTTTATTTATTCTAAATAACAAAAATTAAAAAGAGGGTACAGAAGGTTGTGCCTTCTAGTTTCATCCATCTCGTGATCATCAAAATGAACCCACTAACAAGGTTGATCAAGTCTTGTTAGCAAACTCATTCCGAATAATACGGAACCGGAGAAATTTCGAATAACACTAAGTTACCTCAACGGGGATATGAAAATCCCCAACAATAAGAATATCATACTTTTTCTTGACAATAGGGAGAGGAAATTCAAAACCTCCAAAAATGATAGTTGGAACTTTTTCAATAGAATTGATGTTACGAACTTGAGATTGTTTCCTCGGAAAGTGTACCGTATGCTCATTACCATTAACATGAAAAGTGGCATTGCCTTTGTTGCAATCAATAACAGCCCCTGTAGTATTAAGAAAAGGTCTACCAAGGATAATAGACATACTATCGTCCTCAGGAATATCAAGAATAACAAAGTTCGTTAAGATAGTGACATTTGCAACCACAATAGGCACATCCTCACAAATACCGACAGGTATAGCAGTTGATTTATCAGCCATTTGCAAAGATATTTCAGTAGGTGTCAACTTATTCAATTCAAGTCTACGATATAAAGAGAGAGGCATAACACTAACACCGGCTCCAAAATCACATAAAGCAGTTCTAACATAATTTCTTTTAATAGAGCATGGTATAGTTGGTACACCCGGATCTCCAAGTTTCTTTGGTATTCCACCCTTAAAAGTGTAATTAGCAAGCATGGTGGAAATTTCAGCTTCCGGTATCTTTCTTTTATTTGTGATGATATCCTTCATATATTTAGCATAAGGATTTACTTTAAGCATATCAGTTAAGCGCATACGTAAGAAAATAGGTCTAATCATTTCAGCAAAGCGCTCAAAATCCTCATCATCCTTTGACTTGGATGGTTTAGGAGTAAAGGGCATGGGTTTCTGAACCCATGGTTCTCTTTCTTTACCATGCTTCCTAGCAACAAAATCTATCTTATCATAACGTTGATTCTTTGATTGTGGGTTATCAAGATCAACAACAGGTTCAATCTCTACATCATTTTCTTTGCTAGGTTGAGCATCAACATGAACATTATCATTAACATTATCACTAGGTTCATGTTCATCACCTGATTGAGTTTCAGCATCAGAAGTAGAAATATCATTGGGATTCTCTGGTGTGTCTACAGTAGGTTCACTAGAAGCATGCAAAGTTCTATCGTTTTTCCTTTTCTTCTTCTTAGAAGAACTAGGTGCCTCTAAATTATTTCTCTGAGAATCTTGCTCGATTCTCTTAGGGTGGGTTTAGGAATAGGCTCAGGAGTTGGCTCAATTGGTTCGGGAATTACTTCAGGAACTGGCTCAGGAAGAGTCCAATTATTTTCATTAGTCAACATATTATTCAATAGTATTTCAGCTTCGTCGACTGTTCTTTCCCTGAAAACACAACCAGCACAACTATCCAAGTAGTCCTTGGAAGCATCGGTTAGTCCATTATAAAAGATATCAAGTATTTCATTTTTCTTAAGAGGATGATCAGGCAAAGCATTAAGTAACCAGAGAAGCCTTCCCCAAGCTTGTGGGAGACTCTCTTCTTTGATTTGCACAAAATTATATATTTCCCGCAAGGCAGCTTGTTTCTTATGAGAAGGGAAATATTTAGCAGAGAAGTAATAAATCATATCCCGGGGACTACGCACACAACCAGGAGCAAGAGAATTATACCAAGTCTTAGCATCACCCTTTAATGAGAACGAAAATATCTTAAGGATATATAAATAGCGAGACTTCTCATCATGAGTAAATAGGGTGGCTATATCATTCAACTTGGTAAGATGTGCCACAACAGTTTCAGATTCAAGGCCATAAAAAGGATCAGATTCAACTAAAGTAATAATATCAAGATCAACAGAGAATTCATAATCCTTATCAGTAACACAAATAGGTGAAGTAGCAAAAGCAGGATCAGGTTTCATTCTAGCATTAAGAGACTGCTGCTTCCATTTAGCTAATAATTTCTTAAGATCATTTCTATCATTGCAAGCAAGAATTTCCATAGCAGCTATTTCATGCATAACATAACCCTTAGGAACAACAGGTAATACATAATCACTGGGGGGCCTTCATCGTCACTATCATCAGTAATAGGATCTTCAGTAATTTCATTCCCCCTAAATCTAGCAAGTTGTTCATCTAGAAATTCACCTAATGGAATAGTAGTATCACGCACAGAAGTAGTTTCATCATGCATAGCAGAAGTGGCATCATCAATAACATGCGACATATCAGAATTCATAGCAGTAGCAGGTTTAGGTGTCGCAATCTTACTTATAACGGAAGGAGAATCTAGTGCAGAGCTAGATGGCAGTTCCTTACCGCCCCTCGTAGTTGAGGGTAAAATCTTGGTCTTAGCGTCTTTCAAGTTCTTCATAGTGATCAACAGATATAAAGCCCAAGTGACTCAGAGAATAGAGTTATGCTCCCCGGCAATGGCGCCAGAAATTAGTCTTGATAACCCACAAGTATAGGGGATCGCAACAGCTTTCGAGGGTAGAGTATTCAACCCAAATTTATTGATTCGACACAAGGGGAGCCAAAGAATATTCTTGAGTATTAACAGTTGAGTTGTCAATTCAACCACACCTGGATAACTTAGTATCTACAGCAAAGTGTTTAGTAGCAAAAGGGGTAGGATAATAATGGTAATGGTAGCAAAAGTAAAGATAAATGTTTTTGGGTTTTTGTAGTAGTTGTAACAGTAGCAACGGAAAAGTAAATAAGCGAAGAACAATATGTGAAAAGCTCGTAGGCAATGGATCAGTGATGGATAATTATGCCGGATGCGATTCCTCATGCAATAGTTATAACATAGGGTGATATAGGACTAGCTCCAATTCATCAATGTAATGTAGGCATGTATTCCGTAAATAATCATAGGTGCTTATGGAAAAGAACTTGCATGACATATTTTGTCCTACCCTCCCGTGTTCAGCGGGGTCCTTACGGAAACTAAGGGATATTAAGGCCTCCTTTTAATAGAGAACCGGAACAAAGCATTAGCACATAATGAATACATTAACTCCTCAAACTATGGTCATCACCGAGAAGTACCCCGATTATTGTCACTTCGGGGTTGTCAGATCATAACACATAATAGGTGACTATAGACTTGCAAGATAGAATCAAGAACACACATATATTCATGAAAACATAATAGGTTCAGATCTGAAATCATGGCACTCGGGCCCTAGTGACAAGCATTAAGCATAGCAAAGTCATAGCAACATCAATCTCAGAACATAGTGGATACTAGGGATCAAACCCTAACAAAACTAACTTGATTACATGGTAAATCTCATCCAACCCATCACCGTCCAGCAAGCCTACGATGGAATTACTCACGCACGGCGGTGAGCATAATGAAATTGGTGGTGGAGGATGGTTGATGATGACGACGGCGACGAATCCCCCTCTCCGGAGCCCCGAACGGACTCCAGATCAGCCCTCCCGAGAGAGATTAGGGCTTGACGGTGGCTCCGTGTCGTGAAATGTGATGAAACTTTCTCTCTGATTTTGTATATATGGAGTTGGAGTTGAGGTCGGGAGGTGTCCACGGGGCCCACGAGATAGGAGGGCACGCCCTAGGGGGGCGCCCCCTATCTCGTGGACAGCCCGTGGGCCCCCTGGCCTTCATTCTTTCGCCAAAAATTCTTATTAATTTTGAAAAGTGCCTCCGTGGATTTCCAGGACATTCTGAGAACTTTTCTTTTCTACACATAAAACAACATCATGGCAGTTCTGCTGAAAACAGCGTCAGTCCGGGTTAGTTTCATTCAAATCATGCAAGTTAGAGTCCAAAACAAGGGCAAAAGTGTTTGGAAAAGTAGATACGTTGGAGACGTATCACCTACCTGCGTGGCGTGTTGACCCATGCCACGTCGATAGAGGGCCCAACCGCCAAGCGAGAAAAATACATTGGAGGTCCTAAAAGTTTCTCGGCAGTGTCACTATAGTCTTACTTGTCTCAAAATACAAGTTTTGATCCTAATTCTATAGTAAGTGGTTCAAGCAAGGTCCTTTTTTGCACGATCTTTCACTGACCTGATTGCGTGACGCGTTGACCCATGCCACATCAACTTAGAGGCTGTTGTGGTTGCTCTTTTTTTATAAAAAGCCCCTTGTAACCCACCCCCCTCTTGACATTTCCCAACCCCTACTGAATCTCTCTCTCCCTCGTGCCCACACCATTCCATGGCTGGGGCAGCAAGCTCCTCGGCAGGGAATCGGGTGACAAAGAGGAGCATTGCAGCAGCGTCAGCAGCGCTGCCTCCTCCACAAGCTCCTACTACCTAACCCCAAATTGAAGCAAGCGGTTTGAGGAACTTAACGAAATAGTGCAAATCAAACTAAATCAATGCCTACAGCTAGTGATTGTGGCAGAGTAGAGGAAATCACATAGCTACGCGATGATAGCGGCAAAAAATTTAGTTTTTTGCAATGTTCCTCATCTACTAGTAACCCTAAATGGACATAGCGTGGGTTACATGCAACCAAGTAGGTCTGCAAATGATCGTGCGAAAAAGGACCTCGGGTGAACCACTTACTATAGAATTAGGACCTAAACGTGCAGTTTGAAAGAAGTAGGACTAAAGTGACACTACCCATAAACTTCTAGGACCACCAATGTATTTTTCTCGCCATCCGGTTGGGCCCTCTGTCAATGTGGCATGGGTCAACATGCCACGCAGGCAGGTCAACGAGTGCTCATGAAAAAAGGACCTCAGGTGAACCACTTACTAAAGAATTAGGACCTAAATGTGCATTTTGGAAGAATTAGGACTAAAGTGACACCCTGAAAATATTTATTATGAAATTCCTTCGGGTATGATAGAGAAACTACTAGCTAGTCCTTATGCAGGAGATGGAAAACTACATCCTGATATGCATCTAATCTTTGTGGATGAAGTTTGTGGATTATTTAAGCTTGCAGGTTTGCCCGGAGATGAAATCAAGAGGAAGGTCTTCCCTTTTATCTTTGAAGGGAAATGCATTGACATGGTATAGGCTATGCGATGGTATTGGATCTTGGAATTACAATCGATTGAAATTGGAATTTCATCAGAAGTTTTATCCTATGCATCTGGTTCATCATGATCGGAATTATATATATAATTGTTGGCCTCGAGAAAGAGAAAGTATTGCTCAAGCTTGGGCGAGGCTTAAGTCAATGTTATATTCATGCCCCAATCATGAGCTCTCAAGAGAAATTATTATTCCGAATTTTTATGCTCGACTTTCTCGTAATGATCAATCCAAGCTCGATACTTCTTGTACTGGTTCTTTTATGAAGAAGACTATTTTATTCAAATGGGATCTTTTGGAAAGAATTAAACACAACTCTGAAGATTGGGAACTCGATGAAGGTAAGGAGTCAGACCTAAAGCTCGAATTTGATTGTGTTAAATCTTTTATGGATACCGATGCTTTTCGTGAATTTAGCACAAAATATGGACTTGACTCTGAGATAGTAGCTTCTTTCTATGAATATTTTGCTACTCATGTTGATCTCCCTAAGGATAAGTGGTTTAAATATCATCCGCCCATTGAAGTGAAAGTAGTAGAACCCATTAAAGTTGAAGAAGAAACTATTACTTATAATGTTGATCCGGTTATTCCTACTGCTTGTATTGAGAGACCACCTTTTCCAGTTAGGATAAAGGAACATGCTAAAGCTTCAAATGTAGTCCGTAAGAGTTATATTAGAACACCTACACCCCTTGAACAAATTAAAGTTGAACCTAGTATTTCTATGGTTAAAGATCTCTTGGTCGATAATATTGATGGGCATGTTATTTATTTCTGTGATGAAGCTGCTAGAATTGCTAAACCTGATGATAAAGATAAACATAGACCTATTGTTGGCATGCATGTTGTCTCTGTTAAAATAGGAGATCATTGTTATCATGGCTTATGTGATTTAGGTGCTAGTGTGAGTCCAATTCCCTTTACCTTATACCAAGAAATTATGAATGATATTGCACCAGCTGAAATAGAAGATATTGATGTTACTATTAAGCTTGCTAATAGAGACACAATCTCACCAAGTGGGATTGTTAGATATGTTGAAGTCTTGTGTGGGAAAATAAAATACCCTATTGATTTTCTAGTTCTTTGTTCCCCACAAGATGATTTTTGTCCCATTATATTTGGTAGACCCTTCTTGAACACTAGTAATGCTAAAATAGATTGTGAGAAGGAAACTGTTAGTGTAGGTTTCGGGGATGTGTCTCGTGAGTTTTATTTCTCCAAATTCTGTAAACAAGCCCGTGATAAAGAATTTCCTAATAAAGATGAAATTATTGGTCTTGCTTCTATTGTTGTGCCTCCTACTGATCCTTTCGAACATTATTTGCTAGACCATGAAATGATAAGTTCATGAATGAAAGAAAAGAAATAGATGAGATATTCTTTAAACAGATGCCTATTTTGAAACACAATTTTCCTTTTGAGACTCTTGGAGATCCTCTACCACCCAAGAGTGATCCCGTATTTGAACTTAAGCAATTACCTGATACTTTGAGATATGCTTATCTTGATGAAAAGAAGATATATCCTATTATTATTAGTGTTAACCTTTCAGAGCATGAAGAAAAGTAATTATTGAAAACTCTGAAGAAGCATTGTGCCACTATTGGATATACTCTGGATGATCTTAAGGGCATTAGTCCCACTCCATGTCCACATAAAATTAATATGGAACCTGATGCTAAACCAATTGTTGATCATCAGCGATGGTTGAATCCGAAGATGAAAGAAGTGGTAAGAAATGAAATACTAAAGCTTCTAGAAGCAGGTATAATTTATCCTATTGCTGATAGTAGATGGGTAAGTCATGTTCATTGTGTCCCTAAGAAGGGAGGTATAAAATTTTTCCTAATGATAAAAATGAATGGATCCCACTTAGAATTGTTACAGGTTATAGAATGGTAATTGATTTTAGAAAATTAAACAAAGCAACTAGGAAAGATCATTATCCTCTACCTTTCATTGATCAAACGCTAGAAAGACTATCAAAACATACACACTCTTGCTTTCTAGATGGTTATTCTGTTTTTTCACAAATACATGTGTCACAAGAGGATCAAGAAAAAACTACTTCTACATGCCCTTTTGGTACCTTTGCTTATAGATGTATGCCTTTTGGTTTATGCAATGCACCTGCTACCTTTCAAAGATGTATGATTGTTATATTCTCTAACTTATATGAAAGATTATTGAGGTTTTCATGGATGATTTTTTCGTATATGGGACTTCTTTTGATGATTGCTTAAGCAACCTTGATCGAGTTTTGCGGAGATGTGGAGAACTAATTTTGTCTTGAATTGCGAGAAGTGCCACTTCATGGTTAGTGAAGGTATTGTCTTGGGGCATAAAATCTTCCGAAAAAGGTACTGAAGTTGATAAAGCTAGATTTGATGCTATTGAAAAAATGTCATGTCCTACAGATATCAAAGATATAAGAAGTTTCCTTCGTCATGCTGGTTTCTATAAGAGATTTATTAAATACTTCTCTAAAATTTCTAGGCCTCTTACTAATCTCTTGCAAAAAGATGTTATATTTGCCTTTGATGATGATTATGTAGAAGCATTTGAAATCCTTAAGAACGCCTTAATTTCTACACCTATTGTTCAACCGCCTGATTGGAACCTACCCTTTGAAATTATGTGTGATGCTAGTGATTATGTTGTTGGTGTTGTTCTAGGACAAAGAGTTGATGAAAAGTTAAATGTTATCCATTATGCTAGTAAAACTCTAGACAGTGCTCAAAGAAACTATGCTACTACTGAGAAAGAATTTTTAGCAGTTGTGTTTGCTTGTGATACATTCAGATCTTCTATTGTTGATTCTAAAGTAACTATTCACACTAATCATGCTGCTATTAAATATCTTATGGAAAAGAAAGATGCTAAACCTAGACTCATTAGGTGGGTTATCTTGCTACAAGAATTTGATTTACATATTATTGATAGAAAAGGAGCTAAGAACCCGTAGCAGACAACTTGTCTAGGTTAGAAAATGTTCTTGATGACCCACTACCTACTGATGATACCTTTCTTGATGAACAATTAGTTGTCACAAATGCTTCTCGTAGTACTCCTTGGTATGCTGATTATGCTAATTATATTGTTGCTAAATTCATACCACCTAGTTTCACATACCAACAAAAGAAAAAGTTTTTCTATGATTTAAGACATTACTTCTGGGATGACCCACATCTTTATAAGGAAGGAGTAGATGGTGTTATTAGACGTTGTATACCTGAGCATGAACAGGAATAGATCCCACGCAAGTGTCACTCTGAGGGATACGGAGGACACCATGCTGGTGATAAAACTGCACACAAGGTATTACAATCTGTTTTTTATTGGCCTACTCTTTTCAAGGATGCTCGTAAGTTTGCATTGTCTTGCGATGAATGTCAAAGAATTGGTAATATTAGTAGACGCCAGGAAATGCCTATGAATTATTCACTTGTTATCGAACCATTTGATGTTTGGGGATTTGATTATATGGAACCTTTTCCTTCCTCTAATGGGTATATTCATATTTTAGTTGTTGTTGATTACATTACTAAGTGGGTATAAGTTGTTCCAACTAGTAGTGCTGATCATAACACTTCTACTAAAATGCTTAAAGAAGTTATTTTCCTGAGGTTTGGAGTCCCTAGATATTTAATGACTGATGGTGGTTCACACTTTATTCACGGTGCTTTCCATAAATTGCTTGCTAAATATGATGTTAATCATAGAATTACTTCTCCCTATCATCCTCAGTATAGTGGTCAAGTAGAATTAAGTAATAGAGAAATAAAGTTGATCTTGCAAAAGATTGTTAACAGATCTAGGAAGAATTGGTCTAAGAAACTTGAAGATGCACTATGGGCTTATATAACTACTAATAAAAACCCCATGGGTATGTCTCCGTATAAAATGGTTTATGGAAAAGCTTGTCATTTACCCCTTGAACAAGAACATAAGGCTTATTGGGCAATCAAAGAGCTCAACTATGATTTCAAACTTGCCGGTGAGAAGAGGTTATTTGATATTAGCTCACTTGATGAATGGAGAACCCAAGCTTATGAAAATGCCAAGTTATTTAAAGAAAAGGTTAAAATATGGCATGATAGAAGGATACAAAAGTATGAATTCAATGTAGGTGCCATGTCTTGTCGTACAATTCTCGTTTAAGATTTTTTGCAGGAAACTTCTCTCTAAATGGGAAGGGCCTTACATTATCGAGGAGGTTTATCATTCTGGTGCCATCAAGATCAACAATGCCGAGGGAAATAACCCGAAGGTGGTAAACGGGCAAAAAATCAAACATTATATCTCAGGTACTCTCATAAATGTTGAAACCAATATTATTAATACCATAACACCGGCGGAGTACATAAGGGAAACCTACCGGAGTGCTCCAGAACTCTGAAAAGGAGTAGGTATGTGGTACCGTAAGTAAACCGGCTCCAAAACTTTTCCAATAGCAATTTTACTCCGTTTTGGAATATTTAAAAAATTGGGAAATTAAAAAGTAGTCCGAAAAGTGCATGAGGAGGCGACAAGCCTTGGGGCGTGCCCTACCCCCTGGGCACACCTCCCAGGCTTGTGGCCACCTCGTGTGCCCTCTCGACTCCGTTTTCTTGAAGGATACTTCTTTTGGTCGGTAACAATTCATTATATAATCTCTCGAATGTTTTGACCACCATACCACGACATTATCCTCCATTCTTGTTTCGAGCTGTTTTTCTGACAGAACTAGATCGCCATGTCGTCCCCAAGCGCTCTGAAGTACAAGATATTCGAGAAGGTCATCAACCCCTACCTTGCGGAGGTGCTGCAACACCCTCAAACCATTGAGATGCATGAGGGGTGCTGCACATCCGGGATGTTCAAGGGCCAAAGAAGACCAGAAGCGTGGAGACCAGGCTCGAAGCGATGGAGCAGCAAGTCTTCAAGTGCCAAGGGATGGTGGAACATGGACTCAACGCCAATCACTTAATGATCACGAAATTTACCCATGATCGCAAGCTAGACGCCAAGAACATCGGGGAGTCCATCTTCAAGCTTCATGAGAAAATCGAGCATCTCCAAGCCCAGATCTATGACCTCCAAAACCAAAATTGTGAGTATGAATACAGATTTAAGAGGATGAGTTCGGCTGCAGAATTGAGGATCCCGGAGACCTGTTCATCTTTTTACGATGGTGAACCAATGCCTTGGAAGATGGAGGACAAGCTTCCCCCATCATCATCTTCATCATCACAACCTTTGAAGAAGGAGACTTGAGTACATGGGTATGGGCACTCCCCTTGGCTTGTGCCAAGCTTGGGGGAGGTGCCCGGGTATCGTATCATCATCACATCTTTACCTTTATCATTTATCTTAGTTCGATCTTTTGGTTATATCTCGATTTAGTAGAATAAAAGTTTTTAGCATGATCTAGTCCTTCAGTTTTACTTCGTGATCTATCTTTGTCATCGAGTGTGAAAGTTATAATAAAGAGTAGTTTTGAGTAAGGGCTTTGCTTTCTTGCTTTGATCTTAAAAAATAAGAAAACAAAAAAGAATTAAAGAAATAAAAAGATTATATGATAATCTTATGGAGAATGATGACTTCACATACAAGAAGTATGAGGTTTGAAACTTGTTGTGGGTCATTAGTGTCAAGTATTCCTACGCCTCGTCCCACTGTTGTAGATCCAACGCCATCCTCTCCTATGATTTCTTCTCCTCCCTCATAGCATGACTCTCCACCTTCATCATCGATACCTCCCCCTTCTCCACCTTCATCATCGATACCTTCCCCTTATCCACCTTCATCACCGATAAATTCTCCGTCTCCACCTCTGGTGATTTCACCTCTTTCCTCCTTTTCTTTCCATTAACTTGTGGTCCACATGTTGTGGATGAGTCTACTGATGTGCCCTCTACTTATGGTGTGTCGTCTTCCTCCTCTCAACCGACTTATGGTCTTCGTTCTCGGCCTTGTTCGCCCCCTGATCGAGTTCTCCTTCCCTCTATGGTCTTTTCGACTGTGCTTGAGCCGACTTCTTATCGAGATGTTGTTGTTCATCCTGAATGGCAGAGGAGATTGCTTCCCTTGAGCGCACCGGCACGTTGGATCTAGTTTCTCTTCCCCGTGTTCGTCCTATCACTTGCAAGTGGGTCTATAAGATTAAGACTCGCTCCGATGGTTCTCTTGAGCGTTATAAAGCTCATCTTGTGGCGTGGCTTTCAACAGGAGCATGGTCATGATTATGATGAGACTTTTGCTCCTGTGGCACATATGACCACTATCTGCACACTTCTCGTTGTGGCCTCTGTTTGCCACTGGTCTGTGTCACAGCTTGATGTTAAGAATGTCTTTCTTAATGATGAGCTACGTGAGGAGGTTTCTATGTAACCACCACCTGGATATTCAGTTCCTGATGCCATAGTTTGTCGTCTTCGTCTCTCTCTCTCTCTCTCTCTCTCTCTCTCTCTCTCTCTCTCTCTCTCTCTCTCTCTCTCTCTCTCTGGCCTTAAGCAAGCCTCCCACGCCTGGTTTGAGCATTTTCCTTCTTTAGTCACTACACCTGGTTTTCGGCGGTGCTTAGGATCCAACACCGTTTGTCCATCTTTCTGCTCGGGTCGCACTCTTCTTCTTCTATATGTTGATGACATGATCATCACTAGCGATGATTCTGAGTGCATTGCCTTTGTCAGGGCATGTTTTAGTGAGCAGTTTCTTATGTCTGATCTTGGTCGGATAGAGGTTTCCTCCACCTCTGATGGATTTTTTTATTTTCGAAGAAAAGTATATCTTGTCCATATTCTGAGTCAGTTTGTTTCTGCTCCCACTTTAGTTCACTATAGTCACCTTCTTCGTGTTCTATGATATCTTCGTGGCACGATCGCTCATCATCTCTTTTTCCCTCGTTCCAGCTCCATGCCTATTCGGATGCTACGTGGGCTAGTGATCCTTCGTATCGCCGTTCGCTTTTTGCTTATTGTGTTTTTCGTGGTGGTTCTCATTGTCTGGAAGAAGGAGAAACGGACTGCAGCTTCTCGTTCGAGTGTAGAGACCGAGTTGCGAGCTATGGCTCTTACGATGACAAAGATGGCTTGGTTATGATGGTTGCTGGAGGATTTTGGTGTTCTGTTACGACACTTACCACCCTCTTGTCAGACAGTACATGTGCTATCAGTATTGCGCGGGACCCCATGAAGCATGAGCTTAACAAGCATATTGGTGTTGATGTTTTTTTTATGCGCGCTGCTGTGCAGGATCATGTTATTGTTCTTCAGTATGTGCCTTTCAAGTTACAGCTAGCAGACTTCTTCACGGATGCCCAGACTAGAGCGCAATATGAATTTCACCTCTCCAAACTCTGTGTTGTGGATCCACCATGAGTTTGAGGGAGGGGTTAGAGTTATACTACCTCTCTCATGGTTTTTTAGTTCCATATGTAATATGTGCTAAAATTTGATTAAAGATTTAACTGACAAAATATTAGTACAGGTCAACAAAAATTATATCGTTGGATTCGTATTTGAACATAGTTTTCAATGACGTAATTTTTGGTGACATGCATGAACATTTTGTTAGTTAAATTTATGGTTAAAATTTGACATAGATTACCATGAAGACCAATAAACCAAGACGGAGGTAGTACTATTGATGATGGTCTTCGGTGTTTTGTATTCTAGATTTTTTACATCCTTTTCTACATGTATATACGCTGACTTTAGGCTCGTAACAATATTGAGTTGCTATTCCTAACAGGCTAACAGGCGCGTGCGCGAATGCAACGCAAGTACGTGGTGCGTGTTGCACCCACACTCGTGACGGCGTCGGCATGTAACCCAAAACGGACCGCCATTTTTGACACAGCATGTGCATGACCATGTCCATCCAGACACACTATCACCGGTACTAGCAGCCAACGTAGCATGTGCACGTGATGGACCAGAAGGCTTTCCCCCATGGCCGCCCCGCCCGGACGGGGTCACATGCGAGAGCGAGACGAAACGAAGCAGCGCCGCGCCAGTTTGGCATTCCATTCCGTTTGACCACCATCCCCACCCCACGGGAAGGGAAAAAGCGACGAGGACACGCATAACATACATAGCTGCTTTTGAGGCAGCCAAAAGCTGGTGGTGTCTGCTCGCTCGGCTCAGCGTGCAAAAAGAGATTCTGTGCGTGCTCCCGCGACGTTTTTTTGGGCACACTTGCACCACCACCCAAGCCTGCAAGTTTGTTTACTCAAATCGTCTAGGCTGCGAGGAGGAATAGGCTCGTAGCAGCCAGGTCATGTGATCGCGGCTATTTTCCTCCTCCTGCTCCTTTGATCGGCGCACCCTATTTTTGTCTGCCATGCTTTGTTTGTCTGTCCACTCTCACGGACATTAGAGCAACTTTAACGGGGCGATTCGTCCGCCCATGTCCCTTTAGGTCAGCGCGGACAAAAACATCGGCCCAACTTGCCGACCCATTTTCGGCTGCGCCTGAAATGCGTCGGTGCGGACGCCAAGTGAACACGCCGCACGTCTCGTCGGTTTCCGCCACGGTCCCACTTGACGCCACCCAACTATCGCCCATCGTCTAATTTATGACGACCACCAACACCGGGCCCACTAGTCAGCCAGTGGAAGCATCGTTTTTCAACCCAGCGTGCGGCGGGGAGGCGGCCTCATCCACTCCCGTCCACATCTGGCCCCCCACCACACCCCTTCGTGCTTCCTCACCAGCGACACCCTAAACCCTAGCAATGGGGCCTCTTCGGCAGCAGCTCCGGCAGCGGCAAGAGCAAGGGCACCCCTGGCGCCTCATCCTCCCGTGCTCCTCCTTTCCCTCCTTCTTCGCCGCCGGCACGTGCCCGCCCAGGTCGGCAGCGTGTGCACATCTCGGTGCACCAAGCGCGGTGGCACTGAGAGTACAGGCAGCCGCTGCCTTACCCCGACGTGACGCTGCCGCATGATCCGCAGCAGATCCCGGTGCCGGCGGTTCCGCGGACACAGCGGGCGCACGACGAGGAGGTGCGCAGGCGCCTGGCGCAGCTCACGCCGGCGTAACGGCGGATGCCCGAGTACGACGCCAACTCCCCCAACTGGGAGGCCTGGTTTGCCCTCGAACAAGAGGAGCAACGACGGCTAGGCGTCGACGCCAACTCGCAGTTTCCACCGCCGCCCCCGCGGGTAGAGCCGGAGGAAATGGAGGCGGAGGCGGAGTACCAAGTCGCCCTCGAGGAGGCCCTGCAGCACGCGCTGGAGGGTAGCCGACTCGAGGAGGACGCACATTAGGGCGGGTTGGAGCAAGCCCTTGCCTTGTCGGCGGCAGGGGACTCCGTCCACGCCCCGCTCTTCGACCCGCCTCCGCCATCGCTGCCGCTGCCCATCGTCGAGCCCAAGTTGGATCCGGAGCCGATGCGAAAGCGCTCGCCGCCTCCATCCACTTGGCTGAAGGAGACCTACACGTTGGAGTTGCTCTTTCTACGTACTCCCTCTGTTTCTTTTTAGTTTGCATATAAGATTTGTCAAAGTCAACTTTTGTAAAATTTAACTAGCTTTGTTGGAAAAGATATCAACATCCACACTATGAAATCAATAATATTAGATGTATGATGAAATTAATTTTCATAACATATAACTTTAGTATTGAAGATGTTAATATTTTTTCTATAAAGTTAGTCAAATTTTACAAAGTTTGATTTTGATCAAATCTTATATGCGGCCTAAAAAATTGGAGGGAGTACAATTTGATTATGGATCACGATGCGAAAGCAACCGCGCAAGGTTCCTCTGCGAGGAGAGCTTTATGGCCATCTTCTCTCTGCTCCAATCGTGGCCGTGGCCGTGGCGTGGCGGAAAACACCGTCCACGGTGCAGACAAAGGTCAAGAGGGCGAGTAATAAAAGCATGGGCGCAGTGAAGCGAGCACAGGAACCGAAGGCGCAAAGCCAGGCAAACACTGACACCCTCCCCCACAATTAATTACAAGCTGCTCCGGACGGACCTCGAGACGAGACGAGACGGCGCACGCATTGGATGCCATTCTAATCTCTCCTCCCCTCCCCGCCTCTCCATTATCGGAGGTCGGCCAAACCCCCCTTCCATCCCCTTCCCTTCCCTTCCCCGGCCAAAAACAAGCAAACAAGTAACAAAAACCAAACCTTTTTCGTCGCTCCCCCGCCGCTCTGGTCCTGCGCGCTGGACCGGAGCGCTCGCCTGCCTTCCGGAAGGGGGAAAGTGGGACTGAGAGAGAGCACACCAGAACCAGATGGCCCCGCTCGCCGCCCGTCGGTAGCCCCGGGCAGACATTGCCGTCTCCCTCTTCCTCCTCCCCGGACAAGAAGTAGAAGCCGCCGGGGGCAATGAGGAAGCACGGGTGGCAGCTGCCGTACCACCCGCTGCAGGTGGTGGCGATAGCCGTCTTCGCCGCGCTGGGCTTCGCCTTCTACGTCTTCTTCCTGCCCTTCGTCGGCAGCCAGACCTCCCAGTACGTCGCCATGGGCCTCTACACCCCGCTGGTGAGCCCACCCACCTTCCCCAACCCCCGCCCCCTCCTCACCAGCAACAGATCCGGTGACTCGCCGGCGGTGCAACAAATTCCCTGCAGATTACGTGCGTCGTCACGCTCTACATTTGGTGCGCCGCCACGAACCCCGGCGACCCCGGCATCTGCAAGTCGGCCAAGCTGCACTCGAGGATGGACAAGGACGGGCGGCAGTCCCACTCCCACATGGATTCGGACCACGGCCTGAATGCCGCTGACAACAGCGAGAAGCTGAGCAGCATGCTCGAGAGGAAGGACTCGCCTTCTTGGCCCAGATGCTCTCAACTGCTCTGCTTAGTCTGCTTGCCCTTTTCCTGCCTCTGCAAAAGATGCCTCCGTTCAGATGACCGGCATTCTGAAGAGAACATGAGTGAGGAGGGCATGTTCTTCTGCAGCTTATGCGAAGCAGAGGTATGACATGTCCAACATTATTGAGCAATTTCGCAAAGTGTTGTCTTCTACATGTTTCCACCAAGTTGTGCTTAGTGTGCCAAGTGCCAATGAATTTGGACTAAATGTCAGGATATTCGATGTAATTTTAGAACTACTGTAACTTACTACTGATAGGTTGTAGTCAGACATACAAGATGGTGTGTAGTAGTTTGAATCAAATGTTATTGCTACATTAGGTAGCTCTATCTTACGGGGAATGGCATGACTTCTTCACCTTTTCTGCGACATGTTATTACAAACCTTCGTATGTATTTATGTAGGTTTTGAAGAACAGTAAGCATTGCAGAGTGTGCGACAAGTGTGTTGATGGCTTTGATCACCATTGCAGAGTAAGATACATTTTCAATGTCCTCTGCCCTGTTATTCATATCCCTGCTTCCTTTCAAGAATGCGACGTTCCTATTTTCCCTGATGTTCTTGCTCTCTCACAGTGGCTCAACAATTGCGTTGGGAAAAGGAACTACAAAGGGTTCTTCATTCTAATGACTTCTGCTGTTCTCCTGGTAAGTGTGGGCCTCTCTATGAGTTGACCACAATGGGATCTGAAAATGAAAAGTCAAAAGAGTGTAATAAGTTGAGAACAATGATAGCTACCCTGTAACTGCATTCACCTTCAGTTGCTGAGATGGTGAAATCATAACTTCATAGTCATCATAACTTATGCAACCAACTAGCAAGTGCTTGTAGTTAGATTTTCTCTTTCCGTGTCCCTTTTATTCTGGTTGATCATTGACAGGTCTCCATGGTTTGTACACCTTGGGCAGCTTGTAGTGCAGTGGTTGTCAGGAACCCTTGTGATAATTCTCTGCATTGTGAAGCGAGGGGAGTTCTCAAGGCAGATTGACTCAAAGTTAGGAAGCAGCTTCTCAACTGTAGCATTTGTAATTGTCGTGGTGAGTTTATATAATTTTCCTATCCAATACATGCTTACCGCACTGAGGCATGAAGCAAAAATTTATTTACAGCGTTGAATGTTTATATTACATATTACTATTCTGATGATGATACATTTTACTTATTACAGGCTACTTGCACCATACTAGCAATGATCGCGACTGTACCGCTTGCTCAACTTCTGTGCTTCCATATTCTTCTTATCAAGAAGGTAAATCACTTTGAGACTGTCACTGAAGCTGTGGATTTTTTTCATTGTTTCATTTCGAGACAGGGAGAGGGGGAGGGAGGAGGGTTCCTCATCCTAAATTTTTGAAATCAAAAGACAGCTTCCGTGCAAAACATGTTTGGCCATAATTTTGCTATTGCTTCATCCTTACTTCCATCTAATCCCAAACAGAGTCAACTCTTATTCCATTTTTCTTTTATTGCCAATTCTTTCGGCATATTTGTGGATGATAAGACAGCAAACGGTGACCATCTCCTTTAACTGAATTCAATGAAGTCAGAAAATTATCTGTATGTTGCCAGAAAGTACAATTTCCTCAACCTGTTATGTCATGGAAGAGAAGTTTGCATTTGTTCATTTTAACATGTCTTTTTCCCGTATAACTTGAGGTTAATTACTATCCTTCTCATATTGATTTAGGGAATTAGTACATATGATTACATCATAGCTTTGAGAGAGCAAGAGGAAGATCAGCAAGAAGAGGTTGCTGGTCACCAAAGTCCGCAGATGTCTATCATTAGTTCTGTTACTGGATTTAGCACAGCAAGTTCTTTTGGTCCTCTTCATCGTGGTTCATGGTGCACTCCACCACGATTATTCCTTGAAGATCAGGTATGTGACTACAAATAATCCATTTCTACCGGGAGCTATAGATAATCAAGATTGAACACAGATCCTGGATGTGAAAGCACAGCAAAATATGATGCACTCTCCATCCATCTGTCAGGGTCTGGTTCGCATCAATTTTCCTATGAATAATTGGCTGTTGTTTCGTCATAAATGAATTATGTCATTTGCTCTCAGTATGAAGCAAACTACTGCCAGATATATAATGTGATTGCCTTTTTAGTTTGAAATAACTACTTGAATTTGCACCTGCTCTCATGTTGTCCTATCAGTACAACAATAAAGCCTTTCAGTCCCCAGCATGTTGTCAGATTAGTAACTATACAAAATTTGGTTTGAAATAATGTAACAATAGAATGGTTTATTGGTCTAAACCAAAATTAAATTTTGAATACCCACAGTTAGTATTGCGCCAAAGCTCAGGAAGCTCAACTGGTGTTGAACAACAAGTACTAAAAAATATGAAGACATTTTCAAACATGTGCTGATGCTTACTGTTCACATTTTTCCTGCACAGTTTGATGTCATCCCTCCGGAGATTGGCATGTCACAGAACCCTGGAAGCAAGAAGATGAAGATACCGGAAGGAGCAAGAAGAAGAAATGGAACGGTAAAAATCAGCCCCTGGACACTGGCACGCCTCAACGCCGAGGAAGTGTCAAAGGCAGCCGCCCAGGCAAAGAAGAAATCCAAGATTCTGAAGCCTATTGCAAGACAAGACCCTCCGATCATCCATGACAACAGGAGGGGGCGATTCCCTGCCGAACTCTCTCTCGATCCCCTAGCAAGGCTATCCGCAAGCGGCACCGAGAGCAACTTCAGCGATGCGGCAATGGAAGCTTCTGCCAGTCTAGCCCCACTGCAGCTCGAAGCGAGGAGCGCTTTCCAACCAAGCACCGCGGCATCCTCCAGAATCGCCGTCTCATCGTCTGAGAGCAGCTTCGATTCACCTGATCTCCACCCATTTCGAGTTTCTTCATGCACCGCCGACGAAATGCTGGGAGTTATTACGCCGCATGCGGCTCAGAGCCACATCGAGTTCACAAGATCGACGAGCGACGGGTATGAGGCGTCGGGAGGCGAAGACAGTGACCGCATCCCGTCGAGAATCGTGCACAGATCGTCCAACTGGGCTAACTCGCTTCTGCATTCCGGTCAGGCTGGACCGGCGCCTGACCAGCACATGCCATTGTCTGAAGGGTTTCTTAACAACAGCAGATCAGGCTAGTTATATGTGCTCATCTGACCAACAAAAATGGTAGGAAGAAGCTGCGTGGTGTTGGTACCCGGAGAATCGCTGCATATGGCAGAGCAAAGCTGGGAAAACATTGGTTAATTTGTAATCTAGGGTTAGGTTTTGTTAGTGGTGATGTTAGAGCAATGCTCATTTGATGTTAGCTCATGCAAACTGCTAGTGTGTTGCTAACAGTAGCATTCTGGTGTGTTTCGACAGATTGCAGTTGTTAAGCTAAATTCAGTAGAAATTGTCTGATGATCTATCTCTATTACCGCTCATCATCTTGTGTTCGTTACGTACCAGACTATCAGTGGTACGGCAGATTGACAGATACCTTACCTGCCAATCGGTTGCCGGTGATTATATGATGTGATCTACCAATGGCAACCTTGCATAGCAAACAATGGCGCTACTGAATACTGAATCATACGAGCACAGTGCCCCATTCCAGCAAGCAAAGAGTGAGCACAAATTCCTAAACTCATGTAAGAAGCGCCAAACACAAAAAGAGAAAAAAAAGAGAGAAACCCACAAAGTTACAAAGTTTGTATGAATCATGAATTAATTTCAGTTCCAGCACATATTTGCCTTTCTTCAAGCTATGAAGTGCGCACAAAAATAAAGCAAACACAAGCTCAAGACTCGAGAGAACGGAATATCTATATCTGAACATAAGTACAAAAGAGACAGAGAGGATGTAGCTTCTACTTCAACAGCATCCCTCTACAGCTACATATTTGAATCGTACGGGCGCTTATGAAGTTTCTTCAACCCATACCATGGGACAATTTGCATCTTGGTCTTTGATAAAACCATCCGGGGGTGTAATTTACAAAGGACAGTCGCCAGTAAGTAAACAGGTAAAGGGAAAGACCAGGATGGCATAACTACTTGCTGTTGTCCCCAGGGAAGGAAAAAACTTCAGCTGCTACATCAAAAGAAACATAGCGCGAAATGATACTACACCGGCACTCGTTTCCCTCTGTAACGGTCAAGGAACTGCAAAACAAGGGAAATCGGACTGGTCAGAATATAGATCAGGCCTCGTAACTCTCAGCAACAAAAAGGAAATGTCTGTGCTGTGAAATCCATACCGAAGTGACAAATGGTTGTTGAAAAATCCAGCCAAGGATAGGAATCCTTTGCAGGAAAACTGCGAGAGTTGGCCAGAATCCACTGCAATGGAATGCAAATCAGTGTCCATTAAACATTCAACAAAACTTGTTATCAGAATAATGGATTTTCTAGTGAACGCATTGGTTTTGAAGATACTATCAGCATAGCATTGAATAACCTTTACAGGTTTTGTCCAAACATAAAATGGCAGGTTTTAATCAAGCGAGAAACAACGAAAAAATCAAACCTGAAGAGTACGATAAAACCATATGCCTCTAAGAGCATGCCAAAGAAAGGCCATCCAATGAGAACCAGGAAAAAGCCTGCGCCAAATGAGATGGTACCCTGTTCATTACATCTGTTAATTATATGATGTAAATGTTGATGGAGAACAACCAAAACAAATTAGTTGTTGCCGAACCTTGTAATTCTTAGGCTTTGTGAAGAACTGCATTGTTGATTTCAGACCGATTGTCAAACCCAAACCTGACAGGAAGAGTATCTGAAAGAATACATGAGAAAAGGTTAACCATATGCATACTAGTCAATTCATCTATTGAGAAGGTCAAGGAGAAGATTGAGAAAAGGAAATTTACATTGCCCATAGCAATAAGCCCCTTGTCAAAGAAGAAAACGATTCCCAGGAAGGAGAAGAATACTCCAAAGCCTGTCAGGCCTAGCCCTATCTCTGATGAAGATAAAATGCATGTCTTGTTAATCATCAAGTGAGAAGAACACATTGAAGTCTAAGCTGCAAAGTACATAACACATTGTACCTAACATTACTTGTATAATGTCACTAAAGCAACAACATAAAGCATCGGTGGACCAAAATACCAGAAACATCCGAATTTAAAGGGTTGTGCTGCCCACAGCTAAAAAGTCCAACAGCTGATCATTCGCATGTACTGAACAAGCACGATGGCATCACCAGTAGCCAATTGGAGACTGGAGCAGACCATGGAGCTGGCACCATGTATAGTGCTGGGAGTAAAAAAACATTTCTAAATAATCCAAGTACCATTACCCCAAGACAAAATCTACACTAATCTACATCTTATAATTTCACTCTTCCTACAAGGCAGACCCAACTGGTACGATTTCGTCCTAGAGTTTCATATACTGGTCCAGCTCAATAGCAACTAGCTATATGGTAATATCATATCTACACAGTTGTAGAAACAAACATAATAAACCTCTGATGTATCATAGTCGATTGGGATACTAAGGATAAGCATTGGGATACTAATAAATATTTGTTGGGAGATATGACATACAGGGTACGTTTCGACACTTCCAGTCTGATAATAAAAATAATCAAATCATCGGAAAAGCAACATAACTGTGTACCACAAGCATGACGGATAAGCTAACCTTTAGAAGAAATAGAATGCCCGGACTAAGTAATTTGTCAGTGTTTGTATCATTTGGTGGCATAACTGGAATATGGTAAGACATGGAGTAGAAACAGATAAGAAAACCTAGACCAGTTCTACTTCTAGTGCCTAGCGCAAGTTGAAAAGAATTGTGCCAGGTGCATACTCTTAAGGTCATTCATCTCAAAGGACACCATCTTAGACGGCACTGGTGAAGAAGAGCACACGAAGTCCTGCAACTGCAAACATGTAGATATTAGACAAAACTTTGTGCAAATTAAACAGGACCGTCAGCAAGACTTAACAGAGCTCCCGAAGAGCACCGAACCCTAAGTCAACAGGATCAGCGATCGCCATAAGTTTCAAATCTAGAGACGACATGGCATCTCGGAGCCTCAGTACAGATCAGCAACCCGATGAGCATGAATTGCCTAACTCGATACACGGAAGAGCGCGCAATTTTGCGCCGGAGGATGGCATCAGAAAGCACTTGTAAGGGGTAGTATGTGATAAACTAAGATGAAGTAGTCTAAAGCGAAACGCCGGTCCAATTCAAATCGAGCCGACGAACTCTCAGAATTTCGCCGGGCAAATCCAGACCTAAACACGAACAGCCCCCAGATGACCCCGCCGCGTGCCGAATCGTAGATCACCACCGCCCCGCAGCCACGGATGGCACCTAATCGAGGGGACGCATCACAGACGCCGAGACGACCGGGTAGGGGGGGGGGGGGGGGGGGATAGAGGACGAACCGTACTACAGCGGGAGCGCCGGCGACGGGGAAGGCGGCGAGGGCCGGCGAGTCGGCGGCGGTTGTTCGGGGGAGTGGGGCGGGGATCTCGGCCCTGCGGGGATGGGCTCTACGCGTCCGCCTGTGTGTGTGTTCCTTTCTTTTTCTGTTCGGGAATGGAGATACCGAGATAGAGAACGGGACGAATGTGATTTTATTACCGAATTGTCATGGGGATGACTTGTATTATAATGACTAGCACATATGCCCGTGCGTTGCAACCGGAGACTTCAAGTGGCGTGAATCAAGCTCGGAGACATGTACTTTACTATGAATCAGGGTGGCAGGGTTGATAAACTGGGTCGCGGGACACATGTTGCTGATGACAATAACAATGGACCGACTGATGGTAGGGTTATTCAAGACGGTATTTCAGAACATGAAACATGATTCCGAGTCAATTGATCTAGGTGAATAACACAAATTCAGATTATTAGTGCATAAGGAAATTTATAGAAGTATAATAGGAAGAAATAACATTATTTATTGTCACTAATGATGCAACGGCCTAAATAGATTCTATGCCACGCAACTTGACATCATCGGTCAAACCTAGTACGTGCTTCATACACCATTAATTACTGTTTAGGCATATGGATAGTGGAGATTGCTCGAATATGTCTTGTTTTTATATTAGTGGACACTAAGAAATTCACAAGCTTACTAATAGGCATGACAAGAGTAATGCAAACTTTTTTGTAAAGAAAAAGCATCAACACAAAGTTTTCATATTTTAAAGAAAGCTAAATTTCGTCAGTTTGAAAGCGGGCGGCATTTCTAAATCGAAGCCAAACGTGAAAAGAATATTTGGTCTACTCCGAGTTGTAGACGGATCACTCGCTCTGCACCAAGTCCTAGACGAATCGTTTTTTCAGGGGAAAAAATATTAATCAGAGGTGTTTTTGTAAGAACTAAAAGGATATCTCATTATGGCTTCTAATTAACTTTGGTGAGAGCGGAGAAGGAGAATGTATAGCGAGCACATCCGACCGTGCTTCCGACTCAAGACCGCTCGGCTGATTCTTGAAGACTGAAATCCATCTTCTTTCCTTTTGTTTCAGCAGCAAGATTCAATCTATTTCCCTTCTTCAAGACCGAAATTCTATCCATTTACTTCCTTCTTTGGATTCAATTCCATTTACTTCCTTATTTATCTATCCGCTCTTTCCTTTTTCTTCTCTATCACAGACTTGAAATCCCCTCTTTCCCATCCTGATTTTCCTCTCATTTCTTTTCTTATCGGAGAACTTATTATTTCCTTCCACATTGATTCCCGAAACTGCTCCTTGATACCCAGGAAACTTGAAGATCTTTTTAAATTACGAAGTTTGGATTGAAGGGAGCGATGTGGGACTATTTTTTTTTTTTGAGACTGAGCGATGTGGGACTATTTAAAACCAGTATGAACCTTCTATTATACCACAAAACGGGCTGGATGGGCCGGAAAAATTGGTGGGCTGTTCACCTTCGAGTGGGCTTGGAAAACCAGGACGCGAATTTAAAAGATCGAGCGACTCGATCGGCTTTGACGTACGACGGACGAAAAATTCAGATTTACGGACGAAAATTTAGGAGGAAGAAGCGATCACCCTTTTATTATTAGGTAAAGATTTATTATTAGGTAAAGACTTGTGTGACTCGGGCCCTCGTGTACACGTCCACTGCGGTGTTTTGAACCATCTGATGGAGAATCGACGGTGCATCGCGTGGATGGGAACATGTGCGGATGTTTTTGAGATGACGCCTCGCAACTGTTAAAATTTGCTATCCAGTCCAAATGAAATAACACTAAGAGAGTAATTTTTAGGTATATAATAATGTGTTTTATTAGTTTTTTTCTAAATGATGTGACAACTAATATGGAACAGAGGGGGTACAAGAAAACAATTATGTGAAATATATAAGAAATACCGACTTACCTACCATTGTAAGCCCTTACATCCATTAAGCACTCTTTGGAGCAATTTCAAAATAGAACACGCACCAACAACATTGCATTTTTGTTTCTTTTCTAATAATAAAAATATCTTCAATCAATAACATTAAACAATTTTCTCTTGCACCAATCATGAATCCGCATACGGCAAACTCATGAAATGGGCATGAAATTCTATTAAAAAACAAAGGAACATTCCTAAACTTTGATGACATACATGGACTTCTACGATCAATTACAATTCTTGTTTATCGTTAACTTTCCATTTCTACTCAGAGTTGGATGGATCTAGGGGCTGCCATGGTACCATGGCACCCCCCCCCCCCCCAACTAAAAGTGCAGTCTACTTTATATTATACACTAGACACTCTTTTTCTGACAATATAATGCTATTTGAGGAGTTTTTGCTAGGATTATAGTGATATTTAGATTAAATTACACTACTTGCCCCCACCCCACCCCCCGCCAGTGCTAACATCCTAGGTCTGCCACTGGATGAACGGGGGAAGGGGCGCGTACACAGTGGAGGCAAGGCTTGGGATACAAGAACAATAGAGAGAGAAGAAAGCGGGGAGGGAGGGGGGGTGAGGGTCCGAGAGCAATTTGGGTGGGAGGGGTATAAACACAAAATACACAATGTCATTTTTGGGTTTTAACTTTGCATACCGCGAGTTGCCCTGTTGGGATACTTAACATTAAACTATTTTGTATTATAATCTTGACCAACATGTGCACGTCACTGATTTTTTTTAGAACCGCATGGTATTGATTCGACATTAAACTATTGATTGACGAACATAAGCGCGTTCCTGATGGTATTGTTGATTGTGTGCAAGAACGGTTAATGTCGCACCTAATCTTATATTTGACTCAAGGCTGGTCAATTGATACTAAAGCTATGACAAGTAATATGAATCGAAGGGCGTATATTTTTCAAGCAAAACTACCCTTGGACTTAGGCCCTGTTTGGTTCAGCTTTTATCGACGGATTCCGCTGCCGCGCGGCAGAATCTGAACCAAAGGGCGAACCCAGCAGAATCAGATTTCAGAAATCCGCTGCCAAAATCTGAACCAAAAGTGGAAGCAACCTAGGACGTGCTTTCCAAAATCTGATTCCGCTGCGGGCCAAAATCCGAAAAAGTTGTATCAATTGGTTTGCCAAATGACCTACATCTTTTTCACATCAGATTTTTCACAGCAGATTCTTCACAGCTGCTTTTAGAAATCCACATCCGAACCAAACAGGGCCTTAGTACGTCAACCCTAGAGCGAAGAACCTCGCACTTACCACTATGTCACATGCACACCCGTGATCGATCGGAAGTGCTTGATATGTTCGGGGAATCGCCTCGCAGTCGCGGACGCACGTAGCTGTTACCTTTCCGTAATCCCACGGGAGCTTGTCACTACGTAGATTCAAATGTTCTGCAGCTTTTCTGTTAAAAGTTACCCCTTGTATATTGGATGTAACATCGTCTTATATTATACTCCATCCATTCCAAAATAGATGATCCAATTGGGTCATCTATTTTGAAACGGAGGAAGTATGATGGAGGGGTAGCAGGATGATTGTTCCTCCACACCTTTAGTTATCCACTTAAGAAGTTCATCCCCACTAACATATTTATCTAAACATGCAGCCTATCCACATTAGCAGCCAACCACATCAGCATTTCTTTACCGGCTTATATGGGAGACCCACCAAAGTACACATCATCCACGTCAACCTTCGGTTACCAGCATTAGGACCCATCATAGGTGATCACGAACCCCTTTTCCCTGATTCATCTGAAACGACATCTCCACATGTCCAGTTCCACCACAAAGAAATTGTCCATTCGATTCCCCTTTCACCTTCTATAGCCGAGGAGTCAATCTAATATCCACACATGTCCAATTCCACCACAAAGAAATTGTCCATTCGATTCCCCTTTCACCTTCTGTAGTTGAGGAGTCAATCTAATATCCACCACCACCCCATGTGCATCCAGTTTTCCAACCCTCCTCGAGAATGATCCGGCGAGGTGCGGCGACATTGCCTAGCGACCCACGACGAACCAGGCATGCCATCCGGTGTCACCCTGGTGACCCGTCCCATGGTCCCACGGACATCGCCATGACCCCTACCCTGTGTCCTCATCGACGCCGGCACGTGTGACCTCGCCAAGCCACCCCGCAAACCCTACGAGCCATGCGGCTTCGGCGACCCCGCCTACTAACTGTGTGTCTGTTCTTCGACCTATCACTCCAGTTGCTGTTTAGTGGAGGGCACTCCTGTGGGCGTCAAGTGGACGGTAGAGGTCTCCATGGACTAGATCTGCCGCCAACTGAATCCACAAAGGAATTTTCCGTCACTTCAATCCGACCTATGTAGCCCTTGTGGAGGAGTACCGAGGAAGGGGTGGAATTGGCTGCTGACCGTGCCTCTACCTGTGCATCTATTCGTTTGAGGCTGACCATAATTGGTTGATTATGCCCTACTGTATCAGGTTTCGTCCAGATCCTCCTCATCCCAATACTTCTATATGTTATCTAGCTGCTTTACCGCCACAGTATCTAGCAATTAATTAAGCTGCAGATTATTTTTGTGAGCCAATGTAACTTTACCCAGGTCAGCGTCAAGCCTGCGGCAAAGCCCAGCCGCATACTGCCTAGACTCACGAGAAGCCCGGCTCTTTGCAGAGAATTTCTTGACAGACGCCTTCTTCTTCTTCTTGGTCGCAACGGGACCAGCCGGGGGTAAATCTTCAATGCCAGATAGGGAAGGAGATGCGGGACGGCCTGGGAGATTGGAGCACACCGCCGAGAAAGGCGTGCCCTTAGCCCCACCAGAAGTCGCATCCCCTCCGCCCAAATCAGGCATCGAATCCTGGGCCCCCCTACCAGCAGGCGCATTCTCCTTTAGCATATCCTGATCTTCGGGAGAAAGCCCATCCCACTCCGACTGGGTAAAACGAGGATCGGCCCCATGCATAGAGTCATCAGGGAATCCATCCCCATCTTTGCTCTTGTCACCATTGCCAGAGGCCGAGGGCGGGGGAGGAGGAGGGGGCGACACCGGACCCGAGGCCCCCTCCACCCGCACCTGGAGCCGAAAGCCACCAACCGCAAGAAAGACGTCAATGGAGCCACGGATGCACAAAGGGTCAACACACCAGACCAGGAGCCGGGCCGGCCCGAGGATGGCCAGAGATTCTTGGTCCACCTCAATAGGTTTCCCGATGAGGACCCCGAACGCCATGAGGAACGCCGTGGTGCGCATGTTTGGAGGAACATCTTCAACACAGATGAGCGGGTGGCCCGTCCTCTGCTACGGCTTCCCCCAGTTGTGCGCGCCCTGTGCCTGTGCGCTCGCCTGCCTCCACGGCGCGCAAGAGCGGCCGCGTATCCAACAGTGGTGAGCGGGTGGCCGATCGGGCTGCTCGGCGTGCTGCGGCTCGGGATCTGCCTCCTTCAGGTTCGCTCCCAGCTCCCCCTCCCTTCCCACGGTTCTCTCTCCTGTTCGTTTAGTTCTTCCTTCACAATCTGATGAACACTTGCTTAAAATTTTAGATGATGTGGGTATTTGTTTAGATTCTAGCTTGGGACCCGCACCCGGAGCCGAAAGCCACCAGCCGCAGGAAAGACGTCAATGGAGCCACGGATGCACAAAGGGTCAACACACCAGACCCGGAGCCGGCCCGGCCCGAGGATGGCCAGAGATTCTTGGTCCACCTCAATAGGTTTCCCGATGAGGACCCCGAACGTCATGAGGAACACCGTGGTGCGCATGTTAGGAGGAACATCTTCAACACGGATGAGCGGGTGGCCTATCCTCTGCTGTGGCTTCCCCCAGCCATGCGCGCCCTGTGCATGTGCGCTCACCTGCCTCCACGGCGCGCAAGAGCGGCCGCGTCTCCAACAGTGGTGAGCGGGTGGCCGATCGGGCTGCTCGGCGTGCTGCGGCTCGAGATCTACCTCCTTCAGGTTCGCTCCCAGCCCCCTCCCCCTCCCTTCCCACGGTTCTCTCTCCTGTTCGTTTAGTTCTTCCTTCACAATCTGATGAACACTTGCTTAAAAATTTAGATGATGTGGGTATTTGTTTAGATTCTAGCTTGGGACCCCCCCTCGTCTGTTCTTGGTACTAGTTAAGTGCCCATGCGTTGCTACGGGCAAATGATTCAAAATAAATTAGCAGGGGCACCTATATGTCAGGTACCTGAAAATCTCTTCGCGCCTGTCACTTTTATCTTTGTCCATCAAATCAATATCCAACGGTTAGGAGCACGTCGTCACCTGTTCATCTTCTTCCTCCCGCACCTTCTTCTCTTGTTCCGTGACGGTTCCTCCTCCTCAACCATGGCCTACCCAGACCTAACCTCCTGCCTCCACCCCCCAACCCCCCCCACCCTCACGGCCGGTGGACATCGTCGCCCCACCCTCCCCTCGACCTCCTCCGCGACCATGCTGGCTGCCGCCCCACCCATCCATCTAAGCCTCAGCCCGATGAACAACTCCGACCCCCCTCCCCCGGTACCCCATGCACCATCACATTCTTCCTCTTGTTTCGTGACGGTTCCTCCCCTCAACCATGGCATACCCAGGCCTAAACTCCTGCCTCCACCCCCACCCCACCCCTCGGTCGGCGAATATCGCCACCCACCCTCCCCTCGACCCCCTCACCACCATGTTGGCTGTCGCCCACTCATCCATCTAAGCCTCGCCCCGATGAACAACTCCGACCCCCCGGCACCCCATGCATCGTCACCGATTAAGTTTTAGAGTCTCTCCTGCCAGCTATGCCCACCTCCCTAAACGTCACCCTAATGAGGAAATTGCCTGTGCATTGTAAAGAGGGCATAGATATATATTCTAATAGTTTGACAACAATTGTGGTTAACCATATATGTAGTATTGTATGCATGTCAATAGCATTGTCAACTTTTTATCATTAAATCATTACTTTTCTTCTTCTTCCACCCACCATATCCGTCTCCCAACATCAATCCCCCCTCCACCACCACCACGGAAGCATCTCCCTTGATGTACTGCAAGATGTAGTTGGGCCACTAACATGAGGGCCGCTACAGTAGGGATCCCTGTCCCACTAGCACACCCATTTTGAATTTTAAGGAGATAACTGTAATTGTAATATTTTTGGTCGTTGATGACAGAAAAAGATGTAATGGATTTTGACCAAGTCACCATCATGTATTGTACTCAGTCGCATCCTCGAGTAATTGATAATGGGGAAAATATCATATGGAATCCAACATTCGTATGATAATGTACACTTACATACATTACTTTTTTTGCGGGAATTACATACATTACTTATCATTACAAACTTTGCGAACATCAAATTTTCTAAGGACACAATATTTTTTTGAAAATCAAATCATTACACTGAATCTACATTACCTTTGTACCTTGTCTGGCGTCACACATGAATATATTTGCATCACGTCAGTACACACAAAATACATATGCACTAAGTTGTTCCTACTAAACACTGATTCAGCATCACAAACTACATGATGTTACATCAAGCTGCACACGCTCGAGAAGGACCTTCAGTTGTACAGGAAAGTTCAAGCCAACTCAACTGCTTGCACTATATAACTTAGAAACGTGTATTAGCATTGAAAACCCGAAAAATAAAATCTCCAGTGTTCTTCTAAACCTCTAGGACTTTTTTCGATCAAAGGTCAACTCACAAGGTAGTTAGGAAGGCATGGAAGGATCTCAAACCAGTCGGTCTGGGCAATGTTGGGGCGATTCTATTGGCTAACGTTGAACCACTCCACACTATGTTGCTCGCCGTTATTCTGCTCCCTCCAAATCGACCAACAGATGTTACCGCTGCCACTGCTCCGCACCGTCAAATCAGTAATGGGAAACTATATTATACCTGAAAAAAATTGTCAAGGAAGGATCAATAATAGGTGTAACATATTGCATATGATAAAATCGAAGCATCTATGTTCTGCACACATGTCACAAATTCTTGGAGATCATGTGCAATACACAATATAGATAAACTCTCGGATGTTTGACATCCTATTAAAATATGTACACAAAATAATAATAAAATCTTTAATAAAAGAAACGAAAGAGAATCATAAAAAAGGATTATAGAACCAGTGTTAACATATATATTTCATTTACCCACCAATTCTTGTGATATAAAAAAAATAACACACGTAAAAATCTCCTTCGATCTCCCCACGTGATGCAACTGAATGACATCTCAACCTTCCCATGACTTCTAAATTTTTTCAGTTGCAAAATTCATTAGTTAAGCTCACTAATTTTGTCATACAATATCCCAGAGCTATATTTTTGCCAGGTTGCAATATGAAAGATCACTCTGATTAGCCATCATAGCAATATGCATCATCGCAAGCAATAATCAGCACACAATTTCCATTAAAAAATTATCACCAATCAAGCTCCTGCAAAATCATTAGAATCAAACTTCTTATAAAAATTCATATTCACATAACTTCTACCATCAATGTCATATTATATTTATGCGTGCCTCAAAAATATGTAAAGTTCAAACCCAATAATCAGTTGAGCTCTGTCTTTTACATCATTTCTGAAAACATGCCACTCTATAGCACGATTCTATTCAGTGGTAATAGCTCATGGTGTTGACATAACTGACTCTTTCTCAGTCATCAAAAACCTTGTGTGTTTTAAGAAAATGAATGTTTTGAAATTCATACAAACATATGTATGAGTTTATTAACAGGATAAACTCTTCATGTTTTTTATCATAAATCAATTTTCTTGATTGCAATAAAACCTGCAAGCTCAAAGGTTCAGACAGGATTCTCCAAGAGGCATAAAATACTGGGTGGTTCAACAAATTTAGGACACAAAAAACTATATCCAAGAGGCATAGTATACATATAAGATGGCTTTGTCATCCTGCTCGTAGACGGTGGCTGACGAGACCTTGTCGGCGGCAGTCAAGATGGCATTCTCCTGCTGCTCTCGTCCATGGCGGTCACACGCCGAGACCTTGTCCCTGGTGGCCGGCGGGGTGGACTCCTCAAAGACCTCATCACCGGGGGCGGTCAAGATGCATCTAGTAATTTTTGCGAACACACATGAGCTCATCGCTAAGAGTTAACTCCAATTGCCCGTGTTGTAGAACTAATACTATCGTCAGACTTTGGCATAGCGTCGGACTACTTAAAAGTAAAAAACGAACACCTAGCATATCGGAGTCTAGAGTCAATCAATCCGCCTACCACTGGACTATGCACGACGTGAGCTAGTGATCGGAAGACCTACAACATGGGCATATCACGTCGTCGTATTCATCTCACACTCATCATGATCGGAAGAGTCCTCGACGGACATATCACGTGAGCCGACACCGGAATAACCGTACCAGACGACAGTTCGACGACGTGAGGTAGTGCAGCGCCACAGATCGAGCAGCTCGATCGATGCATCTTTGCCGAGTGGCCACGCGGCTGCCGACGACGAGGTTCCGTCACGCGACTGCCATGGATAAAGAGTCCGTCCGGCCACAGGCGACGAGGTTTTGTCTTGCCGCCGCCGTAGACGAGGAGTCCGTCTGACCACCGGCGACGAGGTCTTGTTGTGCGCCCACCATCAACGAAAGTACCATGAGAAAGCCACAACAAAATGATAGGATGGAAATCGGGACTGGCTAGAAGCATGAGTTGAGATTAGGGTTGCTAGGTACTGGTGAGGCGCAGTGTAGTACTGTAGTCTAGTCGGAGGCAGCGCTCCTTTTACCTAGTGCATCACGTAATCAAATCCTATCGTGTCCTGATTTTTCTGCAGAAACTTGCCTTACAAGAATACGAGGGATTGTATGCTGATTTTGTTTCTCGGCAGAAAAAATCTGTGAGGAGGGGATTGATAGCCTTACCATACCTGGTGGTAATTTAAATTTATTACCATATAATTATCATATTCAAAATTTAAATTACCCGAGTTATTCAAAATTTTGTTTCCCGAGTTATGGCCTTACCAATATCAGCCTTTGGGGTAATTTAAATTTATTACCATATAATTATCATATTCAAAATTTCCTGAGTTATGGCCTTACCATACCTGGATTAATTTATTACTATACGTGGATTAATTGTGATTGATTACCATAAATACATTGGGTATTTCCGGCCAGACGATAAAATAGAAAAACCGGTGGGAGGGGGTGGTGGGAGGAGAGACGAAAAAAAACAGCGATGGGAGGGGGTGGTGGGAGGAGAGACGAAAAAACCAGCGATGGGAGGGGGTGGTGGGAGGGTAGACGAAATAAAACCAGCGAAAAATAACCGGCGGACTATTCACCAACTGCTCCATTAGGAGTAGAGATTATTAGGGCTAATGAAATAGCTCAGGCTGATATTGCGAAAGCTAAGGAGGCTGGGGTGGGATCGGGTGCCCCACTGGTTGTGGCCGGTGGGGACGAGGGGGGAGATGACATGTGTCAGGCTCCCCCGGTGGCTTCTAAACATGGGGCGGGGAAGCGTGCTAAATCCTGCATGGCGCCGAGCAGGTCGAGTCTCCGAATTAAAAAGTTGTCCTACAGATGAAGGCCTTATTCTGGAACATTAGAGGTTTCGGCGCTAGGGGGCGCAGGGACCAGCTTAAAGACTTGGTGCGGTCTGAAAATGTGGATTTTATTAGTCTTGTCGAGACTACCAAATCTTCTTTCTCCTCTAGCGAATTATCGGACATTGCTGGGATAGATAGATTTAATTGGAATTTTGTGGCCTCTGTTGGCCATTTGGGTGGTATTCTTCTTGGCTCCAAAAAAGATATGTTCAATTTTGTTGCTTTTGACCATGGCATTTTTTGGGCCAGCACAGTGGTATCTCATCGATCTCTCAATTCTTTACTGGAAATCATGGTGGTCTACGGTCCGGCTGACCACGCTATGTCTTATTTTTTTGGACAAGCTTAGTAATAAAATAGAATCCTGCCAGCTACCTCTCTTGATTGGGGGCGATTTTAACTTGTTGCGTTTTCCGTCTGACAAGAGCTCCTCCAATTTCTCTTGTCCTCTGGCTGATGCTTTCAATGCTTTCATTATGGACACGGCTATTCATGAAATCCCTAGGGTTGGAGCCCGGTACACTTGGACTAACCATCAAACTTCCCCCATCCGCTCTGTTCTCGATAGGGTTTTTGTCTGTCCTTTGTGGGATTCTTTATTTCCCCGTGTTAGTCTCAGAGCCCTTACTTGTGTGGGATCTGATCACACCCCCCTGATTCTTGATGATGGAGCGCGCCCAGTTGGTTTCCCGAGGTTTCAGTTCGATGCTTCCTGGCTACAAGTGGAGGGTTTCAATGAGATAATGACGCAAAAGATTTCATCTTTCCTTTCCTCTACTCGCCGTTCTTTTGGCCCGATGGATGACTGGCATCAATGCTCTTATTTCCTCCGTAGATTCCTTAGAGGTTGGTCCAAAAACCACTATGCTGAGTCAAGGCGTGACAAAGCTAGGTTGGTTGCTCAAATTGGCGTTCTGGACGAGCGCGCGGATAATTCTGGGCTGTCCTCGGATGAATGGCAAATCCGGTATGGCTTAGAAGAAGCGCTTTTGGGCATCCATAGGCAGGAGGAAGTGTACTGGAAACAACGAGGCACTATCAACTGGACCTTAAAGGGTGATTCGCCCACGTCCTACTTCTTTGCTATTGCTAATGGTAGACGTCGGAGATGCATCATTGATAGCCTTATTATTGACGGCGTCAGGGTCTCTGACCCTTCGGTGATTATGCGTCATGTGGTTCTTTTCTTCTCTAACCTTTTAGGGGCTAAACCTGAGATGGGTCTTAAGCTGGCTTCGTCCTTCTGGTCCCCTCTCGAACAGCTTTCGATTGCTGAAAATGACAGTTTGCCGATCCCACCGTCGGAAGAGGAAATTTTTGAGACAATCCGCACTGCCAACTCTAATGCGGCTTCAGGTCCTGATGGCTTTTCCATTCCTTTTTTTCGGCAATTCTGGCCTCAGTTAAAAGGCCTAATTAAGGCTATCACTCAAGGGTTTTGGTTGGGGACTGTTGACATCTCGAGACTTAACTACGCAGTACTCACCCTCATCCCTAAGGTCAAAGGCGTTGACTTGATCTCCCGATTTAGGCCCATTGCTCTAATTAACAACTTTGCTAAAATCCCTGTTAAGGGCATGGCTACTAGGGTCTCTCCGATCGATCGCCCATCGGGTCATTAGTCCTTTCCAATCGGCGTTCATTAAGGGGAGATTCATCTTGGACGGGGTGCTTTGCTTGCATGAGATAATTCATGACCTTCGTAGTAAGAACACTAAGGCTGTGGTACTTAAACTTGACTTTGAAAAGGGTATGACTCGGTGAGCTGGAACTTCCTCCGGCAAGTTTTGCTGGCCAAGGGCTTCGATGGCTCGGTGGTTCACCGCCTGATGCAGCTTGTCACTGGTGGCCACACGACAGTGGCTGTCAATGGTCATACTAGTATTTTTTTTTGCGAATGGTAGAGGTTTGAGACAAGGAGATCCGGCGTCCTCCTTTCTTTTTAATTTTGTGGCCGATGCTCTATCTCACATTCTGTCGCGTGCTGCGTCTGCTGGTCACATTTCGCCTGTTAGCACTCACCTCATCCCTAATGGCATTACTCACCTCCAATATGCGGATGATACCATCATTATGGTTGAACTTAATGAGAACTCTCTCAGAACTTGAAATTTCTTCTTCTTTGCTTTGAAGCCCTTTCGGGCCTTAAAATTAACTTCTCTAAAAGCAAGGTCATTGTTACTGGGGTGCCTGACTCGGAAGCGCAGCGGGTGGCACATCTCATGAACTGCTCTCTTGGGTCTTTTCCTCTCAAATATTTGGGCTTACCTATTTCCCCTCTCAAGCTTTTGGCGAAAGATTTTGCTCCGGCAGTGACTAAAGTTGGCAATAGAGTTTTGCCATGGCGAGGCCGCTATAACTCTCAGGCGGGCAAGGTTGCCCTTACCAACTCTTGCCTGTCCTCTCTCCTGATGTTTCTAATGCGCTTTTATCTCCTGTCCGAAGGGACACACACGGGTTTCGATAAGCACAGGGGTGCCTTTTACTGGAACTCTTCCGAAAATAAATGCAAATATAGGATGATTAAATGGGATCTCATTTGTAGACCTAAGAACATGGGGGGCCTTGGCATCATTAACACTCGGATCATGAATAAATGCCTTTTGTTAAAATGGTGGTGGAAGATAATGTACCTTAAGGATCGCCCTGTGTCGGTGTCAAAACCGGCGGATCTCGGGTAGGGGGTCCCGAACTGTGCGTCTAGGCGGATGGTAACAGGAGACAAGGGACACGATGTTTTACCCAGGTTCGGGCCCTCTTGATGGAGGTAAAACCCTACGTCCTGCTTGATTAATATTGATGATATGGGTAGTACAAGAGTAGATCTACCACGAGATCAAGGAGGCTAAACCCTAGAAGCTAGCCTATGGTATGAATGTTGTAATGGAGGTTATGTCCTACGGACTAAAGCCCCCCGGTTGTTATAGACACCGGAGAGGGCTAGGGTTACACAGAGTCGGTTACAATGGTAGGAGATCTACATATCCGTATCGCCAAGCTTGCCTTCCACGCCAAGGAAAGTCCCATCCGGACACGGGACGGAGTCTTCAATCTTGTATCTTCGTAGTCTTGGAGTCCGGCGGACGATGATAGTCCAGTTGTCCGGACACCCCCTAGTCCAGGACTCCTCAGTAGCCCCTGAACCTGGCTTCAATGACGATGAGTCCGGCGCGCATAATGTTCGGCATTGCAAGGCGGGTTCCTCCTTTGAATAATCCAGAGAAGATTGTGAACACCCGGATAGTGTCCGGCTCTGCAAAATAAATTCCACATTCCACCGTAGAGAGAATAAAATGTACACAAGTTCAATCTGCTGACGTTTTTTTGGTGGCATGACGTCACACCACTACCAAGCCTTTACTTGAATCGTTTTTTATTATACCACCTCAGTGCGTTTAGCGAAGCGGTTTCCTTGGCACGTCTTGTCGAAGCAGAGATCGTGTTCCCCTTATTCCGGAATTCTCATCAATACGGACGTGGGTAACCCAACCGCACCATTGATGGTGGCGCTTGGGAGATAAGCGAGTTTTACCGGGCTAGTGGGGACGTATAGTCTTCGTCCGCCTATATATAAGGGATAAGGATTTACCTTTTCACCTACGCCTTCTTTCTCCTTCGCTTATCCATCTCCGCCCACTCGAGCTCCAGCGCCCAAGTTCGCGCATCTCGCCTCGACCTTCTCCGACCATGTCCGGAGCGGGAGGCAAATGGTTGGCCTCCACCGTTAAGGAGGAGCATATCACCAAGCTGCACAGCGCCGGATACCTTTCCGGCGACGTCGCGCACCGGCTGCCCGACGAGGGGCAGCTCATCCCCACCCCCGGGCCCCATGAGAGGGTCGTTTTCCTCCCCCACTTCCTCCGCGGACTGGGCTTTCCACTTCACCCCTTTGTCCGGGGGCTCATGTTCTACTACGGCCTGGATTTCCATGATCTGGCGCCGAACTTCATCCTCAACATCTCGGCATTTATCGTTGTGTGCGAGGACTTCCTCTGCATCCAGCCCCACTTCAGCCTGTGGCTCAAGACCTTCAACGTCAAGCCGAAGGTTGTGAAGGGCACGCAAGCGGAGTGCGGAGGCGCCATGTTGGGCAAGATGCCCAACGTCCTTTGGTTCGAAGGGGCCTTCGTGGACTCCGTCAAGGGGTGGCAATCGGGGTGGTTCTATATCATTGAGCCGCGTGAACCCACGTGGGCAGCGGCCCCCGAGTTCAGATCTGGCATCCCTACGCAGCTCACCTCCTGGAAAGAGAAGGGCTTGCGGTGGGGTAATTCGAAGGAGCTGACGGGACTCCAGGCCTGTATCCAGAAGCTGGTGAACAAGAAGCTCAGTCTGGTTAACGTGGTCCAAGTCATGCTCGTCCGCCGGATTCTCCCATGCCAAGAACGGGCATTCAATCCGTGGGAGTTCAATCCGGAACAGCACCAGGCGCTTAGCGGGCTCTTTGACACAACGTACGAAGGCGCCTGGAGGGTGCTGTTTAAGGGTGCCGAAGCCCCTGCATCCGCGATGGAAGATCGCGGATTCCACTCGCAGTGTCCAGCTGACGAGGTAAGTGATTCTACCCCTTTACGGGACACTTGTTGTTAATAATTTGACCCTAAGCGGGCTTTTTAATCTCCCATCTCCTTTGATAGGAATGGATGAAGAAGGCCGAGCAGCTCGTCTGCCCGGCTCCCATGCCAGAAGACCCAGTGGACGCCCGTCTGGCGGGGCTGTTGGTTCCGGCACCGCACGTGGTGCCGGAGAAGAAGGCCAAGAAGGTGGCCACGGGCACTCGAAAGAGTTCCCCTTTTCAGGTGTCCTACGACTCCGAGGCGGATTCCTCCCCCGAAGACGAGGAGGAGGAAGAAGACTCTCTCCCAGAGGGGGGAGAGAGAAAGAGGAAGGCCTCCCCAACAGGGGAGGCCGACGGGTCCAAGAGGGGAAGAACTATTCCCCCGGACAGCTCCGCCAACACCAATGTTGGCGAAGAAGAGTGGCCCTCGAGGGCCAGGCCTCAGGCGAGATCGTAAGTATCCAGATCCCTGAATGATCTGTAATTTCTTTTTGTCACATAGTGTCCTTCTAACGCCGCATACTGTCTGCAGTCTGGCCGACGATGATCTCCCTGCTTCGTCGAGCGGGTCGTTGGCTGCGTCGGATGTGGAATCCATCCCGATTGTCTCCACCCCTTGTGCCGACGAGGATGCCGAGGTGGGATCCCGGAAAGGGACCCATCAGGAGGAGGCTCCGGAGGCACCGCAAGGCAGCCTCCCGGACTTTGCGCCAGACTCTACGCCGGAACCCGCAGTGGTTCCAGAGTCCGGCAGGCGGCCCCTTCGCAAGGAGGGCAAGACCGTGACACCGGCGGCCCCCGTCCAACCGGAGGCGCCGGACAACTTGTCGGAGGCGCTCAAAGGCGCTTCCATCGAGGAAGAACACCGCACCATCATGAGTGCGGTGATTCAGAAGGTTCAGCTTGCTAAGAGCGGGCTGACCGAAGCCTGCAGCAGCCTTTTAACAGGCTTTGAGGTAAGAAGTTTAAAATTATGTGATGTAATACCGCATAGACAGTAGCCCCTGATGCTCAGTTCGGCGTTCGGAAAGAAAAGCCGGACTGAGGATCTAAAAAGATATACGCAGGGTTGCTAAATAATATGTCAATATGGGTTTGCAGGCTGCGCTGCTGACCTCTGCCGCACTGACTGCGGAGGTCGGTGCATTGAAGCAGGATCTCGAGCGGTCCGAGCAAGAGCTTGGCCGTGCCAAGAAGCAGCTCGAGGAAAAAGAAGGTGAGTAACACCACTTTGAAGATTTACCTTACAGAAAAGGATTTAGGTTGCAATAAAAATGACAAGGATAACGTGGGTACTGCAGGGGCCACTAACGAGGTGGCGACCCTGAAGGAGTCTGTGTCCGCGGCCGAACGCAATGCGGCCGCGGAACGGGCAGAGCGAGAGAAGCAGGAGGCGCGGGTGGCGGAAGTGCAGCAAGAGCTCCAGGCTCTCATGGAGAAGCATGAGAGTTTGGAGCCCGACTCAAAGACTCGAGAGTCCGAGCTCGCCTCGGCTCTCGAAAGTGCCAAGTCTGCCAAGGCCGAGGCCCGTAAGGCCCTTCAGGAGGTTGACGATGTGAAGAAGATAGCGCGGTAAGGCATTTTTCATGCAAAGCAAGCATGTTAATGTAAACTACCTGACACTTACCCAAATTCGGAGCTCTCCAGGGGTGTTTGCAGATCTGCCGCGCAGTGTATCCGATGCCGCTGCATTTTACCGTGGCCAGGAGGGGAGCTCAACGGAGAAGGTCTTCTGGTCTCAGTACGCTGAGGCCGGCCTTCCGGTGCCCCCTAGCGACCAGCTGAAGCAGCTGGTCGAGCTCCACAAGGCGGCTGAGGAGGCCATGAAGGGCCTGATAGTCCGGCTGTGGCCTGGACAGGCCATGCCTGGGAGCTATTTCGGCCTCGTGTGGTGGCTGGTGGATGCATGCCCCTGGGTGGAGGTCATCAAGCGCTCCGCCTGTATTGAAGGTGCTCGTCGGGCCCTTGCCCGCACAAAGGTGCACTGGGGCAGGCTGGATGCGGAGAAGCTTCTTACTGACCCGCCGCCACCGGGCAAGGAGTATCGTACGCCCGAAATGTACTATAAGACTGTCCTGAAGGGAGCCCGCGATATTGCAGATGAATGCCCCAGAGATGTAATTTTTGAGTAAATTCGCTATGTGTTATCCTGTGCGCTGAAAACTTTGTTCATATGCGCTTTAAGCAACGCTTGTTTAATTTAAAATATTACCTTCTGTGCGGTCGTTTATAAAATCTAAGAGATGGCAAGTCGTTGGCTTCAGCCCCCGAGCCGCGAGTGCTGGGGTGTTCGGGATAAACTTGAGCACTCTTGTTCCCATTTTTGGGTCCATCTAGGGAGGCGCTCAACACAACGAACAAGGCAACCGGACTTATAATGCTTGAACACTCTCACTTAGCCATAGAATTTTATAATTTTAAATTTCGGCGAAGCCCCTAGTATTCGGAAGACCGAATTCGGGGCGCTATCCACGCCTTCATCGGACATTATCCGGTACTTCGCTCGAAGCGACATGAGTCTTTAGGGACCCGAAAAGACCTCTCAAACAGCGACCAGTCTCTCGCCTTATCATGCCAGTCAGTTTTAGCTTTCTCCACTGAGGCACTCGCCCAGCTCAACCGGGGCGCAATCGCAGTGGTTCTCCCAGTGCCACCTTAGCCGACAGAACGGAACGTAAGGCACCAAAACGTGGGAGCCGGGCAAACCCAACTATTGACCCAAGACATGATTCGGAGCCGATTCATATAATGCTATAAGTTCAGGGTGTCGCACTTGTGAAAGTGTTCGGACTTATCACACCATAATGCGGGGAACACAAGCCCCTGGTGTATTCGGCCGTACCAAAATATACGGGTGCAAGATGTCATTTAATGAACATATATATAAAGTAATATAATTACAGTCGAAAAGTGCTGCATTATTTATTAAAGGAAGTCTGCTATGAGTGCGGACCGATACAAATAGTGCGGTAAGCAAGGGTTTGGACTAATTAAACATGTCCCCCTCCAGGGGTGGGCTGTGGACTTGGTGTATACAATCAAATTTAATGCTCGTAATGGAGACCACCTGAGTGTTCGTCGCAACCATCTTTCTTCCCTGGCTGTTGCATCGTGAGTTCGGCAGGTTCACCGCCGGACAGGGCCTCTGGTTAACGGAGTCCTGTGTATACAAAGAAGGAAAATAATAAAAAAGAGTTACACACTTGCGAGCCCCTGGCGTGGTCGAGCCGCACTCTGGGTCTATTGTGGCCGCGCCCCTTCCCCTACGCCCATGGTATCTCCAAAGCGTAATGATGTACGCGGAGGGTTGTTCTTGTGATCATGCGAGGGCTGGGGTCAGGGCCGCACTGCTACGCGTGCTCGGATCGTGCCAGGTGGTCTTGGTTGGTGTTGCTTCGGGCGTGTTTGGCTGTATCCGGCCGTTTAACGGCCGACCTCGAAAATTGCCTTAAAAGGCTGCTCTGTACTTCTGCCGCGAGAGCCGCTGTATGTTCCTCCGTTCGGAGGGAGCGTTCCGTATTACCGTTGACCGTGATGACTCCACGAGGGCCTGACATCTTGAGCTTGAGGTATGCATAATGCGGCACCACGTTGAACTTTGCAAACGCGGTTCGTCCGAGCAGAGCGTGATAGCCGCTACGGAATGGGACTATGTCGAAGATTAACTCCTTGCTCCGGAAATTATCCAGGGATCCGAAGACCACTTCCAGTGTGACTGAGCCTGTACAATTGGCCTCAACACCTGGTATGACGCCTTTAAAGGTCGTCTTCGTAGGTTTAATCCTTAAGGGGTCTATGCCCATTTTGCACACCGTATCCTGATAAAGCAGGTTCAGGCTACTGCCGCCGTCCATCAGGACTCTCGTGAGGTGAAATCCATCGACGATTGGGTCTAAAACCAATGCGGCGAATCCGCCATGGCGGATGCTGGTCGGATGGTCTCTTCGATCGAAAGTGATCGGACAAGAGGACCATGGATTGAACTTCGGGGCGACTGGCTCCATCACGTAGACGTCCCTTAGTGCACGCTTCCGCTCCCTCTTGGGTATATGGGTTGCGTATATCATGTTGACCGTCCGCACTTGTGGGGGGAAACCCTTCTGTCCTCTACTGTTCGGCGGCCGGGTCTCTTCCTCGTCGTCGCTATGCAGCCCCTTGTCATTGTTTTCGGCAATTAACTTGCCTGCCTGCTTGAATACCCAACAGTCTCTGTTGGTGTGATTAGCTGGCTTTTCGGGGGTGCCATGTATCTGGCATAAGCGGTCGAGTATTCGGTCCAAATTGGACGGACCTGGAGTGGTTCTTTTGAATGGCTTCTTCCGCTGACCGGGTTTAGAGCCTAGGAATCCGGCATTGACTGCCGTATCCTCCTTGTCGTTGCCGTTAATACGGCGTTTATTTTTGCTTCGACGCGACCTGCCATTGTGGTCCTTAGTATCTGGACTGCCATAATTTTTGCTGAGGTTGTTGCTGCAAGCTAGCCAGCTATCCTCTCCCGCGCAAAAGCGGGTCACTAATGATGTGAGGGCTGCCATGGATTTCGGCTTTTCCTGTCCCAGGTGCCGGGCTAGCCACTCGTCACGGATGTTATGTTTGAAGGCTGCGAGGGCCTCTGCATCCGGACAGTCGACGATTTGGTTTTTCTTTGTCAAGAACCGTGTCCAGAACTGTCTGGCCGATTCGTCTGGCTGCTGAATTATGTGGCTTAGGTCATCGGCGTCTGGTGGTCGCACATATGTGCCCTGGAAGTTGTCGAGGAACGCGGCTTCTAGGTCTTCCCAACACCCAATTGACTCTGCGGGCAAGCTGTTAAGCCAATGCCGAGCTGGTCCTTTAAGCTTGAGTGGGAGGTATTTGATGGCGTGGAGATCGTCACCGCGGGCCATATGGATGTGAAGGAGATAATCTTCAATCCAAACCGCGGGGTCTGTTGTGCCATCATAGGATTCAATGTTTACGGGTTTAAACCCTTCAGGGATTTGATGATCCATCACTTCATCAGTGAAGCATAGCGGGTGTGCGGCGCCTCTGTATTGAGCAATATCACGATGTAGCTCGAGTGAGCGTTGTCTGCTGTGTTCGGCCCGGCCGGAGTTGTTGTATCCGGCGCGACGGTATTCGTCGTGGGTCGTGGGGCGCCCACGTGATCCGTAGATGGATCTGGATTGCCTTGCTTTGTCCTCCAATATATCTCGCAAGTCCGGTGCGTTCCCTCTTGGCTTCGTGCTCTTGGAGCGATGCCGGGGTACGGTCTTGGTGGAGGGCCTGGATGCCTCTCTGTCGCGACCACGAGGTGGTCGGTCGGCCGTATTGTGCGCTGGTGATGAAGGTATGTATGCTTCCTCCTCTAATCGGGGGAGCAACTTGCGTTTTGGGTAGCTCTTGGAGGGGCGTTCGAATTCATACTCTTCGGCCGCGAGGACCTCGGTCCATCGATCGGCCAGCAGGTCTTGATCAGCTTGAAGCTGCTGCTGCTTTTTCTTTAGGCTATTTGCCGTGGCCATTAGCCTGCGTTTGAAACGCTCTTGTTCGACGGGATCCTCGGGCACGACGAATTCGTCGTCGCCGAGGCTTGCTTCGTCTCCAGAGGGAGGCATGTAATTATCATCCTCGACCTCTTCGCCTGCCACTTTCTCGCGAGGGCTTGCTTCTGCATCCTCCTGCGCTGAATCTTGCTGGAGGGGATTGTCTTCGGCACTGTCTGGAGTGTTATTATCTCCTGTGCCGGAATCTCCATTCTTGCTGTGGCGGGATTTAGAGTGGCACCGCTGACGCCGGCGCTTGGGCTGTTTCTTTAAGGAATCTGCCTCCGCTGCTTCTTCGCCGTCCCCATCTTTTGGGGTGTCCACCATGTATATGTCGTATGACGAGCTGGTCTTCCAGTGCCCTGTAGGCGCTGGTTCCTGTTCGTCTCCGGCATCGTCGTCCATACCGTCGATGTCTTCGGAGTCGTAGTCTAGCATGTCGGTTAGATCGTCGACAGTGGCTACAAAGTGGGTGGTGGGTGGGTTCTAAATTTCTTCATCGTCTGTATCCCAACCATCCCGGCCATAGTCCGGATAGCGAGAGATGCTTTAGCGAATGTAGGATGTCGCTAAAAGGCGAGTGTTGGAAGATGTCCGCGGCCGTGAACTCTATGATCGACGCCCAATCAGATTCGATTGGCAGGGGCGCAGGAGGTTCGGAGTCCGGCAAGGAGTCCGGCACCTCGGAGTCACGAGCTTTACAAGGGACAAGGTTAGTGTTCGGCTCCATTGCCGTGGAAGTTGCAGCCCCCGAGGCGGTGTCCAGCCACCGGTCCTCGATCTGGGCGATCGGCTCCAGACTGAAGGTCAGAGCGGATTCGTGTGCGGCCACCAAGGCACTATCCGGCGGCAGAGCTAAATCATGCCCATCGTGACAGCGCGGCACGCTCGGCTGTGGCTCGAGTCCGTCGAAGATCAAGTCCCCGCGGATGTCGGCCGTGAAGTTTAGGCTTCCGAACCTGACCTGATGGCCAGGGGCGTAGCTTTCGATCTGCTCCAGATGGCCAAGTGAGTTGGCCCGCAGTGCGAAGCCGCTGAATACGAAGATCTGTCCGGGGAGAAAAGTCTCGCCCTGGACGGCGTTGTTGGTTGAAGAAGCCATCGAGCCTATCGGTGACGACACAGAGGAACTCTCAATGAAAGCACCAACGTCGGTGTCAAAACCGGCGGATCTCGGGTAGGGGGTCCCGAACTGTGCGTCTAGGCGGATGGTAACAGGAGACAAGGGACACGATGTTTTACCCAGGTTCGGGCCCTCTTGATGGAGGTAAAACCCTACGTCCTGCTTGATTAATATTGATGATATGGGTAGTACAAGAGTAGATCTACCACGAGATCAAGGAGGCTAAACTCTAGAAGCTAGCCTATGGTATGAATGTTGTAATGGAGGTTATGTCCTACGGACTAAAGCCCCCCGGTTTATATAGATACCGGAGAGGGCTAGGGTTACACAGAGTCGGTTACAATGGTAGGAGATCTACATATCCGTATCGCCAAGCTTGCCTTCCACGCCAAGGAAAGTCCCATCCGGACACGGGACGGAGTCTTCAATCTTGTATCTTCGTAGTCTTGGAGTCCGGCGGACGATGATAGTCCGGCTGTCCGGACACCCCCTAGTCCAGGACTCCCTCGCCCTGCTTGGCTTACCCTTCTCAAAGCTAAATACTTCCCTTCCTCGAGTCCTATGTTCGCGCCCTCTTCTGGTGGTTCTCAATTTTGGCGTCAACTTGTTAATATTAGACCGATCTTCCGGTCTCTTGTGAAGTTCGTAGTTCGAGACGGTAAATCTACTCGTTTTTGGTTAGATTGGTGGGTAGGGGACACCTCGTTGGCGGTGGCCTATCCGACTCTGTTTTCTTTTTGTGCTGATCCCGAGATCTCTATCTTTGAGCTCTCGGCTCAGGGTTGGGTTTTAGATTTTCGGCGTTCTCTTTCCCCTGTGGAGTTGGAAGACTGGCAGCGCCTTACTGCCTGCTTCCCCTTGCTCTCGGAGGAAGAGGACTCCGTTGTTTGGCCCCATTCCTCCTCAGGGCGTTTTTCTGTTAAATTGGCGTATTCTAAACTTATCTCTGGCGGTCGCACTAATAAGTTTAAGTACATTTGGTCTGCCCGCATTCCTCCCAAAATTAAAATCTTCCTTTGGCAAGCTCTTCGTCGTAAACTCCCCGCAGCTGATCAGATTAAGAAGAGGAACGGGCCGGGCTCTGACAGGTGCCAGCTTTGTGGTGCTATTGAGAATACCAAACATATCTTTTTTCATTGCTCTTTGGCTAAATTCATTTGGAGTTGCATTAGACTTTGGCTTCGTGTTAACTGGAACCCCTCTTCTTTTGAGGATCTACGGCGTTGTATTAATTCACTAGCAGGCCGGTCTAAGCGGGTCTTCGTGGTGGGCTGGGCCGCGATTTGTTGGTCGCTATGGACTACTAGAAACAAGTTCACTACTGAACACATTTTCCCGGCTAACACAGTGAGTTGCTTATTTAAAGCCAATGTCTTTTTGCAACAGTGGAGATCATTGACTAAGGAAGGGGACCTAGAGGCTTTCGACGATATGCTATCTAAAATGAAATCTACGGCTTCCTCCCTGCTGCGGCGCTCCAGGAGGTCGGATCCCTAAGTGGTTTGGCTGTTCGTTGTGTTGGCCTGGGCGCCATGTTAGGCTGGATGTCTTGTACCCGTACTCCTTAGACCTATTCTGTTAAACTTATGTGGTGTTATGTGTTGGTGTTTGACTCTGCCTGGTGACTTTATTTATAAAGTCGGGCGCTCGCCTTTTCTCTTAAAAAAATGTAACTTTACTAATATTGATGTTCCAGGTATATCTAATTGACAATTGTGCTTTGCGTTCAGACGCTATCTGGATTATGTCGCAAGTTTTGATTTCTCGCATTCAGAAAAAAGTGCATGGTTTAAACCATGTTTATCTTGATTACAGTTTATCCAACATATTGCAGGTTTAGACCATGAGATTTTCCAGGTTATCCAAAGGCATGACAGCACAACAGGTGATCCTACACATGGCTCACATAGTATCATACTTTGCATTTGTTCAGGGCGTTTTCATCTTTATCTCTTTTGGATTCAGTAAGAAAAGAAAAAAAATAAGTTGGGATTCAACCGTCTAGAGTCATCAATTTATCCAATGTAAGATTGTATATACTAAGTGGCGGCTCACCATATTTTTTGCACTACGGATTTTCAAGTCACCGGCCAGGTAATCTGAGTTTATTATAATATTTTTATTAACATTAATGTTGCAGTTGATGTGAATAAGGTTATTCACTTTGAAGTTATTTGGGAGAAGTATGCAAATAGCATGTTCTTTTTTCGCAATCGCGCAATCCGCATCCAGAAACTACTGCATTAAGTCTAATTTGTATATCTGATAGAAGGTATTACAGTAGAGTATACGAGAGCGGACATTTGGCTCCCGGGAGCCATGGAGGCCTTTTTTTGAAAACAAATCAAAATTCAACCTTTTTGGTTTTCAAAAAAATCTGAAAAAAATTGTGCAAGTAAACAAGTATGTTATGCCTATGTGTGTAAAATTTTAGAATGAAAAACGTTGAAATGTGACATGTACAAAAAAGACAAATTCATGGCATGGGAGGATGAATAGTCATGTGTTAAAAAGCCTCGGATTTGTCGTTTTTGCACAACCCTCATTTCAACTTATTTTGCCCTGAAAATTTACACACATGTGTGTTATGCTTTCATGTATATGTGTGTTTTTTTCAGAATTTTTTGAAATGTAGAAAATATGAAATTTGATAAAATTTAAAATTTTCTAAACCGAGCTCCATGGAGCTCGGCCTCCAAAGACAATATCCGTCCGAGAGTATACTACCTTTAATTAAAAAAACACTTTTAAGCAATGAATAACTTCTAACTGATCCCTGTCGCCATCTTATCATATGTAAAATTATACATATTTCTCTCATCACAATTTTTGCAATTTATAACAATGTGTCAACTACTTTGTTAGAGATTGTCGTCAAAACATGCTATTTTTGCTTCAACTATGGTTTCTCAAGATGACATTTATAGTTCCCTCATGGTGTCTGCGCGTGACTTTGCTCCATAAATAAGTTCATATATTTTTAGTCATTTCATATATGTTGTTGTTCCGGTGAGTTGACAAGTGGAAGACCTTTTCGACTTATAGTCATTCATAGTAAATAATCTCTTAATAGAATGATGAATTTGAAATAGAATGGGAATTGGTTTCTACACTCAAAGAAAAGTTAATTGCATGGATCAGTTCAGAAGCTTTCGTAATGTATCCACTGTTTTATGGTAAAAAAAATGTACCCATTATTTTATGCTTTCTTCTTCTTGCCTCCTCTCACATTTGTAATATATTGTCTCTTTAAGTATTTTGGCATGCTTATGTACCGTGAAATTGTTCATATTTTTTTGCTATGTACCATGAAGAAAAGTCACAACAAATTCCCACAGCAACGCGCGGGATATCTTCTAGTTAGAGGAAAGAAAAAGACCCAATCCCCTGGCAACGCAATGTTTAAGCTCCTGTCCAAACACACTTAGCGTGAAAAGGGATTCAGAAGCAAAGCCCAAGTGGTACAAGCCTGAACGAGGGCGACCCAAACGGACGGCGATTTCGTTCGTTTTTTGTCCGTTTGGGTCGGCCGTTCGCCTGGCGTCCGCCGTGTTTTAGATATGAGTCGGCAGGGCACTCAACGCGCCGATCCATATGTGCCGGCGTGGCTGCCTGGCCCCCTTTTTTTTGCATGATTGCATAGTTTGAATCAAAATAAAATTGTTTTGGACCAAATAAAATTGCATAGTTTATTACAAGCCAAATGAAAATAAAAAGATCTCACATAGCTGTCATATAGTTTTGCAAACGAATAAAAGAAGATACATCTATTGGTTGCCAACATGAGCCCACATATGCTCAACCAAATCATTTTGCAGTTGCACGTGAGTTTCCCAATCACGCATGTCTTCATGAAATTGGGTGAACTGTTCAAACGTTGCCGCTACTCCATGCTCAGGTACAACATTCTCACCCTGAAACTGAAACCCTTGATCATACAGACGTTCTGGGCGCTCGTCTTCTACGATCATATTATGCATGATCACACAAGCAGTCATCACCTCCCACAATTTCCGCATGCTGCAGGTATTAGCAGGATACCGAACGATGCCCCATCGAGATTGCAAAACACCAAAGGCACGCTCGGCATCCTTCCTAGCACTCTCTTGCTTTTGGGAAAAATCTTTTCCTCTTCTCTCCGATAGGGTTGGGTATTGTCTTGACAATAGTGGTCCACTGAGAATAGATACCGTCACCCAGATAGTATCCTTTGTCGTAGATGTGGCCGTTGACAGTAAAGTTCACTGGTGGGCTGTTGCCTTCGGCAAGCCTAGCAAACACCAGCGAGCGCTGAAGCACGTTGATATCATTGTATGATCCGGCCATGCCAAAGAAAGAGTGCCAGATCCAGAGATCTTGAGACGCCACGGTTGCGATTCAACGCCGGAAGGTGGCCCGGAATGGAGCCATGGAACAATGGCCGCTGGCTGTTGAGGTGGTGATGGACTAACACGGCAGCCAATATCTCCTCCTCGTCATCGGAGGACGAATCGTTGGAGTCGCAAAGGAAATTGTGAAAAAAAAACTCGTCGACGGAGTCCATTTTTGTACCTTGGCAAACTGTCGAACAACTTGCGGGCGTCGGCGAAGGAGACGGTCGGCGAAGGGATCCGCGGCGCGCACGGACCAGCTGCTGTCCTGCCGGCGTCCGACGAGCGTTCCGGCTTCCGACGAGCGTGCCGGTGAGGATCTGGCCGGGCGGCGAGGCGGCTGTGTGGTGGGGGCGCGGGGGTGGGAAGCAGTCGGCTCCCGGCGGCAAGACGACGGTGGCGGGCGACGTGTGAGTGGGCGGCGTAGCTGGGCGGATGTGGAGGCCCCAGCAGCTGGCAGAGTCGCCGACGAAAATGGGCGACGGCGTAGGCGACGAAGGAGGAAGGCGAGGGTTGTTGTTGGACGGGGGAGGGCAATGTGACACAGACCAGCGGGCCCAGGGGTAGGAGAGGACGAGCGTGCGCGCGTCCGTCGCATGTCCTCGCCGGCAAATCCGGCTCAAAAATGGACCGGGAATGGGTCGCCCGCGGACGAAAAGCAGACGCGCGTCCGTTTGGGTCGGCGCGTTGGGCCGTTTTTCTATACGCACCGACTCAAACGGACGGCGGCGGACAAAATCCATTGGAGTTGCTCTTACTATCAGGACTGCATTTCTGCGAGTAGATGAAATGAAACTAGGAAGTCGACAAAAAGGCTCGTCGTGGCATTACCACTTCAGCGTCACACAGGGGCGTGGAACTTGTTTGCTTGCTAATGACGATGTTAAAAACAACGACGAGACGGGACCCCAGAAGGTCCCCGAAGCATGCCATGTTTATTGTCTGGAACTGAAAGCAAGCGAGATATGGATATAGCCAAGCTCCAGGAAACGTACCTACCAAGCTCCGTGAAGAGTATTGAATTCTGAATATGTATTAGGGCCTTAAAGGGCTGTTTATATAAGTTACAAAACTTGGGGGCCAAGGATAGTAGAGATAGATTACAATTTGAATTACCAAATATACAAACCGAAGATATACTCTAATACCCCCCCGCAGTGTCAACATCCGGTGTAACAATGTTGAGACTGGATCGAATGCCAGTGAATGCTGCAGTAGGGAGCCCCTTGGTGAAAATATCAGCAAATTGCGCAGTGGTAGGAACACGAAGCACACGGACCTCGCCAAGAGACACTTTTTCACGAACAAAATGAATATCAATCTCGATGTGCTTGGTGCGTCGATGCTGAACAGGATTGGACGCCATGTAGACTGCAGAAATATTGTCGCAATACACAATAGTTGCACGCTCGATTGGTCGATGAAGCTCAACCAAAAGCTGACGGAGCCACACCGCCCCGGCCACAGAATGAGCAACAGATCTGTATTCAGCTTCCGCAGATGATCTGGAAACTGTAACCTGCCTTTTGGAAGACCAAGAAACAAGATTATCACCCAAATAAACACAAAAGCCGGATGTAGATCGTCGAGTATCTGGGCAACCCGCCCAGTCTGCATCAGAATAAACTGTCAAGCTTGTTGGAGAGGAAGAATTAAGGAGAAGACCATGATCAATAGTGCCTTTGAGATATCGAAGTATTCTCTTGACATGAGAATAATGAGGAACACGAGGATCATGCATATATAAGCAGGCTTGTTGAACAGAATAAGATATATCAGGGCGAGTGAGGGTGGCATACTGAAGAGCACCAGTGATACTGCGATATAGAGTAGGATCAGAAAAGGGTTCACCGTCGGCCGACAACTTAGTACCAACGTCGACCGGCGTACGACAAGGTTGACAGTCAGTCATTCCTGCACGAGAGAGTAAATCAAGAATGTACTGACGTTGAGATAGAAAGAGTGTAGATGAAGTGCGGGAAACAGTGATCCCAAGAAAGTGATGAAGAGGACCGAGATCAGTCATGGAAAATTCACGATTAAGAGAAGATATAATGTGTTGTAAAAAGGAATCAGAAGAGGCAGTGAGAATTATGTCATCAACATATAAGAGAAGATAGGCAGTATGGGAGGAGGAATGAAAAATGAAGAGAGATGAATCAGATTTAGACGCGGTAAAACCTATTGTGTGAATAAAGGTGGTGAAGCGATGAAACCAAGCACGAGGGGCTTGTTTAAGACCGTACAGAGATTTGTGAAGAAGACAAACAAAATCAGGAGAAGAGGAATTCTCAAAACCCGAAGGTTGTTGACAATAGACAGTTTCATTGAGAGTGCCATGGAGAAAGGCATTTTTAACATCTAACTGATGGATCGGCCAAGATGAGGAGACAACGAGACTAAGAACAACACGAATGGTACTAGGTTTTACAACTGGAGAAAAAGTCTCATCAAAATCAACACCGTGTTGCTGAGAAAACCCACGACAAACCCAACGAGCTTTATAACGAGCGAGAGTACCATCAGCATGAAATTTGTGACAGAAAACCCATTTGCCGGAAACAACATTGACACCAGGTGGTTTGGGAACGAGAGTCCAGGTGTTATTTTGCTGAAGAGCATGAAACTCATCACGCATAGCAGAGTGCCAAAGAGGATCAAGAAGAGCACGTTTATAAGATGTAGGAATAGGGGAGATAGTTGGAATGGCAGTGAGGTTAAGACGTCGTGTAGGGAGGTGAAAGCCACGCTTACCACGAGTGCACATAACATGATCATTGACTAGAGGTATGATAGGAACGGCTTTAGATGGAAGAGGCGATGTGGAGGAAGAAGTGGAGGATGGAGAAGCAGTATTTGGGGATATAGGCGTGGGAGGTGAGGAAGCTGCTGTCAAAGAAGGAGTGGTGGGCGTGGAAGGCTGTGGTGAAGGAGAAGTGGGCGGTGTGGAAGGCTGCTGTGGTGGTGATTGTTGCTCCGGGACAATAGGGGTAGGAGCTAGACGAGGGAGGAGAGGAGATGAAGAATGAACAGAGGGAGGTTGGGATGGTAGAGGATGTTTGTGTGGCAGCGTAGGGAAAAGTATATTCGTCAAAGACGACGTGACGAGAAATAATGACACGACCGGAGGAGGGATCAAAGCAGCGAGAGCCCTTATGATCATCGGAGAGACCAAGATAAATGCAGGGTAAAGAGCGAAGTTCTAGCTTATGAGAAGTTGTAGAAGTGATGTTGGGAAAACAGACACAACCAAAAACGCGAAGAGAAAGATAGTCGGGATGGGAAAGAAAGAGGGATTGAAAGGGAGTGTAGAGAGGACATGTTTTAGTTGGTCTAATATTGAGAAGAAGTGTGGCAGTGCGTAATGCTTCAACCCAAAAACAGGGAGGAAGAGAAGCTTGAATAAGCAAGGTGCGAAGAATATCATTGATGGAACAAAGAGATCGTTCTGCTTTGCCATTTTGAGGAGATGTATAGGGGCAAGAAAAGCGAAGAAGGATGCCGTGAGAAAGAAAGAAAGTGCGATTGCGAGTATTATCAAATTCACGTCCATTGTCACATTGAATAAAGCGTATGGGAAGACCAAAGTGGGTGAGAACATACTGACGAAAATTGAGAAAAATTGGGTGTACATCGGACTTGGCTTGGAGAGGAAAGGTCCAAATATAATGGGAATAATCATCAAGAATTACAAGATAGTATTTGTAACCAGAAACACTAGGAATTGGAGATGTCCATAGATCACAATGTAGCAATTCAAAAGGAAAAGTACTAATAGTAGAGGATGTACCAAAAGGTAATCTAACATGTTTGCCACATTGACAGGCATTACAAAGAGAGGAATCATGAGGGACACTAGAACTAGGGATACTAAATTCCTGTAACAATGATGACAGTGTAGCTTTATTAGGATGGCCAAGCCGACGATGCCATAGATGAACTGATGCAAGCATGGCGCGAGGAGTGGAAGTGGGGGCGCCATGAAGTGGATAAAGATCACCGGTGCTATTGTACCGAGCTAGAACCTCCCCCGTTGTCAGATCCTTCATAGATAAACCAAAAGGGTCAAAGGCCACAATAACTTGATTATCAATGGTAAACTGACGAACAGAGATAAGATTAGTAATTAAGGATGGAACTACAAGAATATTACGTAAGAGAAATTTTTTGGAAGAATAGGGGATGTAAGAATCACAGGTGCAAGAAACAGGAATAGTAGAACCATCACCAATGGTAATGGAAGAAAAAGAAGAAGGGAAACAAGCTGACAAAAAATTCAGAGTTGAAGACATATGCGTAGATGCACCAGAATCAAAAATCCAATCCGTACCTTCGTTGTTGAGGGTGAAATTGTTCATGGCGGCGATAAAAGCAGCCTGATCCCAGCTTGGCGATGTTGTCGTAGGAGAGGGAGCAGGCATGTTCATTGGTGCATGCTGCCCATATGCGTACGGTGACGGAGCCGAAGGAGCACCAGGCGCATAGGGAACCAGGGCGTAGCCGGGCGGAATCATGGGGGCGCCGGACGTGGTCGGTGTAGTAGTGGCGGTGTAGACGTGAGCCGGCGATCGGGGTCCGAGGAGACCAGGTGAGCCGGTGGCAGGACGATGGCCCGGGCTCCAGGCGCCCGTGTATGCTGGAGGAGCGTCGTAAGGAGACGGAGCAGACCAAGGCATGGGCCACGCCTGAACCAGCCCGGTCCAGGGATCTTGCTGCTGGTGCCATGCCGTTGGAGTAGATGCCGTTGGAGTAGAGGACGGTGTAGACGATGATGATGCCGAGGAGCTGGCCGAGCGAGGCTGGGGCGGCCGGTAGACGGGATTCTTCCCGCGGTAGTTAGGGCTCGGGCGCCAGCCTGGAGGTGGCTGGACAGGGGCCGCCGACGGAGTGGATGGAGCTGGCGCCGAAGACTTGGTGCTGGCGTGAAACACTTGCAGACGAGTGGCCTTGCGAGCTTGATTCTGAGCCTCGAGCTGAAGGAGAGAGCGCACCTCGCCGAAGGACGGGTAGGGCCGCAACATGGGGATGAAGGCCACCTGTTTCTCGAATTGCTCGCCAAGACCAACGAGAAGAGCGTTTATAAGAACGCGGTCGTCGACGTGATCGCCAAGTTGCCGGAGTTCATCACCGATCGACTTGATCCGCTGGCAGAAGACGGTGACCGGGGAGTCTCCTTGGGTGATGGTGCGGAGCTCGGTGTGAAGAGCGTTGATGCGGGCGTCGGAGTTGTCTTGAAACAGTTGTTGGAGGGCGGCCCAAAGATCGGCTGCGGTGGCGTCGTCGTTGGAGACAAGATTGAAAAGCTCGGTGGAGATCCGAGTATAAATCCATTGGATGATCGTAAGATCGTCCTTCACCCAACGAGGATTGGCAGGCTGCGGGACAGAGGATGGATGAATATGGTGGCGTAGACCGCAGCGGCCAAGGTGGATGTGGAAGAGATGGCGCCAATGGTAGTAATTGTGGGCAGCCAGATCAAGCGAGATGGGTATGAACGGCACAACATCGGCAATTGTATCTGCTAGAGAGATTGTTGGTGGCGGAATGGCATATTGGTGATGGGTAAGGGAACTAGGGTTGGAGGAGGAAGAGGAGGCAGAAGGCGATCTGGCGGCGTTGAACTCGGCCGCGGTAAAGAGAGGCCGCGCCGGGAGAGGTGGAGGGGCCGGCGGAGAGGCCATGAGGAAGGGATAACCTAGGCGACGGATACCATGAAGAGTATTGAATTCTGAATATGTATTAGGGCCTCAAAGGGCTGTTTATATAAGTTACAAAACTAGGGGGCTAAGGATAGTAGAGATAGATTACAATTTGAATTACCAAATATACAAACCGAAGATATACTCTAATACTCCGCAGCTGGACAACACGACTGCACAAATTGCAAGCTTGGGGTGATGGAGTGCAGCACTGCTGCTAGTGCTCGTGCTGCATTTCTGTCGAGAAGGCGTGCAAACTGCAAACTGCAGCCACCGGAAAGCTTTGGTATGGTACAACAAACACCACTTCTGTGAATGAATGATCAGACTCAAAGTAACCAAGCAACCAGCTTACCAGCAACCACCAATTTCTGCAAAACGTTTGTTGAACTGGATGGATCCAGAGAATACACAGTCATTGAAAAAAGAAAAGAAAAATCGTATCAGTTCATGCAGGCTAAGCGTCAAAGAATATAAGCGCCGACAGTTCAAGAGAGGTTCCACTTTGGTTCACAGGGCGACCTCTTGCGATATGGAGCATGCCCAATCATGGAAGAAGACATTATGTCTCCATCTTGAAACCAGTTAAACCATATTTAATCATGTTGAAACTGGCTAAACAACAACGTTTCATGTCAGCCAGACTGGTTGAGAACAAGACGATCACCATCCAAGAATGACAAGATCTCCATTATTTTGGTCCAACTGATCCCAAGGACAGGTATTAGAAAGCTATAGCATCACCAAACTCGCGAGTGAGACGTTCTCAGTCAAGTGATGGGCAAAAGAAAAGAGAAGCATGCTTTAATCTGTTTATTTTCGCTACAAGATATTGCTATTCTATATCACGTCGTTTGAAAGATGATGAACTCGAGATTTACTGAAAGCAGAAAGGAGAATAGTACTTGGCCTTCACTGGCAATAGCAAGATATGAAGACTCCTTGCTACTCCCTCCGTTCCCAAATATTTGTCTTTCTAGAGATTTCAACAAGTGACTACATACGGAGCAAAATGAGTGAATCTACACTCTAAAATATGTCTACATACATCCGTATGTTGTGTCCATTTGAAATGCCTAGAAAGACAAGTATTTTGGAACGGAGGGAGTACAAGATAATCGTCAGAGTAGCAAATACTGACTCGAAATCTAACATATAAAGCCTCCTAGAGTACCCGCCATTCTGGGGCATTCGCGTCGCGCGGTGAACGTCGTTCGCTCGATCCACCACCACTGTAGCGTTTTACGGTGCTGTCAATAATCTAACCGTCTGTTTTCTCGCACGTTATTGTTTCATGTTCCAGTGAATGACGGGTAGGCCTTTTTTACCCACGGGCCCAGCGTGGTGGTGCGTCTCGCGCGTAGCCTGCGTGAAAAAAGAAAGGCTCTGCAGCGAGCGTGGGGTTCGCACGGTGAAACCCTAGCCACCAATCGCTCGCGTCTTTGACCCACCAATCGCTCCCTTCTTGAGCTCCGCTTCCCGTTCCCCAATTCTCTCCGCCGCCACTGCGCCGCCTCGTCCTCCCCTGACCTCGGAGCCCAGCGTATGGTCGCCGTCGCCGCTTGCGTAGTTCTTCCCGCAGCCTCCATCAGCCACCGCTGTGGGCTGTGGTTCTGGACCGGTCACAGGTCGCTGCTCAGGAGCAGAGGAGGACGGCAGGGAGGGAGAAGGAGCACAGGAGGACGGCACTGGGGGACGGAGCAGCGAGGCCGGAGGCCGAGATGGCGCTCGCGTCATGTGTCGGACGCTGCTCGTCGGCCCTCGTTGTCGTCCTCAATCTAGGTTGCCCATCTGCGTCTCATCTTCTTCCTTTGAAATTAACCTTAGTTTTTTGATGATCTGATTTCAATTGTTGGTTTATCGTTTTTCTAAGCATGATGTGTGAAGGCCTGAGACAAAAAAGAAGAGGAAGAATTTTG